>NW_015505349.1:1884728-1920527 GCF_001515645.1 Sinocyclocheilus grahami | reverse complement strand
AGCTGGTCCGTGCTGGTTGATGAGGAAATACATCAACTTCGCTGTGGATCACTGGATCGGCTTTCACCGTGGACGCGGAGTCCAGCCCGGAGTCGTCACATGTCCTTCCGGGCGCTCCTTCGTCAAAATCGCCGGCCACGCCATTCTCAAGCCCACCCGCCTCTGCTCACTCTAGGCCGCCGTGTGTCACGCTGTGTTTTCGTTGTGTATAAGTCATTATAATCCATAATTATGTGCCCACTGGATGCAAGGAATGCCTCGTTTATAATGGGTTTAGAAAGGCGGGCATAGAGGAGAAACAATAATGTACAGCATGTGGAAAATAATGTGTTTTTTTAACCTTAAACCGCATAAACACATTTCATTACACCAAATACACAAAATAATGTTCTTTTTAGCAACATCATATGACCCCTTTAAGAAAATAAATAAACACATATATAGGTTGATATAACCTATAGATAACTATAGGGTATATATTTCTAAATTAAAATTTATATAATTAGTCAAATATTTGTGACAATTTTTACATAGCAGTTTCTCTATGCTGTGCGTTTGATTCAAATCTGGACCATAATCCTCTTGGTGTACGTTTCACTTTCCAGTTGTGTTTTCAATTTACAAATTCAGACGCCCCATCACACCCACGCAGGTGTAATCTTCTAGCTGTCTCCAGGCATACAGGGCTCAAATCTAATTGCCCTAATGCAGGAGGCCTCTCAGACCAGCGAGAAAAAGCTTTTATGTGCTGACGAGTGCTCAAGTGGGCCTCTCCTGAAGCCTTCATATGCAAACACGCATACGTACAGGCACTAAATGCTCTTCAGCAGATGTTCACGTTAACTCAAAAGCACAGAGGGAAATGCCAAGAATTGGATAATAGTTTATGGTAGGTTGCACCTAGTTGTCCACAATATACTCCCAAGACCAACAAACAACAATTTTTTAATGTTTCATTGTCCTTGCAATCGACATGCAAAAAAATGGCTGATTTTGCATAGCTCCAATTGCACATTCTTGAACACCACATTTTTCTTACCTACTTGTGCACACAAGACTGCCCAGACTGAAATATTTGTGAGGCACGTCCGGGAAAGTAAAGAGAAAGTTTCAGATGAGGAGTTGTATCTATAATTCAGAGGTGAGGAGTTTACGAGATGGCTGTCCATCTGGGAGCTGCCGTGCATTAGCCCTGCAGGTAGTGCATCCCAGCCTTGGAGCCCAACCCAACAGATGGAGTCTGTAACACATTCCGCACAATCGTGTATTACATCTCGACGCTTTACTGAGGAACTTCATTCAAAAGCTACCCGAGTGAGACCATTACATGTCTGTGAACTCCAACCCACATCTCCAGGATTCAACATGAATGTCGTTGCATCTGAAGTCTCTCTATTCTGGGATAGAGATTAGATTTGAACCATTCACCATTTCACAGCTATTTCAACAGAGTGGTTGAGCAGAAAACATTTTGAGACCAGTATTAAAGAGATTTAAAAATGGTAATTTACTCACCCTCATGCTGTTCCAAACATATGCCTTTCCTTCTTCAGTGAAACACAATAGAACATATTTTTGAACGGTTTCTGTTCATATCATGAAAAGCCAATGTGGTCCAGAACAAAACTAGACGCCACTGACCTTCATTGTATGGACAAAAAACAACACTGAATCATTTTTAAAACATCTTCTTTTCCACAGACACAAGTCGGTCATACTGGTTTGAGACAATATGGAGCTGAGTAAATGATGACAAAATTTTCATTTTTGGGTGAACTATCCCTTTAATGGTTCTTTGCCTAATCATCCCATTTCTACGGCAGTTTATACCTGTAACTACTAATTTCTAAACCCCCTTGCACTTCTTTCCGTTTCTCATTATGCTGTAAATACAAAAAGATACATTTACAACACTTTCATTTAGATTTTCTTAAGCACACTCTGAATTGAACATCAATAGCTTGCCTCTCTGAGAGTTGATTGATTTGGCTGTATCCCAACTCTGGCAGGAGTTCTTATGTCAAGAAGAGAAAAACACTGGGTCTTTGGTCTGCAACAGATATTGTAGTACATCCAAAATGGGAAAGTCATATACAAAAAAGTCAGGGATTATTCTAAAGGGGGACAGAGTTGTTTGCAGGTTTGAAACTGAAGAAACTGAACAATTTGAGGGATGACGAAAAACAATTGTTCTGGCTCAAGGATGTCTATACAGTGATTTGCAGGTTGAATGGCTCGTTCAACCAAAAGTAAAATTGTCATAATTTACTCACCCCTCATGTTGTTACAAACCTGTATGACTCAATTTCTGCAGCAAAACACAAAAGCATATATTGTGAAGAACAGTTTTTGGCCATACAATTAATATCAATGGAGTAAATGTTTTTGGGACTAAATTGACTTATTATGTGGACAATAAGAAGAGCATTTCTTGTTCCACATAAGAAAGCATGTCATACAGGGTTGGAACAACATGAGGGTGAGCAAATGATGACAATATTTCATTTTTGGAATAAACGGTTCCTTTAAGAACCTGTACAATTGAAATCTTCTTTAGTCTTTGTTTCCTATAGATTTTTTTGGAAATCAGTTGTGACAGTGTATTAAAAAAAGGTCCAGAATTATGAAAAAAACATATTTCATCCAGCACCATTAGAGGAAAATGGAAGAGAGGAATGTTAATAGAGAAAGCTTAAATGGGAGAAAAGAGTTTGGAGTGATCTGCAATGTGAGGCAGTGAGGAGAAAGGACAGTAAAGAGAAAGAGATTAAAGACTGCAAGATGGACACCATGAGAGAAAAGCAGAGTCAAGAAAGCAACAAAGAGTCTTGCTTTCACACAGGACAAAATCTAGTAATGGGGGGACACAGATTGAAAGTAGAGAACCAAGAGAGATGGCAAAGAGAGTAAGGTTAGAGTCACATATTCAATCCCATCCTTCCTTATCCCAGCACTCTAGTGAGGGCCATGCTGATGTTTTATTGATGGAAGAGAATCCGGCTGCACATGTACCCTCTCCATAATTCATGATGCCCAGCATTAGGGCCTGCCTGCTGAGAGATGTGTGTGTGTTTGTGTGTACGTAACTGTGTGCGTGTGGCAAAGAGAGGGAGAGTGAAGCAGGAATGTTCAGATTTTCCCCCCAAATATAATCCATAAAACAGCTTACTGCAAAGGAAATTCATCCATCTGCATCACCCTAAACTGTAAAATAACTAACACTACAGGCAGTTTTTTAGTGCATCAGTTAATGTATTACGTATCATGAACTAACAATAAACAACTAATTTTACAGCATTAATTAATCTAGGTTAAATGTGTTGAAACTGTTGCTTGTTAATGTTTGTTCAATATATTATTAGTTATATAATACATCCTATTACACATGAAAATTGTGTTTGTATATGTAGAAATTAATATTAATCAATATAAATAAATGCTATAAAATCGTTAGTGCATGATACCTAATGTTAAACAAATTTAACCATGTAATAAAATTTGTTATTTATGCAAACAAATCACAACAATTTTAATATTGTAATAGTAATTAAACACACTATTCCTAAATCATACTGATTTTATAACCCTTCTAGTTTTTATTTTTCACGATCTAGATAACAAATGTAGCACATACTGAAATCTGATGCCAAGGGAACTCTTAAAACAGCGGTTGCAGTCTCCGGTCAACACAATTCAGTTAGCTACAGGGGAAACAGCTGTTTAACATGTTAGCAATGATTGATTTGGTAAATAATGACTAAATTAGTACATTTCCCTGACTGCAATTATTTCATGTGCTGAGCTTGACAGGTGTGCTATAATGGAGTCTCACATTTGTATGTTTCAAAGGCTCCCTCTACAATAGCAGTTGCCATAGTAACTTATTAAGATCCACTCTAGAGCAATGTCCTGACCTAACTAGATCCAGAAATTTCAAGTAGAACATCATAGATGGAGAAAAAACAAACTAAAAATAAATCTATTTACAGGTGCTTTCAAAAAAGCATTAGTGCAAAAAAATGTTTATTAGAAATTACATTTTTAAATGTAGACTTTTAATGAACCTGTCAGTTAATTTTCATCTTTAGCTGAGAATATGAAAAGTTTAAATCAGTGAAGTGTTTTTGAAGTCTGGTGTCTACTAAAACTGTGCTGATTTGCTTTACAGCATACAGTAATACTGCTTTAATGAGTTACATAAAGAAGCCTACCGGGACAAGTTCTGTAGGGAGAGGAGGAGAGTAATTAAATTAGAAAATATAAAAGAAATGGCTCCGATCTAGCCGTTTACTTCAGAATTTAGCTCTGGGGACAGGATGGCTCTTCTTTTGTTTCATTCTTCCTTCAACCAGCTATTACATTCCTTTTGTAATTTCTCCCCCTCTTTAGGAGGAAAAATAGCACAAGGTAGGAGAAGAAAGTAGGTCGGTGGCTGGGAATTGATTGATGTGGTATAGCTAAAGTCTGGATTTCATACCGCCACTTACAATAAGATTATATATATATATATATATATATATATATATATATATATATATATATATATATATATATATATATAATATATATAAATTCCCCTCATCATTCTTGAAGAAACTTTAGAAACATTAATTAAATGTAATTAATAAGTAGAGTTCATTAGGTTAAATCACAACATCAGGAGAAAGACGGCTCAATGCATGTGTTAAGATCATCGTCACAGATCTCAGGCAGTCACAAAATGTCTCTGAGGAACATATACAGCCGAAGGTGTTGGGTTTCCATGTCAGTGTTTTAGTACCCGTTTCATTCTTTGTCTCTCAGGTGCACTTGGCCTCCATGTCATAGAGCTGCAGTAATTCACTCATGATGGTTTCAATCTGAGCCTTGGTGATGTCTGCACAGACAACCTGCAGGGAAACAAGCAAAAACATCAATGCAGATCCCAGAGTTGGGTCCACCTGCATGCTATATCGGAGATGACATCTAAATATTAGTTCTGAGGCAACTTAAAAATAGAGTCTAGTCTCTTGTAGTTGTGTTCTTTTTGCAGTCTAGTGAAAACAACTGCCCCCTATTTTAATTTCCTCTAAGAGGACTTGCTGTGGCTACATTTTTACCTCAAATTTCCATTTAAAATAGGTCAATGTAAACAGGAAACCCAATAAAGGCGAGAGAAACATGAAGAAAAAACAGAGAGTGGGCAATGGTACATTCAATGAACTAGACATAAATGTTTGCTATTTCATAAAAGTACCAAAAACCTAAAGTCTGCTAGTTTCAGCCTCAGATGGCATGCCCATATGATATATATTACACAGGGATGCCCCAATGTGGAAATTTTAATAGTGTGAGGATTATTATATTTAATAATAACCAATAATTAATTATACAGCAGTGGCCAATAGTGATGTCTGGAGAGGATATTTCTCAATGTCTGCTTTCAATGACCCTGCAAGATCAAAATATATTGCAATGAAGAAAAACTAACTTGGTTAAGATACTGAACTGACAAAATTATTTGGAAAGCAAACTACAGCATATCATTGAATACAGGTTTTATTTTACTATGCAAAAATGAGTTGACAGGAAATAAAGCATACATTAAATACAATAAAATTTGTAATTTCTTTGTATGACACAATTTGCCATGTTTTATTGCATTATTACAAATGAAGCAATTGCGCATGTACATTAGTTTTACACTCCAAGCACAACTACACAACATGCTTACAAAATCCAAAATAAAATTTTTGATGAAGGAGATGATGTCCATTTTCCTAGGCCGGAAATCACTTTTGGCCACAACCATATTAGCATTTACATATTTTTGCATTCATAATTTGTAATCAATATATTGGCCAATATTCTGGTATTGATCCAGATCTCTACATGTGTCAAATAACACCAAACATCATATGGAATTCAATGGCAGAAACAACCTTTCATATCTCATAATTACCGGTACTTAACAAGTTTAAGCCTTTTATGAAGTACTGGAATTAAGAACACATTATTATTGCCAACATTTTTTTTTTTTTATAAATGTAAAATGGAAATCATAGCTTTAACAAATAAAACACAGAAATGCCTGTGTGCCATGCATACAACTACTCTGATATTTTTCCACAATTGTTTAATAATACTTTTGAAATAAATTTAGTCATATTTATTTTATTTGTATTCATCAATAGGCAGACCAACTAGAAATAATGTGGGCTCACATGATCATTTGGCTATAATTTATTGAATGCATCAGCCTATTTTACTTATCAGACCAATAACATTAAAAAGTCATATTTATGACCATTGATATATATTGATTATCTTAATATTGCACAGGTTTTTAGCTGCCCACTTGGAAACAAAGTCTAGACAAAACAAGAAAAAGTACTCTTTTTTTTATGATTTCTGTACAACCAATTGCAAAAAATTATTTGAATAGATTTTCCACATCATTATTTTGTCTTATGTCAGATACACCCACTCAATAAAAGACAAAACAAAATTGAGGTCCCTTTACATGTCAGTTAGATGGTCTCTTCTTACCTAAAAAGCTTCAACAAATGACTAGAAAAATGAATCATAGTCTTAAGGCTAAATATGTCAGAAAATGTCTATTGTATTTCTTTGATAGAACTTGACAGAATTGTAGGAAACTAAAGCCAAGCAAGTGGTTTTAAGAGTCCTTTGAAATATATGAAATGGTCTGAATCTTAAATATTACTTTAGAGTGTCACCAAGGGAACACATCTTGTGTGAAAGACAATGTTATTTCTCTCAGACCAGGCTGCAGCTATTAGGTGCCCTTATTGCCATGGGAACTACTTCCTGCTCTCTAAAGGTTACTGCAATCGTGGCTCTACTTATGCCTGATGGCTCTGGCAATGGTGAGAATCAAACTAGTCAACGTTCAATCTCAGTGACTCAATGCAGACACAGCATGACCCAAATGCTGCCTGGACATTTTATGTTTTTCTCCACATGAAACTGTAAAAAAAAAAAAAATCATACCTGCCACCACTCTAGTTCTCCTCTGGGGAGCTGCACTCCATATGTCTGGAGAGCAAGATAGAGGGAGGTGAGGGCAAGGTGTTGAGGCTTATGGTGGACACACACAGTGCCATGGTAACTGTCTTTTAATACAGCCAGTGCCGTCTCTGCAATGGGGGTTCGAGACCAGGCGTGGCGATTCAAAAGACTCCTTACAGAGAGCAGGTATTGCAGCAGGTACTGGGACACAGCAAAATGAAGTTTGTTAGATGGAGCAAAACACAAAGTTTGGACAGCATTAGATAGAGAAGGTACAAAGATGAGAGTACGTTTACAACATATAATTGATCTAAATGTTAACAATCGAGAATGAAAATAATAAATCGATTCATTGAGTATCGGCACTGTGCATAAAGAACCTCTGCCAGTGATGCCACTTTAAGGCAGTATTAGAGCACTGACATACTATATTAGTTTAATAATGTTTTTCATTAGCTTTCGGTTTTAAACTTTTTTCATTTTCAATATATATAATTTATTTACTCATTTTAGTGCTTCAGCTTAAACTTATTTCAATTAGTAGCCAAGGCATCAGCTTAGTTTAAGTTTTTTACCTAACATTCATATTTTATTTCAACTTTAATTCTATTAACACATTTTTTTTAATAGCTTAGTTTATGATAATAACCCTGCTTTATAGTAAAAAGTTTATGTCTGTGGGGGAAAAAAACAATAACTGATAACTAATGTGAATATTTAAATTCGCAAAAGCAAGGTAAACTGTTTGTAGCAGAGCATTACTATTTTTAAATATTTTTATATTATATTGTTTTGCACACAAAGCACAGTATATATTATATAGGCTTTTTGCAAACGGTTCATGCAAAATGTTTGCTGCCAGTCATTAATTGAATAGTTCACCCAAAATTCTGTCATCAGTTACTCTCCCCTTGTTGTTTAAAACCTATACAACTTTTCTTTTCTGTGGACAACAGATATATTACTTATTCTAAAAGCTTGAGAACCAAGGTAACCATTGCATGCATTACCTTGTGTGGGTGCTCAAAGGACACTTGGAAGTTAAGTTGTCGAAGGATGAGCAGCTCACATTGTACTATACTGTCCCTCAACTCCCAGAACTTCCCATCCAGTTCCAGTGGTTCCCTCTCTGGGTGAAAATACCTGGATCAAAGAAAAAGGACCTACTATGCCTATACATGAACTCTGAGAACAAAACAGCTACTCAATATCCCCCTTATATACCTGTGACAGACATTGATGATATCTCTTGTCCTGAGATGTTGCTCTTCTACTTTGCCTGCGAGGTAGATGGCAGACATGGCCACTAGGTAAGGCTCATAGACCTGCAAACTGGCAGACTGGAAGAACCTGTGATACAGCGCACATGCTGTAGCCATGGGCACAGATCTCATGCCTAACTTCACTCCTACAGATATGGAAAACATAGGATGCACATGGGATCAGAACCTGCACAGCAATTCATCCTTGGATACTGAGAATGAACTAGCAAGCAGCTGCAGTGCATCCTTACAATTTTGACAGTTTAAGAGATTAAAAACACATCTCTAAACATTTCAGAAAAAAATTGCAAATACCAGTATCGATGATAAACCGACAGACTCTGAAGTGTTTTTTGGAGTCTTCGACATCTTCAGCACTTCTTCTGCCTCTCGCCTCATTGACAGATCCAGATGTTGACGCCTGCGTGCTCATTTCACGGCTTGCATCAAAACGGTTACAGTTTCAAAGCGTATTATTCAATTTGTACTTACTGTTCGCATGCACAAACTCAACAACTGCTCCTTTTGTATAAGTCGGTTGTCCTAATACAACGCTGTTGTGACGTTCCTTCAGCGGATCGTTCAGCGTGCAACGTAGAGCTCAAATGGTCTCCAGCGCCCCCCTCGTACGGGAGGATACCACTGTGCGCTGAACGAAAGGGAAATATATGAAAATTGTAACTATTCTACCATGATATTTTATTTATTTCTTTTGTTATTGTTTAATCGAATAACGTTGACGTATTTAGCATATTTATGGTGTTTTCTGCAGTATGAAAATGCCTTTAAGTCGCAAAAGCTCCAGAATTGGACCATCCCAAAACATTTCAAAGAGGTAACACAGTCAGTCCCACTGGTAAAGTCGTTTGAGCTGGAATAAATGTCAGTTTAATCGTTTACAAAAAAAGCTTTTATTTGAAATAGAAATTCTTTATTGATAGAAAACAATTCCTTTGTAACAAATATCTTTATTGTCACTTTTGACTAATTTAATACAGTAAATAAATGTATTTCTTTCTTTCAAAAATAATCTTACTGAATCAAACGTTTGAACTGTAGTGTACATTTTACTGTTATTATGCATTTTCATTACACAAACAGTGAACCATGCCAATGGCATTAAACTTGCAAATGCAAAAGCATGCACGTCAATCAAACAGAGCACAAAGGAATGTGCCAACATTATACATGTTTACTTTTTTCAAAAAGAAGAAAAAGAAAAGAAAGGAAAAATAAAAAATGAAAGTCGTTTTTCATTTAAATGATGCAGTTATACCAATTGCACTGGGTGGAGAGAATAATTGCCTAGTTCATATTACAAATACTTGTGTTTGGTCTATTTACTTACTTTTTGTTCCTCAAGAGACCAGCAGCAGCAGAAGGCCACACTACATTTATACCCACAGACCATGGCCACCTTCTACCTGGTGTGAGAACAAAGGTTTGTTTTGATGATTTGCATGACTTGCATGAAATTTAAATGTAATTACCAAGCTTAAAAAGTTTTGCAGCAGTTTTATTTTACTATTTATAAATGATTTCATTATTAGAGTGGAAGTGCATGGCCAGCATTTCAAGGCACTTGGGATTTACCTCGCTATATCCCTCCTGCTTCCCTAAACCCCACTGCCCGCTCACAAGAGGGCCAGGATCGCCTCAAGACCTGGAGACAGATGAACTTTTCCACAAACCAGACTCATGAGGCCCCTGGTGGCAGCCAGGCTACAAACAGAACTGTTAACAATGTGGTGGGTATTTAATATCTCCAATGTATGATGCTATGGTATTAGATAACACTGCTTATTTGAATTCTGACTAAATCAATTCCTTACAGGAAACCATAAATGTGGACGACATCTTCAGCACTTCTTCTGCCTCTCGCCTCATTGACAGATCCAGATGTTGACGCCTGCGTGCTCATTTCACGGCTTGCATCAAAACGGTTACAGTTTCAAAGCGTATTATTCAATTTGTACTTACTGTTCGCATGCACAAACTCAACAACTGCTCCTTTTGTATAAGTCGGTTGTCCTAATACAACGCTGTTGTGACGTTCCTTCAGCGGATCGTTCAGCGTGCAACGTAGAGCTCAAATGGTCTCCAGCGCCCCCCTCGTACGGGAGGATACCACTGTGCGCTGAACGAAAGGGAAATATATGAAAATTGTAACTATTCTACCATGATATTTTATTTATTTCTTTTGTTATTGTTTAATCGAATAACGTTGACGTATTTAGCATATTTATGGTGTTTTCTGCAGTATGAAAATGCCTTTAAGTCGCAAAAGCTCCAGAATTGGACCATCCCAAAACATTTCAAAGAGGTAACACAGTCAGTCCCACTGGTAAAGTCGTTTGAGCTGGAATAAATGTCAGTTTAATCGTTTACAAAAAAAGCTTTTATTTGAAATAGAAATTCTTTATTGATAGAAAACAATTCCTTTGTAACAAATATCTTTATTGTCACTTTTGACTAATTTAATACAGTAAATAAATGTATTTCTTTCTTTCAAAAATAATCTTACTGAATCAAATGTTTGAACTGTAGTGTACATTTTACTGTTATTATGCATTTTCATTACACAAACAGTGAACCATGCCAATGGCATTAAACTTGCAAATGCAAAAGCATGCACGTCAATCAAACAGAGCACAAAGGAATGTGCCAACATGATACATGTTTACTTTTTTCAAAAAGAAGAAAAAGAAAAGAAAGGAAAAATAAAAAATGAAAGTCGTTTTTCATTTAAATGATGCAGTTATACCAATTGCACTGGGTGGAGAGAATAATTGCCTAGTTCATATTACAAATACTTGTGTTTGGTCTATTTACTTACTTTTTGTTCCTCAAGAGACCAGCAGCAGCAGAAGGCCACACTACATTTATAGCCACAGACCATGGCCACCTTCTACCTGGTGTGAGAACAAAGGTTTGTTTTGATGATTTGCATGAACTTGCATGAAATTTAAATGTAATTACCAAGCTTAAAAAGTTTTGCAGCAGTTTTATTTTACTATTTATAAATGATTTCATTATTAGAGTGGAAGTGCATGGCCAGCATTTCAAGGCACTTGGGATTTACCTCGCTATATCCCTCCTGCTTCCCTAAACCCCACTGCCCGCTCACAAGAGGGCCAGGATCGCCTCAAGACCTGGAGACAGATGAACTTTTCCACAAACCAGACTCATGAGGCCCCTGGTGGCAGCCAGGCTACAAACAGAACTGTTAACAATGTGGTGGGTATTTAATATCTCCAATGTATGATGCTATGGTATTAGATAACACTGCTTATTTGAATTCTGACTAAATCAATTCCTTACAGGAAACCATAAATGTGGACCAGCCTGCAGAAGAGTCAGAAATGCCTGTGAATGAGCCAGACCAAAACCAGAGGCCCAAATCACAGTATAGCCAAGACCAGTCTAGACCAACAAGCCAGCAAGCTCAGTCTAACCCAGTAAACCAAACTCAGTCTAGACCAGGAAATCACCTCAGCCAACAGGTTTCATCTAGACCAGTCACTCAGGAGAGCCAAGCCGAATTAAGACCACCAACCCAGAACAGCAGACCAGCATCTCAGCAGAAATAACACCATTTATAATCAGATCCCCTGCATGGGCGGTTATAAAAGTTGTTCCATGAAATGGCATTACGTAATTGTAACACTTCTTTGAAAAACACTTTTACTTTACAGATATTATTTTTGTGTTCTATTGCTTTGCATCTGTGCTCTCAATTTGTGCATACTATAATGTGTGTGTCAGAACACATTAACTGAATTGTTTCAATGAAGCTAAAGCTGATTAGTTTTACTAAATGGCTTTTGTAATGAAATCTGCTTAGATGAAATTCTAAATGCAGGGTCAAATATTTGCCAGAAAATATATCAGAGTACCTTGATATCTGTATTTTAATAATATTCTTAAAAAAGATTTTTAAAAACAGCATAAGAGATTTTAAATCTTTTTTATTTATTTGCTTAATAATACACTGACACACCTGTAGGCCACCTAGGACACAACATCAGCTTGATTCACTAGTCATCGGTTTTTGTTTTTGGTGCTTGGAAGCCAATGAGTGATTCTGTGAGCAGACACTGAAAGCTTGGGGAACTGAAGGCAAACTTGAAGGGATAGTTCACCCAAAAACCATAATTCTGCCATCATTTACTCACCCTCATGTCGTTTCAAACCTGACTTTCTTTTTTCTGTTGAAACATAAGATATTTTGAGAAGTGTCTCATTGTTGTTGTTTTTTCTATTTAATTCTCCAAACAATGCAAGTCAGTAGTCACCAAATCTGTGTGGTTCCCAACATTCTTCAAAATATCTGCTTTTGTGTTTTGCAGAAGAAATAAAGTCATTCAGGTTTGGAATGACATGAGGGTTAACTATGGCAGAGTTTACATTTTTGGGTGAACCATCCCTTTAACAGTCCCTCTAGTCAGTCACAGGTCCTAAAGATTAAGGTCCTTGTTAAAACATTTTTCAACTCTCTCTTGATAAACATACATTAACAGATGCATGGCTAAATCACAATTGTACAAGGTTGTCAATGTGTTTATTCACGAGATAACTGTTCAAAAGTAATATCTGTAACAGGTAGAAATGCAGCTTCAGGGTCTCGTTATATATATGTTTATATAACCAACAGTCATCATAGCCAAAAGAAAAGACATTAAAATCAACAAAATGTTTGACCAAAAATGACATGACCAAATAAAATAAAAAATCCTCAAAATCTTAACACTTTTCCAGAGTGTGTCACGTCTAAAACAGTTAATATCAGATATGATGTTCTCAAGTTAGAGACTAGGCATTAAAGTAGTTTAACACTAATGCCAAATACTGTATCTAATAGAAAACTATGTACTTTATTCAATATATATATGGTATACAAGGGCCTTGCAAATATGCAATGGAATATGGAATCTGCCACATGCATCTCAGAATACCATCTTGAATTATTTACAAAAAGTTCCACTTTTTGTAGTTTTAATACAAAGGCATGAAGTAAAACACCATGTTTTTTTTTCGTATGAGGCTGTCACACTAAGAATTTTGCATATCAAAACCAGAATACATCATTTAAACAGCCTCTTTGAAATGTATATCTAGGTTTGAAATATGTTGTACAGTGAGACATGCACCATGTCACATGATGGGGTGAATTCTCAATGAGCACCTTCAGACTATCATTTACTGCAAATTATATGATCTTTTTCTAAATGGTCTGTAGTTTGCATTGTGGGAGAGTGCAAAATATAAGTGGACCTGCTAATATAATGTGCAATGCAATTTTTATTTCAAAAGATAATGTCCGTCACTGTTATCTTTGTTCTTCAAATGTAGCTTATACTCTAGGATTGTGTTTAATACAGAGTGCAGTTTTTACATACTGTAAAAGTGCCATGACGGTGATACAACCAATATTTTTGACTAACAAATAAAATGTATTATTTCTATATAACTAACCATAAAAGTACCCATTACCTGTTTTAGGTTTATAAAATCTTAAAATATCAACTAACGTCTTAAACTAAAGTCACACCTTCAACCTAAACCATCAAATCGATTTCGTTTAACAGAAACATATTCCTGAATTCAAATAATAGAAGAGGGTAAAGATTATAAATAAATATTTTTGTCATTTTATATTCTTATCCCAATGATTGTCTACAACCAAAATGGAATTCAACAAAGGCACCACACAATACCTAAAATAATTCAACTCTTTTACACAGTATTCAACTCTTTTACAGTATCATAAAACTATTAATAGCTATCTTGAGCAGCTAAAAGAGAAAACCAGTGCTCACTATCAAAGATCACACCTTTCTAAGTTTGTACAGCAAGACCAAAAATAGACCACAGTGATACACGTCTGCTCAAGCACTAGATCAAAAAGCAGTGTGTGCTGATTAGATATTAAAAGAAGAGAAAAACAGATAAACGTGGAATGAGCATTCAACTGTAGTATTAATAACAGTGGTGTGCAGTAATAATGTTTTTGACTGAGTCATGGCATGTTGATAAGAGACTGGTTCAAGGGCAAGAAAAGGCACAGAAAAACAGACCCACACAGTGGGGTGAAGTACAGCAGCTGGCAGCAAATCAGCTCAAAAACACACAGGACTTGCACAGGTACGTCGACTGGTCACTTTTCGAGAGGGTTTACAACTCGGCCCACTCTGATACGACTCCTACAGCAAAACGAGATCTTCAGCATATGATTAAGACTTGTGCAAATGTCACCATATCAGCAGCTGAACAACATTCAGAGGCGGCCGAACAGTTTCAGTCAACTTTCAGTGGAGTGAACTTATTTGCCAAGAGTAGCAATGCTTTACGATATAAAATAAAGAGCAAACTGGTTTTCCCTCCACTATCCATTAATAACTGAATTGTCTGTGGATACTCCATTATCAGTATCATCCCACCTCCTGGTTTAAAGGAGCTTTTTGACCAACATTTGAACTTTCATTATTGGCCTTCAAGTGGGTGGGCTCCACTTTTGTAGCATTATGATTGATGACCGCACCCACTTTTTCAGTCTTCGTTTTATTAGCTGGAGCGGGTTGAGGCTCTGACTTCCGAGGTGGAGCCTTCACAGGGGGACGGTGTGGATCATCCCCAATGTTGACAGACAAATTAGTGTACAATGGCTCCAACTCTTTGGATAGGAGCTCATAAGTCAGTGAGTTCAGGCCATCTGAGTGCCAGTTCAGCCTTGTGCGCTTCAGCAAGTCAAACCTACAAGAACAAATTCATGAAGAGGAACTGACTCAATAAACAGACTGAACAAATGGATTAAATAATAAACTTATCTATCCATACACTCTTAAAAATAAAGGTTATTTATTGCCATCTATGGTTCCATACCTTTAACATCCATAGAACCTTTTTGATGGACAAAAGCCTCTTACAGTGGAAAAAAGTTATTTAAATTAAAATGTTCTTCACACCAAGAAAAATAATGATTCTTTTAAGAACTGTTCACTTAAAGGTTATTTGGGGAACTCAGAATGACTCTCCTATGGCATCACTGTGAAAACCCCCATTTGGAACCATTATTTTTAAGATTGTACCAACTAGGGTTGTAAAAGGGTGGAAAATTTCCAGAAACCTTCCAAAATTTTCTGAAAGTTTCCCAAAAAAAACCATGGGAAGTTTCTGGAAATTTACCAGAAATGTTCAACCCTAGTACCAACACTAAGTTTATAATATATTTTGCCAAGTGACATCACCTTCTCGGGTTCTGCTCATTACCCTGATCTCCTTTATGTTTGATCATCTTATAATGACCAATGGCCAAAGGCGGGCGCATTATCTTCATCCCAGAGAGACGGACTCTAAAGACAAAACCACAAGACAAGTAGAAACAGTAACATATAAGAAGAAGAAAAAAAACCTGAAGAAGTATGGTATGAAGTATCAAACGGACAGAGACAAAAGAAAGAGCGGCACAAAGCACAGCAGGAAAACTATTTCCAGTAGAGTCCGCAAGGTGGGCCAGATGGATGTGAACTAGCTAAAAAAAACTACTGTTGTTGAGGATTTTTATGTAAAAATGTTCTAACCACAACTGAAAATCCTCAAAAGGTTCATCTAAAGTTGGAGAGTCTAATCCAGCTTTTAAATACTTAAAACTTTGTGTTCTTGCCTCTGGTTCAGCCATCTGAGTCAGGCAAGGCTACTGACGGTTAATTATGCGACAGCCAGGTTTGCAAATCACCATGAGCTGATACGCCCTTCAAAATGTTCTCCAAGAGTACATGCAATGTCAGTTTTCCCAAAACACATAAAGCTGGGTCCTGGATTATCTCCAAAAATACTTTTCGTCTGGGACTAGATTTGATCTGTACCCTGAAAAATCGCTCATTGTGAAATCAAACCATGCAGGAATATTAAACGGCAAGAAAGAAAACAAAAGACACTGATGGACTCTGCCTTGGTTCTGCCTTGTCAAAGATGTTGATCAGTTTGCGACTTAGCTCTTATTCAAAATAGCCAATTACATTAATGGTCCATTAATGGTTCATGAATGTGTACTAAAACATTTTGACAAGAGTGATGCACTACTACTGAATCTATAGTGTGAAAACAGCTGTAAAATATATATACATATATAGTTAGTTTACTGAACTAACAAATCTTATGAGCCAGATTTTTGTAGTGAATAAAAAACTTATCAGCATGACCAGTGTAGTCCATTGACTCTTGACCAAATGATTCCATTATGAATTATTTTGGTCTCCACCAAATGATTCCATTATGAATCAAATACATATACCTCAACCAGTCCAATTTACCAACAAATGACTAATATGAGCATGAAGCAAACACATATAGTACTACCAGTGTAGTCTGATTCATCAACGTATGAGCCTTTTTTTGGGTGACTATAACACAAGCACAACTCACAATGTTGCACTTAAGGCTTATGAGATTTAATGTAGTTACCGACTGCTTGTTCATATGACAAAGTGTAGTTAAGCATGCACACTATGGGTTTTGTCGGTAGTATTTTATCAAAATAATGGCGGAATGACATATGCCACATTTTAGTTTTAGCACTGTTATTTAATACACAGTTAGGCCAATTATTGTTTTGAATATATGCCGCCTATACAAAAGACAGTAAAAGAAAAGTCAGTAAAAAGTTTTTCCAGAATTTTGAAATGTATTTATTATTAAAATGATCTCATCATGGATTTTTTCAAATACACATTACTCAAAAGCTCTAAAAGAATCATTAACGGAACTGCTAATGAGGAATCAGAAACAGATTCATTAGATTCCTCATGATGCTCAATCCTATTCATGCCAAAGACACTTAAGAGAGAACTAACCATAAAGAAAATGTGATTCAAATCCTCAACACTACTAATAATCTACTACACCTGACTCATTCTGGTTTCAAGGATTCAACAACTTTTAATCCTCTACAGCATGTTTCTTATTGTCACAGAAATAAAATTACTTGAATGTATTATTGAATAAAAGGGCAGTAATCACTGAAGAGTACTGACACCTAAATAGTTGGAAGCCTTGAGTCCAATCTAGTGATTCATGCATGTACTTACTGGTCCCTCCTGTGGCTATGCGGGGGAGGGCATGAGGGATAGATGGATGCAGTGAAAATGAGAATTATGACAAGAGACCAATGCAAACGTGAACTGAAAACAAAATGGTGATGGAGAGATGACAGACGTGCAACACAAATGCTTAGCAGGATGCATTTCTGATGTAGACGTGCCAGTTACTTTGATCTCTACTACATTCCATTATGTTGAAATAACTCACGCAAACGCATTATAAAAATTCTGCCATCCTCACCGAGCTGCGATGTCATCGTCCTCTCCTCCCCAGCCCCAATACTGGTTCGGAAAGCCGTTCATCTTGAGGTACTGCTCTGGGGTTACAGCAGACACCCCTCCGAAGTACTGCGAGTATGGAAGCCTGCAAAGGAGTCAGAGCAGTGATTTGGTGAGGCACAGAGGAATAAGGTCATCTGTCTCTACTATCCTTCATCACTCATTCCATCTGAAGTGTCACAGCTTCCCCTGCAGTTTAATGTTCATCTGTACCTCTGAATTACATCAGTACAGCAATCTGTATACGAATGGATAGAAAACCAGGGCCCCTTATAAATTAAAGATTGCGGTTTAAATTTGTGTCATAACTATTTTCAGAACACTACCACACTAATATTTCTGAAGTATATAGTATGTTCACTGTATAGTATGCACATTTTTTCTATCCATATGACAAGCTACAATTGGCAAAATGTGCAGTATACAACAGAAAACTGGGTGCAAATCATAAAATATTCATCTTTTTCTTGAATAATTTTTTTAAAAGGCAACCAAAAGTTAATGGGTTTTTACACAAACTTGGACAAAAAATAATAAGTAAATAAAGTTTTATTATGTTTCAAAAATTAAACATGCAACATGATGACATTTCTACATTTCTTTGTGGAAACCACACAAACACACACAAACACACACACACACACACACGTATACACATATAGCTACACATGAACGCTCTTTTCAAACAGAAGCTTGTAGCGCACATGATATCAGTCACAGCATATAAAGACTACTAAAAATTACAAATTATATATAATTTTCTTTCAAATAAAAGGAAAATTGAAAGTGAGTTGAATCCAAGCAGCTCTAAAAGATTTTAGAATAGTTCTGCATCCTGAAGGCGCTCCGCCTGTGTTTGCGGTGTTGCTTTGACCATTTAAACATGCTAATTACACAAACAAAATGTTTAGCGTACTGTCTCTGGAAATATCAACCGTGATTGATCAGCCTTTATTTTTGTATTGTAGACGTTATTACTAGGCGAAGCAAAATTTGCTGAAATATCCCCGACCTATAGGCTACAGTAAGAGCGCATGGTTTATCTGTCCATCAGATGCGTGTCAAAGTTGAGTTCGTTACTATAACAACAGTAGATTGTTAAAACAACTCTCGTTATGTCGATATAACGAGAAAATTAAGTCGTTATAACGAGAAAACAACTCTCGTTATGTCGATATAACGAGAAAACAACTCTCGTTATGTCGATATAACGAGAAAATAAGTCGTTATAACGAGAAAACAACTCTTGTTATGTCGATATAACGAGAAAACAAGAAGGAAAAAAATAATAATGCATGGCCGCTTAGAACTTCCGTACATGTGACAACCATAGATAATGTGTAAATCCTTAAAAAGTGGTTTCACTGTATTTTTATGTGTTCTTTGAATAAATCTGGAAAAAAGGGATAGGAAAAGCAACTGATGTGTGTTTGTTGAGCTGTATAAACATGACTGTTCAAAAGTTTGGGTTTGGAAAGACCTTTTTATGTTTTTGTAAGAAATCTCTTATGCTCAACAAGTCTGCGTTTATTTGATCAACAAATAGTAATATTGTGAACAATTTTATAGAACTGATTTTTAATATATTTTAAAATATGATTTAATTTGTATGATGGTAAAGCTTTTTTTCAGTCTTCCAAGTCTTCAGTGTCACATGATCCTTCAGAAATCATTCTAATATGCTGATTTGGTGATCAGTTCTTATTATTATCAATGTTTCTTGTGGAAACCTTGATACATTTTTTCATGATCATGATACCGAATAAATAATGAACAGATAGTTTAAAAGAGCAGAATTGACTTGAAATAGAACTCTTTTGTAACACTGTGTTTTTACTCAATTTAATCCATTGCTGAGTAAAAGTACTCATTGCTTAAAAAAAAAATTTATAAAACAAATTAAAAAAGAGCAGTCGTGTAACTTTGATTGCTGATTCAACCTGCCCTCCAGAGATCCCTTGTACTCCTAAACCTGTTCTAAATTCTTTAGTACTATTCATTACATTTTGAGTGATAGCTAGATGAGCTGCTGCTATGTATCTTTCTTCATAATTTTCTCTGTATTTCTACCCAAGGACTAACTCTCTGAGTAGTGTCTGAAAGCTTTACAGCCTTCAGTGGATTCATCACAGAGAGGATCTGATGTTGTCCTCAGCCTTGGTGCACTGAATATATGGGTTGATTTCTCTGCAATTTTGTTGTTCTCAGTGAATGTTTATATCTAGGTGGACATTGTGGCTGCAGAGTACAGAAATGCAGACTCTGTGACCCGAGATGTGCAGACCTGGATGTCAATTTAGAGGACCAGAGCCATGAGTTACTGGGTACAACTGTGTCAGCACTAATAATGAATGAACTACATCACCTATTTTACCATGCGTGAAGAGGATGAACTTTTTGATTCTAGAAGTTTTATAAGATCCATCAAATTCTTCAAAAAGTAAATTCTTTGTTTCTTTTTTTTCTTTGTTTCTTTTTGCCTTTAAATTATTTTTGAATTAAAGTGTGTAGAATTTAATTGAAATATTGACCACCAATACATTTTAAAATATTTATATACATAAATTTTCGCTACCATTGAAAAGTTTTTTTTTTTTTTTTAAGAAATTAATACTTTTATTTAGCAAGGATGCGTTAAATTGAACAAAAGTGACAGTAAACGCATTTTAATGTTACAAATAATTGGCATTCTATTGAAACTTCTATTCATCAATGAATCCTGAAAAAAATTAATCACATATAAAGTAAAATATAAAGTATTTACACTGAAGTGGATGCTGAAAATGTAGCTTTGCCATTATAGGAATAAATTACATTTTAAAATATATTCAAATATAAATCATTATTTTGTAATATTATAATATTGTATATTATATTATATTATGATAGTACTGATCATATTAAAAGTGTTACTGTATTTTGAGCCCAGTCTCATGAAAATGCATATAAATAGTACGCCAAATAAAAACGAAAACTCATGGTATTGATACGCAAAAATGGACTTTGGCGTGTATATGATACGCATGTGTTTGGTGTCCATATAATATGCAGTTTTTGTATGCATATGATACGAAATTTGTTGGCGTGCAAATGATACGCAGATTTCGCGTACATCTGATACGCATCTACCCCACAACCCTAAACCTACCCATTGCGTAGCATATACACGCCAAAGTAAATTTTTGCGCATCAATACCACGATTTTTCGTTTTTATTTGGCGTACTATTTATGTGCATTTTCATGAGACTGGGCTCAAAATACAGTAAAAATAGTAATATTATCAGTACTACTGAAGTGTCCATACTACTATGACTACAAACATAAGAGTGCAAACAAAAATTTCACCCCTGTTCATTAAGATAAAATTAGAGAAAAGCTTAGTTAAAACATTAAATCCTGGGTAGGGTACCTGTATCTGAACTTGTCCATAGCTACAGAGAGGTGTGTAGGGTACTGGGGGTGGCAGGTGTAGGTATTGTGGTCATTTTCAGGAAGCAGGTCGACGTCATGCAGGAAAATACAGCTCCAGCCCTCCTCTTTCAGCGCCTCCCGCACTCCAACATTCAGCAACTTCGCTCGGTTAAAGGTGGAGTTCCCTGACTGATAACACAGACTATGAGCAAATCAAGTGTACACAAATGCATTCTTCGGCAAGAATAGAACCCTAATATAGCTTGACAATAAGCTATGAGCTATGTTTACCCTTTGTCCCAGCTACTTCCTCTAATTACTGCTAGGATTTTTCTCCCCCATACAATAGATGTGACAAGTCAGCATAACAATGAACAAGAGACCTGGTGCACAATGTAAATGCCATAGTGGACCTGCTGCCGCTGCAAAAAGGGGTGCAGATGGTAGAGGAGGGCGCGGAGGTGGGTCTGGCGGTTCCGGTAGGGGACCACGATGGCTGTGTGGTGCCGTGGCTCACAGTCTGGCGGGCGGTAATGACCCCCTAAGGTCACCAAGGGGTTCTTCTCTTTTATCTTCTCCAGGGAAGGGGGTGAGGAGAGGTGGACAGAAACAGGACCCACTGGTAGACAGCAGGAGGAGAGCACACATGCACTTATTGTATAAAATCAGTTCTACAACACCAAATTAAAGGAATTGTTTACCCCAAAATTTTAATTCTGTCATTATTTAATCACCACTATTTTGTTCCAAACCTGTATGATTTTATTCTTTTTTGTGGAGAATTTCCGAGTAGGCATGTACATTATATTGGACCATATTGGTTATTGGGCAATATCAAAGAATTTATTTTTATTATTGTATTGGTCAAGACTAGATATTTAATTGCTGTATTCATTTTTTAAATGTTAAATCTTTAATCTTTAAAACACTAAAAAATTTATATCACTATTAAATGTAATCTTTTATGGAATGAAAAACTATATATACTATGAGTGGCAGTTAAAAATAAAATGAAGTAATCAATTAAATAACTGAAACATACAAATGGAAATGAATAAATCACTGTTTAAATGGGCAAACTGATATACATTAAAAACTGTAATTCATGTTTTAAAATGTAGTAAAAAATAATGTCAATATTATCAGTATATTATAATATTGTAAAGTAGCAGCATTTAAAACAACTGATTTTAGTTTTTAGGGGTTTTATTTTATTTATTTATTTTATTCATAAACAACTGCAAAAAAAGCTGGCATCACTTTGATTGAAAAAATAATAAGAAATACCTTAAATATTTCTTAATAAACTGCATTTTGTACACAGCACACTCGGAAATGCCAAAAATGGCAAAACCAAAATAAAAACATGATTTAAAACTTACTCCTATGTTTACTTAATTTAGATTTTGTGAAAAGACAACTAACATTATCCCCATGTTTAAAAACAGTGAGTATAGTATTTTAAAATAATTTATTTTATTTTAATGTACTTTAAAAGACACGTAGTCTGCTTTCATTGTAACTGCATGGAAACACCTGCCAGTACATTCTTCAAAATATATATTTTTGTCATCCTCAGGAGGAAGTAAGTAACACAGGTTTGGAAAGATAAAAGTGAGAGTAATTGATGACAAAGTCTTCATTTTTTACGTGGACTAAACTCAATGTGTTTTTGGCACATTTCATTCAAAAATAGACAATGAGACAAAGTAAATGAACAAATCCAGTGATCAATGACTTAAGCACTTCAGTGTGGATTTATATCTACCCAGCAGTGGAGAGGGCAGCACACAGTCCCTGAGCTGCTGTTCTGGTCCACTGGGTCCTGGATGGTGGAGCAGCAGAGATGTGAGGTTGGTGTAGACGTCATGTGGTCGAGAGTAGTCTATCTCAGGCTCAGTGGAATGAACCAATACAGACACTAGGCCACGAAAGCCTCCCAGGGAGAAGTAGAGGACAAACGCGAACTGGAAGCCCACCAACAGAGCCAGAGTGCAGGGGGAGTCCAGCGCTCGACCACAGCACACCATTATGACATCCAACAAAGAGCAGGAGTGACAGAGGAAGGGAGGATGGGAAAATCAAAGGGGATGGACAAGGGACAGATAAGAGAAGAGAGACAGAGTGAAGACAGCAAGAGGCATGAGAAAGGGAAGTGTGGAAGGATATCAGGGGTGATGAGGAGAAATAAAGTTAGCTCAGTGAGCTAAGGGAAGGACATCTATGGCATGTGTGGGAGTCACTGGAAAAACAGAGGAACACAAAAATCAATAGTGACAGATCCATCACATCAAACTACAAAGGAGAACTTTAAAGTGCCAGTGTGCCCGGGATCAATGCCAGATCTCGGATTAAATCAGCAAAGACCACACACTTTTTGGGTCACTCTTAAAAATAAAATAATATGTATTAAATATGCTTGATTACAAATAAAAAATGCATGACTGCAAAAAAAATGCTTGACTACAATAAAAAAAAAGAAAATGAATAAAAGAAAATAAAAAAGAAATAATTGAATTTCCAGATTGGAAATCAGGACGGAAATACATCATTCAGAGAAGGATTGTGAGTTACTTTACATTAGACTGTCAATTTAAAGATAGTTTTGATATTTTTAACAATCTTTTGAAATTCTGATATTATCATGTATTGTGTAAAATATCTATAATTGTATCTAACAGAATAGAATGCCTCAAAGTACAATGAACCATCTACCACATACCACAAAAACATCACAGAATTCATTAAATCCATAGCTAATACTTGCTTATGTTTGTGTGGTTGTTATTAATGTGATGTCATTTAGGAACTGGCTATGATTCGTTAGAGAGAAATTACAGGATAGGACTATCAATAAAACTAATAAAACTGATGGAGAAACTAATGAAACTGATAGTTAGTTTGACATTTTTTTTTGATTAAAGAAAATAGAAATACCTGTAATCTTTCGTTGCATTAATAAATTACATTAAAAACATTTTTTTGAATACTCAAACATGGCAAAAAATGCAACAAACTCAAACTAAACTAGAAATTCACTAATTTAGATTTTGTGACAACTATCTAATTGTTTAAAACTGTGAGTACAGTATGCTATTATATTAAGACATGTAGATAAGGAAATGTGCTGCACAACAGGAATGAGCCTTTTATCAATGAATAACAGTGGTATTCAACATGAGTAGCCTACCAGTGCTGACTGGACATAAACACAGGGGTGTGAGAGAGCACTGTCCTCTTCATCCTGTCCATCACAAATCATTGTGCACCTTGAGGAGACATATAGTTCTTGACTGATTAACAAGATCTCCTGCTTATTTACAAACCAGCTCATCTTTTGCGTTACGATCAAACGGAAATGTATTAAAGCAACCATGCATGCAGCGACGACAGGCACAGAGCAATTATTGTGAAATAATCGTCAATATAACAGACATTTTGCAACACTGCAGGTCAAGCGTTTCCTCTGACTCACCCGGACCACTGCGACGCTTCAAATCAGGATCCAGCAGTCGATAACTAGGCCTTTATTTAATATCAATAACTGGATTGTGGATAATCATTCCTCTATGGCGCCCGAAACAGTGTTTAATATCCGCAGTCGCATTGAGCGCGTCGCGCAACGCGGTGGTGAAACGCTTCCTGAGCGCGTCGCGTCAGACGCTCATGGCAGAGACCTGCAGACAGACATGTTTGATGCGGCGACGCGCTATCGACGGGCATTCTTTGACGCTGTTACAATAAAAGCCCTAAGATACCTGTGTTAAAACCACAGTGCTGCCTTCTAGTGAGAAAACAGGCCAGGTTTAATGCTAGAGGCGGTTTCATACACCAGATGATCTTGTGATGACGATACAGGCTTATAAAGCGAAATTAAGGTGATGAAAATGGGACACGACGTGTAATCGTGTGGATTACATCTAAGTGGTTACAACGCCATCGTCCGCATTTTGATTGAGAATTATATTGTGATTTTATAACGTGAATTATGACGTCTGTGAAACTGTTTGTGTTTAACAAAACAATCAAATGCGTTTACTAAAAATGTTTTCATAAGAGCTGAGGTTCTGCTGAAATGGTTACAAACCAGCTGAGAAAATGCACAATAATATCATAACCTCTTTAATTGAGTAGCTCTTTCAGACAGCTCGTTCAAATGATTGTAATTAATATAAATATCTTCTTAGAACCAAAACAGTAATTTGGACTTTGGATCCAATATCTTTTTTTTAGCTGAGAAAATGCACAAAAATAGTTCTTGACTATTTTATTACCTATTCAACAGAGACTATATAGACCTATCTTTTAGATAGCAAATAATTTTTATAAATGAATAAACAGATCTGGGTACCAAAACAATAATTTGGACTTTGAATAGCCTAAAGATTTTGACAGAGTAAGCAATAGCCTACTTTCAGTGTCATATGACAGTCAAAAAACCCCTGAAATTTAAATTTTTGTATTCAAATTGTCCAGTGTGGATGCAGATCATACAGGTTTTCATGATCTGCTGTTGGTATTAAAAAATGTAATCTACAATAAATGGACAAAAGTATTGAGACACCTGATCATTACACCATCAGGGACTTTAAGGACATCACGTTCTAAACGCATACGGAGCAGATGTGGCCTAATTGGGTGTGTCCCTTAGAGAGACTTGCAATCCGAAGGTTGTGGATTCAATTCTGAATAAACAGCTACAACAGCTTCCACTCTTCTGGGAAGGCTTTCCACAAGATTTTGGAGTGCTCCTGTTGGAATTTTTGACCACTCATCCAGTAAAGCATTTGTGAGATCAGGTACAGATGTTTGACAAGAAGACCTGACTTACAATCTCTGTTCCAGTTCATCCCAAAGATGTTCCATTGGTTCCACACCAAACTCATCCAACAATGTCTTTATGGACCTTGCTTTGTGCACTGGGGCACAGTCATGCTGGAATAGAAAAGGGCTTTTCCCACAAAGTTGGAAGAATAGCATTGTCCAAAATGTTTTGGCATGCTGCAGCATTTCCCTTTACTGGAAATAACGGACCTAGCCCAACCCCATACCATTATCCCTCCTCCACCAAACTTTACATTTAGCACAGTGCAGTCAGGCAGGTAACTTTCTCCTGGCATCTGCCAAACCCAGAATCGCCCATCAGACTACCAAACAAACAGAGAGGCGTGATTCTCACAGAACAGGTTTCCACCGATCCAGAGTCTATAGTGGCATGTGCTTTACACCGCTCCATCCAATGCTTGCCATTATACTTGGGTGATGCGAGGCTTGCGTGCAGCTGCTCAGCCATGGAAATCCATTCCATGAAGTTCCCGCCACACAGTTTTTTGTGTTGACAATAATGTCAGGGGAAGTTTGGAACTGTGACTTTATGTGGTCTTCTGCTTTGTGAGTTGCTGCTATCCCTAATGCTTCTAGTTTCCAATAATACCACCAACAGTTGGCCATGGAATATCTAAAAGGGATGAAATTTCATGAACTGTATTATTAATTTTAATGAACTTACTGCAAATTTTTTCACAAATGTTTGTAAATGCAGCCTTCTTGGCTAGCTCCTTGTTTTTATACATGCGGCAGTGGGTCTGATTGAAACACCTGAATTCAGTAATTATGTGGTGTGTCCCAATACTTTTGTCCATATAGTGTATATTCAGTAACTTAATCATACAAGTACCAGATACATACTGTAAATACATCTCCCACAATGTTTTAATAATTTTATCTTTTATTTTTATGTATAAAATGTGGAATTTCTCTGACATGGTTTGCGACAAGTAGAATGACCCATTGACATTGTGCTTGTTAATGCAATCAATCAATATTTGGCTTTATTGAGAAAGGAGGACACATGTTTAACAAGAAGAGCACTGCAGATGTTCACTGAACCCATCAAACTCGTGTTAACTCAAGTTTTATTAGTCACAGCTTTCAAAACATGATGGTACTCCACTTCTGCTCCTGAAGTCAAGCTGAAAGATATTTTATTGGAACATGCAGTAGTGTGCGGCACAGTAGCCTAAATGCATGCAGGGTCACCGCCAAAGAAAACATGAGAAAAGAAAAGATTTGGAATTCATAGAGAAACTGTGCAAAACAACATAACATTACAATCCTTTACAGAATCAGCCTTGAACCCAAAAGGGCTGGGTAAGAACATGAGGCATTTGGCTGATTGAAACTCGACAACATAATTATATTGTATCTGTGTAAAGTTTCTTCATTGCCCTAAAGTACTCCCACAACAATAAGACCCCTGAAGCAAGGAAGCAAGGCAAAAAAAAGAGGAAAAAAAAGCTAACATTTTTACAAACAACACAGATACACTTATTATAAGCACCATGAATTTAACATCTAGATTCAACCTTGCCATTTCAACATCCCATCCAAACTTCACTATTAATAATAAAACATAAACTAATATAAAATAATAGCAATATAAGAGTACATATAATACTATTCTAAAAGTGTCAAGCAAACAAAGAGCCCTTAAAAAGTGAACTGATCATGGTAAGCATTCACTGTAAAACACTTACGAAACAATGAACACTATTATGGTTTTGTAAATAGAGCCAGTTGTAAGAGATCAAATTCCACAAGTTTCTTTTTGAATTTTCCATTAATTATTTTTATTGCTCCTTCCTTTTCTCGTTCAGGTCAGTTCACATCAACTATATGATGACTATAAAGATAACGATAACTATATTAGCATCCACACCGACAGACAATAACGTTCTGTTCATTAAAAGCATGCTGCAGTTTTGTTGCCTGCCCCTTTAAATGTTTGATCTCTTTATAATGTTGATTCTGATTGGCTGTCATCAATCAGTCTGATAGTGATTCCAAAAATAATGTTCCTCTGTGCCGTTTTCGTTATAGCTGTGGTTTGGACTGTGCTATTCTTTTCATTTTATTTTTTAAATTTCATTTCATTTTTAAAACTGTATCTTTATCATTATAGTTAGCATCCTTGGTGTTAACTTTAAAGTTCATAAACGAATACATCCAAAGATACATAGTAAGAATTATTTGCAAACACTGTTTGTTGATACCATTTTGGCCCACTTTCTCCAAGTGTCTTCTGTTCCGTTTTAATTCCAGCATTGGTATTTGTCCCCAAATCTCTCTTTTCATCCATTTTCTATTTCTTATAGTTTCCGAACTGAACGGCCAATCGGTCATTATTAATTTAGTTTGAGGTCAAATTCTCATTCTCATTGACCATATGAGAATTATTTGTTTTGTGTTGTCTTTGCATTGTTTCATGGCTTAACTTGACTGCTGAACGCTGGTTTATTATTGTGATTTCAGACCAGTCGTCATCAAATAGGGGCAGGTTGTATACATAAGACAATCCCACTCTCTCTAGTTACTAGTATTTGATCCGAGTTCACTTTTTCAAGTCCAAGAATTGAATTTTCCATTAATTATTTACCAATTGAGTTGGGAGACATTTATTAATGTCTTGTTAACTTAACTATGTTGTTACTTATTTTTTTATCTTTCATGCGACACATCCGAGTCCACCTCCATGTCCGAGTCCAAGTATCACAACTCTGCTAAACTCTATACCAGACCATCTAGAATTTACAAAAAAAAAAAAACTTTCTCTGTAGTATTATTTGTTTTTAGTTTGTTATAATGCACACTTATGGTTTCAATTTAGAAATTGAAACCATAAGTTTCAATTTATGGTTGAAACTTATGGTTTCCCACACACACACACACACACACACATCATTAATATGTCATACAGCAGGTGACGCTGTTGCTTTACGGCTAGGAAAAGCCATGTTGTGTGTTGGAGTGCAGGAGAGTCATGAGTGGCTTCACCTGTACAGGGGTTTATAGCGGCTCAGGTCCTCTAGTTCAATGGCCTGGATCTGGTTATTGTCCAAGTGGAGCTCATGAAGACTGTCAGGGAGGTCTGGGAGGAGAGGAACATTCCTCATTATATAATTGGAAGTAGCACCATACATTAAAAATCATGCAAATTGTGATTTATGACCAAGGATATTCCTAAAGCTCATTCAAGTGAGAAACTGCACAGAGTAATTATCCAAATGTTCTTTCTGACAATAAATACGAGAAAAATGTTCACTCTTTAATGACTTTTATGATTATTCTAAAGAATCACCTTTTGGTATTCCAGTGAGTTTGGACTCAGAGATGCGCAGGTAGTTGAGTTTCAGGCCTTTAAAAGCACCAGGCTCAAAGCCGCTGTTCTGAATAGGGTTTCCGCCCATCTCTATAAGAAGCATTCAACATCAGACAGAATATCCCATCACAAAAACCAGCAGGCTCCATCTAAAAAAGGAAATGGTTTGGTCAGACTGTAACCTCTATACCACATAATGGCGAGCGTGCATACAAACCAATGCAGTTCATGCTGCCCAGACCAGAGAACGTTCCTTCTGCAACCTTCTTAATACGGTTCTCATGAATGCGCAGCTCCACCAGGGACGGGGGAAGGTTCTTGGGTACCACTGTCAGGAGGTTACGGGAAAAATAAAGCTTTTTTAAGTGTAGGAGGGGTGTGAAGGCTCGCGGGTGGACTTTGGAGATCTTGTTGTTGACCAGTGACAGAGCCTGGCGGGAGGCAGGAAGACGTTAGCATTTGGTTCATGGAAAGTCATGAAGACATGATTAATAACAGCTTGACCATGAGCATTAAATATGTACACAAAATCAAATGACTTATAAATGATGTTATGATTTAATGTCTTGGGTTTTTTTGTTTTACAGGCCATGTCAAATATTGTGTTTGGTGAGAGAGGCTGAGTAAATATTAGGGATAAATATTGGGGATAATATGAGTTCTAAGAAGGGAACTAAAACATTCAGTTTGGCACTGGCGTGTGTTTCCCGAACTACAGGAGCATTCTTCTTCAGAGACTTGAACTGTTTGAACATCCTGAACATACGCACAAACGTAAAGTAACGTGTGCTACGAACAACAGACCAATTTTTCAGGAGCTAGCCAAAACATGCTTGTCTTGTTGTTTCTTATGTAAAATAAACATCTTAAATATTAATGTTAAAATGCAAATATTCAATCTAAATCTACAGCATTAAAGTAAATAGTGACATTTTTAGCTAATATTAAGCTTGATGGGCTGCATCAGCCAACGGCGAATAAAAAAACAAAAAAAATCAAGCTGTGAGACAGGCACACATCAGTGAACAGCACAAGAAACCATCCATAAATTTACAGTATTATGAACTTTTCAATTTGAATAATATGTTAGTGTTTTGAGGAACACCAATAAGCCAAAACGTTTTTGCAACAATTTGCACTTTATTTTATATTCAGCCTCATCTATCTTTATTTTTCTCGCTTATCTCATTATTAACGGTGAGTAGAATTTATTGCGTGACCTTCACCCTCTCTAGTTCTCAATTCTTTGATCAGTATCAGTGTCTTACATAGAGGTTTGTAAGTCCTTTGAAGTCATTCTCCTTCAGTTCTGTGATGCGGTTGTTCTGTAGGTCCAGGAGTTTGGTGTCTCTGGGAATTTCCTTGGGCACTGCAGTCAAACCTAAACATGAAGACAAAATGTTTACAGCTAATTTAAAGCTCGTAGGATATAGAGCATACAGATCTGTATACAAACGTCTGTACAGAGAGACCGTTAGCTCACCATCTGGTCTGGATTTCCCCATGACAGGGCTTCTTATTCGACATCAAAATAACAGAATTAAATAGTGAACACAATTAAAAATCTTAACAATTACAGCATGTCTTTGACAAGATATTTAGTTCGATATAACCCAGTTATTGTGGCCAACTGTGTGCTTATTGGGCATTTTCAAATCAGTGTCAGGTTTATATTTGCATTAGTGTATCTTTATATTAGAGTGACCTGACGATGTTCTGCCACCACTTTAAACATGCACTTTAAAAATCATTTAGGTTCTTTTGCCACACATGGACCACATCACAAAGTTCCAGCAGGACCACATCAATGCACAAATCTAGCATTGTGTCTGTTTTAGCAGTGAAGTGTCCAAGATTCTAAATCAGGCCAATGATTCATGATGATTTCCAGCAGAGCCCAATAATTTATACTGGGCTGGGATCAACCTCTGTTCCCCTCCAGCCATTTATAATGTTCTTAAGAACCACAACTGCCAAGCCATCTAGCTTACAGCAGGAGCGAAAAGTAAAATCAATGAGATATTAAGCATATCAAAGAAATATATTGATATGTGGCCTGCAGTCATTTACCACAGAAAATCATTTTGACTTGTTTTTTATTAGTAAAAAAACATCTTCTGGATACCTTAATCAACTCAAGCTTTTTCACAAAGAAGACTTTTGTGTTTCTGTGTGTCGTAGTGTTTAATATACTCTTTATTCAGATCTAGGGAACTGCCATCATCACATTAGCTTAGTATTTTTTGTTTGGAATTTATATTTTTGAAAATGTCATCAGAAAGTGAACGTGTGGCGATTTACATTCGCAATGTACACTGAACACAAACTTTCATCCCAGGTGTCTGGTTTCTTGACGTGCCGCATACTTTTTGTAGGGAACACATCAGCATGCTGTGATATCAGTCTATCAGCACGTTTACGCTACCATTAAACAAAAAACATTTTAATGAAACTACACTTTTATTCAGCAAGGATGCATTAAATTAATCAAAAGTGGCAGTAAAGACATGTTTAATGTTACAAAATATTTCTACAGTATGTCAAATAAATGCTGTTCTTTTGAACTTTCTATTTATTAAAGAATCCTGGGGGAAAAGTATCATGGTTTCGACAAAAATATTAAGCAGCACAACCATTTTCAACATTGATAATAATAAGAGTTAAAATAACATATCAAATCAACATATTAGAATGATTTCTGAAGGATCATGTGACACTGAAGACTGGAGTAATGGCTGCTGAAAATTCAGCTTTGCATCACAGGAATAAATTGCATTTTAAAATAAATTCAAATAGAAAACACTTATTTTAAATTGTAATAATATTTCACAACATTATAGTTTTTACTGCATTTTTAAACAAATAAACAATAGTGTAAATGATGCAGTCTTTACATTTGTTTTATGTTATTTTATGTTAGCAAATAATATTAAAAATACTAGAATTAGAACTAGAACAATCATGCACTGAAGAGAGCGCCCATTAACAGTTTGATTAACCAACAGAACTGCTTTTGGGTCCCAGGGCGGTAAAATATTGCACAATAATAGCAGAACGTCACGTATGAGCATTAAATATTATTTTAAAACTTAATTTCTAAGAATAGTAATCATCAATAGTAATCAGTAATCAAGGTTCTTGTACACAAAATAAATTATCCCATAGAATATCTTGAGTTCAAGCCATTTTAAGCCAATGTACTATGAGCTCCAGTTGAAGATCTTTCCTGTTTTCCTTTTACAATAGTTCTTCTTCCAAGCCATCTGCCCACCTGCCACTCACACCAACAAGTGCTCAGTGACCAGCCGACCGCTGACAAACACAATGCCAAACCCCATAGCCCAGCACATCACAGCCCCCAAACCACAGCTCTGCACACATATACACCCTCTATAGAACATATTTTATGATGAAGGCACATAACCACCTAAATTTATACACAATTATAAACATCTGATTTAAATAAACATCACCATCAATTCAATTACAGCCTACATGGCAGAATAACGTCCAGATACGAAAGAAAATAAAAGAGTGCAGTGGACGGATCAATGTATTACAAGCAAACCTTCATCACAGTGGGAGGAAGCATAGAAAGAACCGCCTAAAGCGAGGGCTGTATTTTTCGATTTTTATATCTAATTCACAAGCATAAACAAAGATACAATGACATTTGCGAAAACAAAAACACTTGCAAAGACCAAAACACATGGCATAAAGCATTCATGCACATATGCAAACACAGTCAGACATGCACAAACTAAAAAGGAATACATATAATTAAAATAATAAGCTCCAAATTCCTAAAGTTCTTGTTGCTTCAATGGCTGTAAATGTTCTATGAGGATCATAGCTTGGGCAAAATTGGCTGGAGAAAGAAAGAGCGTGTGTATCCGTAAGTATGACTATAGGGTTACAGTGGAGCTTCAGTGGGTGCTGTTGGTGCCATGAAAAAAAAATACACAAACTGGGAAAATTTGTCAGGTTTTATCCAATTTCTGGAGCCTGCATCTAACCCAGGCCTTCTCACTTTCCCACATAATAAAAAGGCAAGCTCTGCCATCTGCTTTATGGGTGCACACATGCATGGTGGGTGGTTTGTTTGTTTTGTGTTTATATAATTCTTGTACATGTTTGTCAATCCACAGTTTATGTATTTAGATTTGAGTGAACTGAGTGATCACTGAAAAGCATAACATTCACTTGAATGACAACAAGTTCCTACAAGGTGAGGGTAAATGGTTAAACCAATCAGTTCAGTTAACAGTAAAGTTTCCTCTTTGACTGTAGGTCTGTTTTTCCCTATCCGTGGAAAAGAAAACAAGAGCATCTAGAAGAAATCACAATGAAATGAAGTGGTCCCTGTCAAAACCCTCAATATTTTTTAGGCCCAAATTACCACTTTTGTGGATGTACTGTTGACAAGACATAACCCAAGACTATTTCCGACCTTCTGAAATAAATAAATACTCATCAAAGACTTCTTCAGAGATCTTCATCACTTCTATTTCTCCCTTTCACATTCCTTCTCACTTTCCATGTCTATCTCTCTCAGACTGTCTTCCTGTAAAACATCCTGTGTGTGTCATAAAAACAACACAGAACCACTCCTAAAGTTCAGTGGAAAACACAGGCATTTTTCATTGTTTCCCATTCAGACCCCAGTTTTCCTAGAGACAGAACTACAACAAACACATGTTCATAAACGACTGTTTTTGCCTGTTTGGATGTGGGCTGTTATTAAACAGTCTCTATAAGGTGCTTTTAATAAGGAATTGAAACAATTTAAAGATTTGATGATTTATTGTACAGTTCATGTAAATATGTTTAATGATTATTGGCCCATTCACACTAAGAACAATATAACATTATATATTAGATATACATTAGAAGATAGATAACTGTAACACTGACTATATTATTGTCCACACCAACAGACGATACCCTTCTTTTTATTTTAAGCCTGTTACTGTTTTGTCATCTGTCTTTAAATTTTCCAGCTGGATTCTGTTTGGCTGTCAATGTTTTTATCGTTCATGAGCTGGAAAAATCATTCTGAAAGAGATAGATAGATAGATAGATAGATAGATAGATAGATAGATAGATAGATAGATAGATAGATAGATACTCACTTAGGTCTGAGCATTGCACCACATTGAGCTGACAATGGCATCCAAAGGGGCATAAGGACACATCTGGTGGCAGCTCCTCTACAGCTGAACCCTCTTCATCTCTCATCATTACCGTTGTCAGATCTCCCACTTCTCCATCCATAGCAAAGTCCCAGAATCCTCTCTGCTCAAAGGGCAGAGCCAGTGAGGGAGCAGTCAGGCTGCAGACACTGAGCAGCTGAAGCAGGAGAGAGCGGCAGGAGAACATTGCAGAGATACAGAGACTTACACACACGGACCTGCACCATGAGAAGACAAAAAGAGATTAATCATTAGTTAATTTAATTTGACACAGCTGTTTTTATTCGTAACTGTGTGTATCCTGTTCTGTGTGGGATTGTCACAAACTTTCATTAAAACTGAGTCTTTTCTTTCTTTGGAGCTGAATGTGTTAATGTGTTAATTACACAAGGGACAAAGTAGTTACTTAAGACTCTATGTCCTCTCTTCAAGTTCAGCCCGCAACCCATTTCCTTAGCTCTGTTTATAATAATTAAGACAGTTTTCACAAAGTACATCAAAGGAACAGGATGGAACTAAGATGTTATTTGGGGTTCGGGAGGATATTGTAACATTGCCATCTGAATATGAATACATCATTCGGCATTGCACATGCCCTCCCTGAGAAACACTAAAAGCTTTGACATGGACATGTAAACACTACTCAAAAGCAGAGGTGTAAAGAGTACCTAAAAACCATACTTGAGTAAAAGTATAGATACCTTACAGTGAAAATTACTCCACTACACGTTACAAGTCACCAATTCCAAAACAACTTGAGTAAAAGGCTTAGAATATCTGATTTTAACAGTACTTAAGTATTTTACTTATACTAAATATAGGCTCGAAAAATTCGCTAGTCAAAGAGATATGCCAGTGAAAAACTGTAATGTTGTGGAGAAGCTAGGGAAAACAGGCCGAGGCAAGGATCTATGTGCAGGTATTTAATGGAAAAACTAGAACAAACAATAAGCCAAAAACCAACAAACACCACGGGAGACAGGAAGTGACATAAAAATCCAGGGCAAGATACAGAGAGCATGAAACAAAAACAAGAAAGAGTTGATTTGAGAGGAGAGCAATCAGGTATGCAGTGGATGTGCTGGTTTGGGCCTCCTTGCCGGCTCCAGTCATGTCCTCATCTCATATATAAAACACCTGTGATTCACAGATACTTGCTAAGGAACGTCTCGGTTGCATATGGTAACCCTCGTTCCCTGAAGGAGGGAACGGAGACGTCACGTCGGATGACTGACGAAATTGGGATCTCGCTTAGAGAGACCAATCCACTTCGAGTGTAAACTAAATGAGCCAATGCACATTGGCATGCGATTATTGCATCCAACTGCTGCTGATCACAGCGTGAGTATAAGTAGGCAGCAGATGCAGCGCATATTCAGGTTTTCGC
>NW_015505349.1:1880853-1882186 GCF_001515645.1 Sinocyclocheilus grahami | reverse complement strand
TGCAGCGCATATTCAGGTTTTCGCTGAGGAGCCGTTCCCTCCTTCAGGGAACGAGGGTTACATACGTAACCGAGACGTTCCCTTTCAGTCGGTCACTCTCGACGTCACGTCGGAGGACCGACGAAATTGGGATCCTACCAAAGGGCCACAGCTACTGCCCCTTCTAGTGTCCTGTGGAAGCCACCTGCGCCCCTATTTTTTGGCATAGGCCAGGGCTTCTTCACAAGCGGACCAGCTACTGCTGCTATGGCACTACCCAATGAGTAAGACTGGATAACACTGGGAACGTACCCGTTCTACTTGGAACAGGGGCGTTACGGAAGCTCCAACCTTCCCGAAGGAGGTTTCGGAAGCAATACACATATGGACATTCCTTAGGTGCATATGGAAGAATGGAGGTGATTGTAACCCTCTTGGAAATGGCAGAAGTCTGCCAGGGAAACACGGGCTCAAGGCTATACCGTGGACTTTACACATATGAGATCCACTTAGGTCTTACATATGGAACCCAGCCTTCTACCGATTCTCGAGGATTCGACGAGTGAAGGCCTGGCGCCGGATGCTCCGCCACGTCTGGCTGCCGAGGGGACGGAGGAACTCAACAGGGTCTACTGTATGGACTCTCTGGAGGGTTTTGGCGAGCCGACCCGAAGCTGGGGCCCCTCAGTGCTTCTACCCGTTTGAGGTGAGAACACAGGAGGATACCGGCTCCACACGAAGGCTATAAAATCTGGCAAATGTGTTAGGGGTCGCCCAGCCCGCAGCTCTACAGATCTCCGACAGCGAGGCGCCACGAGCCAGCGCCCATGAGGATGCAACACTTCTAGTTGAGTGAGCCCGCAACCTGAGTGGGCAGAGCACACCCTGTGCCTGATAAGCCAGGGTGATGGCATCCACTATCCAGTGGGCCATCCTCTGCTTAGAGACGGCATTCCCCTTCTGCCGGCCTCCGTGACAGACAAAGAGCTGGTCTGAGGTCCTGAAGCTTTGCGTCCGGTCAACGTAGCCCCTTAAGGCTCGGACGGGACAGAGCAAAGCCAGGGCTGGGTCTGCCTGCTCCGAGGGCAGCGCTTGGAGGTTCACCACCTGATCCCTGAAGGGAGTAGCGGGAACCTTGGGCACATGGTCGGGGCCTCAGGGTCACCTGGGAATCAGCCGGCCCGAACTCTAGGCACGAATCGTTGACCGAAAATGCATGCAGGTCCCCTACCTTCTTGATGGAGGCCAATGCCAGCAAAAGCAGCGTCTTCATTGAGAGGAACTTCAGCTCAACCATCTGCAAAGGCTCAAATGGGCCCTGCTGTAGTGCCGTGAGCACCAGAGTCAGGTCCCA
>NW_015505349.1:1874546-1874942 GCF_001515645.1 Sinocyclocheilus grahami | reverse complement strand
CGGGGGTCTTCTCGGCGAGAAGAACACCACTCAACGAACAGGTTCCACTTCAAAGCGTAGGCGTGTCTCGTAGACGGTGCTCTCGCTGAAGTGATGGTGTCAACTACCCCTTGGGGTAGGCCACCTAGAACCTCCGCGTCCCGTCCAGGGACCGGACATGAAGTTTCCAGAGGTCTGGACGCGGGTGCCAAAGGGTGCCCCGTCTCTGAGTCAGTAAATCCTCCCTCAGAGGAATCGGCCAAAGAGGGGCTGTCGCGAGGAGCATCAGTTCCGGGAACCAGGTCTGGGTAGGCCTATAGGGTGCCACCAGCAAGACCTCCTCCTTGTCCTCCCTGACCTTGCACAGCAACTGTGCCAGAAGGCTCACTGGGGGAAACACATACTTGCGAAGGCCCC
>NW_015505349.1:1874215-1874458 GCF_001515645.1 Sinocyclocheilus grahami | reverse complement strand
TTTCTGGAGAGGCAAACAGGTCTACCTGAGCGGCTCCGAAATGTCCCCAAACCAGCTGGACCGTCTGGGGATGGAGTCGCCATTCTCCCGGGAGTGCAGCTCGGGACAGCTCGTCGGCTGACCGGTTGAGCAGCCCAGGAATGTGAACAGCACGAAGCGACCTCAAATGCTTCTGACTCCAGAGGAGGAGGTGGCGGGCGAGTTGCGATAAGCGACGGGAGTGCAGACCACCTTGTCGGTTGA
>NW_015505349.1:1867774-1871567 GCF_001515645.1 Sinocyclocheilus grahami | reverse complement strand
ACAGGGACAGCCCGAAGGGCAGGACCTTGTACTGGTATGCCCGCCCCTCGAACGCAAACCGCAGGAATGGCCTGTGGCGCGGAAGGATCGAAACATGAAAGTACGTGTCCTTCAGGTTGATCGCTGCGAACCAGACGGATACACGGATACACCTGAAAATGCATTTCTGCGTGAGCATCTTGAACGGGAGCCGGTGAAGGGCCCGGTTCACGACCCAAGATAGGTAGATAGGTCTCAACCCACCGCCTTTCTTGGGTACAATAAAGTAAGGGCTGTAAAACCCCGACCTCATATCGGCTGGAGGGACCGGCTCTATCGCGTCCTTCGCCAGTAGGACTGCGATCTCTGCACGCAAGACAGGGGCATCTGCTGCTTTCACTGACGTAAAGTGGACGCCCCTGAACTTGGGAGGGCACCGGGCGAACTGAATCGCATAGCCGAGCCTGACGGTTCGACGGAGCCATCGAGACGGGCTGGGTAGCTCTAGCCAGGCTCCCAGACGCCGCGCAAGTGGCATCAACGGAACTACAGGCGTACCCGCAGTGGGGCAGCGTGAAAGAACGCAGGGACCCGGCCCGGGCGTCTCTTTGCCGGTCCGAGGCGGGGTCTGGGTGTGTGCAACACTCTTGGAGACCTGCTCCAGGGGCACTCTTGCACGGAGGAACGCAAGGTCTGACCACGGGGTGAAGGTTTGGCGGAAGGCCAGTGTCACTTGGACCCGGAAGGTGCCGCGTTGCCACCCCCACCTCGGGACTCGGCCATGGAGCCAGTGCTGCAGTGGTCTCATATGGCTGCCATATACCCCAGGAAGGTGTGTGGGTAGTCCGTTGTTTCATCTTCCCGATCCGGGGGAGGGAGTGGTGCATTCACCACCTCCCGAAGAGCAACTTCCTCCATCTCTGGGTCGCCCGTCTCAGGGCCACTTGCTCTTTTGCTTACCGCCAGGTCTGGCGTTGGGGGGGGGCCGGGGGGGGGGGGGCGGCTGCCCTGCGACCGGCTCCATGGCGCATCTTTTTGCTGCAAACACTGCGCGGGAGCGGGGGCGGTGGCCGGGGGCACTGCCACCGGCGGCCGGGTGGAGGCAGCAGCTGCATGCCGGGGCAGGATGTGTTTGATGGCCTCAGTCTGTTTTTGGGCAGCGGAGAACTGCTGGGTGAAGTTCTCCACTGTGTCGCCGAACAGGCCGGTCTGGGACACGGGGGGCGTTTAGGAAACATGTCTTGTCCACCTCGCGCATGTTGGCCAGATACAGCCAGAGATGGTGCTCCTGGACCACCATAGTGGACATTGCATGACCCAGAGACCGCGCCGTAACCTTCGTTGCTCGTAGCACGAGGTCCGTCGCGGTGCAGAGCTCCGGGAGAACTTCCGGGTCGTGACCACCCTCGTGCAAGTTCCTCAGTTCCTTGGCCTGGTGTACTTGCAGCAACGCCGAAGCGTGTAAGGTGGACACAGCTTCTCCACAGGCCGTATACGCACTGCCGATCAGAGCCGACGAGTGCCTACAGGCTCGGGAGGGGAGCAACGGTTTGCCCCGCCAAGTGGTAGCGGCATTTGGACACAATTGCATTGCAGCAGACCGCTCCACCTGGGGAACTCCCGTATACCCCCTCGCTGGACCCCCATCAAGGGTGGTGAGGGAGGATGAGCCACCGGGGCGGTTTCTGGCAGTAAAAGGTGCCGTCTATGACCTCATCATGCACCTCCGGGAAGAAAGGCACTGGGGTGGGGCCCTGAGAACCAGCGCAGGCCACCCCGAGAAACCAATCGTCCAACCTTGAGGGTTCGGGACGCAGTGGAAGATTCCATTTGAGCCCGACTCTCTCGGCGGCCCGGGAAAGCATAGCCATCATTTCCGAGTCTGTATCCGGCACCGCTGGCTGCCCAGAGGGTGGCAACGCTGACAGATCTTCATCCCCAGAAAAGTCTGGCTCACCCTCCGATGCTGCGACCGACATCCGATCGACAGGGGGAGCCTCGGAAGAAACAGGTGGTATCCCCCGGGAGGATCCAGCCTGCTCTCTCGAGGGCTCCGCTGGCTTCGAAGTGCCAGCTGGTTCGGGCATCCCCTTCCTTGTAGGAGGGGAATTCCTCACCGTGACCGTGAGACCAGTCCGCCCACTGCCAGAAAAAGGGTACCCCCGGCTGCCACCAGAGGGAACCCCAGATCTAGGCAGTGGCACGGGCACTCCGCCCCCTTGCAGGTAACGGAGTCTGGTCCGCAACTCCGAGATGGTCATTCCCCCGCAATGGGAGCATGAGTCATCCACGGAAAGCCGCCTCAGTGTGCTTCACGCCCAGGCACGAGAGGCAGCGATCGTGACCATCACCCGGCGCCAGGTAACGACCGCACCCAGAAACACACGGGTGGTAAGACATCTTTAAAAAGACGCGTCTTCAAAAAGACATTCCACCTGTGAAGCTCTTTTAGTATGGAAAATTGCTCTTTCAGTGTACTGAAGCACACAGGGGAGATGGCCGTCTGCAACACACACAGGGGTAGTGCAGCCTGCTGTGTGCAACCCACTCGACACGGGAAAACCACCGCTGCTGAAGCACCGTACCACCAGCAAGAGAGCCCACAAAGAGCGTACTTGACTCGTAGTCTTTACTCTCTACTCGTAGAAGGTCAGGAGCAGAACGATAGAACCGCTCGGCTCCGAAGCGAAAAGCTGAATATGCGCTGCATCTGCTGCCTACTTATACTCACTCTGTGATCAGCAGCAGCTGGATGCAATAATCATATGCCAATGTGCATTGGCTCATTTAGTTTACACTCGAAGTGGATTGGTCTCTCTAAGCGAGATCCCAATTTCGTAGGTCATCCGACGTGACGTCGAGAGTGACCGACTGAAAGGGAACTCGCATTCATAAAGTAGCCTTGTTGAAAAGTTTGGGTGAGTAAGGGCAAAACGCACAAGATGCAGTACTTTCAGTGACCTGTAATAGGCAGTATCACGTCTTTTGTAGCAGAAATAAACTGCTGCAGAAAAAGCTAGGTCCATGCAAAATGTAATGTGTAACTGCAACACTCATTTCAAATGAAGTGGAGTAAAGAGTTCAGATACTCATTCAAAAATGTAGTGAAGTAGAGAGAAAAAGTTGCTACTATCTTTGATACTCAGTACAGTTACAAAGTATCCAAAAAGATACTCAAGTACAGTAACTAATTACATTTACTCCAACACCTCTGCTCAAAAGTACTAAAATTACTATTATTTAAAAGTGCAAAAGTGTCTGATGTTAAAAATATTTGAATGAGAACAACCTTTTAGTTTATCTTTTGGTAACAGCTGCTGACATAAAAAAAAAGTTTAAGCAAAGGGGAAACTAAAGAGACAAGTGTCTGTGTCTGTAGGACAGGTCTGGTCAGACGGTGTGTGGTGGTGGAAAAACTCAAACTGGCCTTCTTAAAACATATCTTAAAACAAGCCATTCATTAGACAGGAAGGAGGTAGGAGGGAATATTTCTGACAGACTCTGTTTGTGTGTGTGACTAAAAGGGTGGGCCACTCATAATGTAATTTCTCAATGTCTTCCAGCTGAGTCCTGTGACGTCACCAGAGATTTTGGGGCTAAGATGTGGTTAAGGATCTGGGGTCCGCAGAACCCACCAGAGGACTACACTGATACCTTAAACATGGGCCTGTAACCTAAACCGCAAACCCTATTCAGCCACATGCCCCCCACCTGTCAGTTCCTGACTTAACCTTGGCCTGTGTGTTGAACCTGATCGAACCGAGGTCTAAAATTAAAGCCAACACCTGTTCTAAACCCAAATCAACACCCTAAA
>NW_015505349.1:1864170-1865426 GCF_001515645.1 Sinocyclocheilus grahami | reverse complement strand
GCCAGTGCAGTTGGGGCCCCGTCCAAACCCCTGACACTGCAAGCCCGTTGTACGTGCCCCCCCAGCCGGTGGTTGAGGCATCCGTGCAAACCACAGCATGCTTGGAGACCTGCTCCAGGGGCACTCTTGCACGGAGGAACGCAAGGTCTGACCACGGGGTGAAGGTTTGGCGGAAGGCCAGTGTCACTTGGACCCGGAAGGTGCCGCGTTGCCACGCCCACCTCGGGACTCGGCCATGGAGCCAGTGCTGCAGTGGTCTCATATGGCTGCCATATACCCCAGGAAGGTGTGTGGGTAGTCCGTTGTTTCATCCTCCCGATCCGGGGGAGGGAGTGGTGCATTCACCACCTCCCGAAGAGCAACTTCCTCCATCTCTGGGTCGCCCGTCTCAGGGCCACTTGCTCTTTTGCTTACCGCCAGGTCTGGCGTGGGCCTGGACGGGCGGGGCGGCTGCCCTGCGACCGGCTCCATGGCGCATCTTTTTGCTGCAAACACTGCGCGGGAGCGGGGGCGGTGGCCGGGGGCACTGCCACCGGCGGCCGGGTGGAGGCAGCAGCTGCATGCCGGGGCAGGATGTGTTTGATGGCCTCAGTCTGTTTTTGGGCAGCGGAGAACTGCTGGGTGAAGTTCTCCACTGTGTCGCCGAACAGGCCGGTCTGGGACACGGGGGGCGTTTAGGAAACATGTCTTGTCCACCTCGCGCATGTTGGCCAGATACAGCCAGAGATGGTGCTCCTGGACCACCATAGTGGACATTGCATGACCCAGAGACTCAGTCTGCTTTTGGGCAGCAGAGAACTGCTGGGCGAAGTTCTCCACTGTGTCGCCAAACAGGCCGGTCTGGGACACGGGGGCAGCCACCCCGAGAAACCAATCGTCCAACCTTGAGGGTTCGGGACGCAGTGGAAGATTCCATTTGAGCCCGACTCTCTCGGCGGCCCGGGAAAGCATAGCCATCATTTCCGAGTCTGTATCCGGCACCGCTGGCTGCCCAGAGGGTGGCAACGCTGACAGATCCATAGTGGACATTGCATGACCCAGAGACCGCGCCGTAACCTTCGTTGCTCGTAGCACGAGGTCCGTCGCGGTGCAGAGCTCCGGGAGAACTTCCGGGTCGTGACCACCCTCGTGCAAGTTCCTCAGTTCCTTGGCCTGGTGTACTTGCAGCAACGCCGAAGCGTGTAAGGTGGACACAGCTTCTCCACAGGCCGTATACGCACTGCCGATCAGAGCCGACGAGTGCCTACAGGCTCCTG
>NW_015505349.1:1714883-1863706 GCF_001515645.1 Sinocyclocheilus grahami | reverse complement strand
CACGAGAGGCAGCGATCGTGACCATCACCCGGCGCCAGGTAACGACCGCACCCAGAAACACACGGGTGGTAAGACATCTTTAAAAAGACGCGTCTTCAAAAAGACATTCCACCTGTGAAGCTCTTTTAGTATGGAAAATTGCTCTTTCAGTGTACTGAAGCACACAGGGGAGATGGCCGTCTGCAACACACACAGGGGTAGTGCAGCCTGCTGTGTGCAACCCACTCGACACGGGAAAACCACCGCTGCTGAAGCACCGTACCACCAGCAAGAGAGCCCACAAAGAGCGTACTTGACTCGTAGTCTTTACTCTCTACTCGTAGAAGGTCAGGAGCAGAACGATAGAACCGCTCGGCTCCGAAGCGAAAAGCTGAATATGCGCTGCATCTGCTGCCTACTTATACTCACTCTGTGATCAGCAGCAGCTGGATGCAATAATCATATGCCAATGTGCATTGGCTCATTTAGTTTACACTCGAAGTGGATTGGTCTCTCTAAGCGAGATCCCAATTTCGTAGGTCATCCGACGTGACGTCGAGAGTGACCGACTGAAAGGGAACTCGCATTCATAAAGTAGCCTTGTTGAAAAGTTTGGGTGAGTAAGGGCAAAACGCACAAGATGCAGTACTTTCAGTGACCTGTAATAGGCAGTATCACGTCTTTTGTAGCAGAAATAAACTGCTGCAGAAAAAGCTAGGTCCATGCAAAATGTAATGTGTAACTGCAACACTCATTTCAAATGAAGTGGAGTAAAGAGTTCAGATACTCATTCAAAAATGTAGTGAAGTAGAGAGAAAAAGTTGCTACTATCTTTGATACTCAGTACAGTTACAAAGTATCCAAAAAGATACTCAAGTACAGTAACTAATTACATTTACTCCAACACCTCTGCTCAAAAGTACTAAAATTACTATTATTTAAAAGTGCAAAAGTGTCTGATGTTAAAAATATTTGAATGAGAACAACCTTTTAGTTTATCTTTTGGTAACAGCTGCTGACATAAAAAAAAAATTTAAGCAAAGGGGAAACTAAAGAGACAAGTGTCTGTGTCTGTAGGACAGGTCTGGTCAGACGGTGTGTGGTGGTGGAAAAACTCAAACTGGCCTTCTTAAAACATATCTTAAAACAAGCCATTCATTAGACAGGAAGGAGGTAGGAGGGAATATTTCTGACAGACTCTGTTTGTGTGTGTGACTAAAAGGGTGGGCCACTCATAATGTAATTTCTCAATGTCTTCCAGCTGAGTCCTGTGACGTCACCAGAGATTTTGGGGCTAAGATGTGGTTAAGGATCTGGGGTCCGCAGAACCCACCAGAGGACTACACTGATACCTTAAACATGGGCCTGTAACCTAAACCGCAAACCCTATTCAGCCACATGCCCCCCACCTGTCAGTTCCTGACTTAACCTTGGCCTGTGTGTTGAACCTGATCGAACCGAGGTCTAAAATTAAAGCCAACACCTGTTCTAAACCCAAATCAACACCCTAAACCCAACCTGCATCCTGAACTTTAAACCTGAATCATGCATACTCTAATAGCTCACACTGAATGTGATATCTCATGGCAAAAGCTCAAGCAACATAACATTACAATTAGGCCTATCCTTTAAATCCATCCAGCTGGGGGGAAAAATCAGTTAATCTCACTGCCATCATAGATGATTGTCTTCACAAATGAGTCGCAACACTTTTAATCCAAAGTATTCCCTATACATGCTGGGAAGAAACACATGTGGATGAGCGAGAGGAGCCAGATGTCAGAGGATGACATGTGTCCCAAGAGAGAAACCCAATGTCTACCCATCACAATTTACTGCCACATTCAAATATGTTCCCTCAACAACATTATAAGTCAGGAAGTGAAGATTGAAAAGGTATGAAAAGCATTCAAAATCCCAGATACTCAATCAAATTGAAATAAACAGTCTCAATTACTATGGATGGATCAAATGGGGGAAAAAACTACCCAGCAGAACATTTTTACACAAAAGTAGCTCTTTAAAGTTCATTTAAGTTTCCTGAACTTTGTCTCTGTCTTTTGTGTTTGCCCTCAACTTTAAGAGAAATAGTAATAGATACAGGAAGATTACAATATAATATGTGGATATTCATTATATATAATATATTTTATATCCTTTGAACCAAAGAAGACCTCCCATGAACTTTACTAAGTTAAATAATGTCTTCTGTAACAACATTACAGCAGGCATATAATATAATATAATATAATATAAAATTTATTTTCTATCCTATGGATCCAAGAAGACCTCAGATGAACTTCATTTTTTGTTTATTGCTAAGTTAGATAATATCTGCTATAACATTTGTCATTCAAAGGTGAACAATGAATTGAGGGACACCTCTAAGTCAAAGAACTAGCCTCAGCTCCTATTTATGCATAGCAAACTCACAGTAAAGACTCCCACATTAAGCTTAGAGGGATCCCACACAAATGTTGTTCATGTAAATGTGTCCGTTGAGTCCTTTATGTCTCCCATTCCACACAGCGTCTGTGACTAATGAGCATGGATGCTTTTGCCGTTCCCCTTGGCTACTCCTCAATCATCTTCTGTGAACATTCACACTGTTGTCTAGGTCTGAGGCAACAGAGAGATCTTTGAAATGACTACAAACAGACATTTACATAAAAAATTTGTCATGGTGCCTGACAGTTCCCAGAGCTGACCATATGTAGCTGATCCAAACATTTCCTAAATATCTGTTCAGCCAAGGTACGCATTAAAGCCTCCAATGGGATATCCAATGGAATCCCATTCTTTATCCTGACATGCCAACATCTATGTGTGTTCCTCTCATATCGTCTGCCCATCTTTCACTTTAAAGTCAAACACAAGGGAAAGCGACAGCCGTTTTTTATGCCTCTGACCTGGAATAAAAGCAAAGAGGGAAGAAAATGTACCCATTTGTAAAAATAGTGTCTAAATTATACCGCGCTCCCAAAAAAGGTCTGGTTTGGACTGGCCAGAGGAATGCGAGGAGAGGGCTGAGGCACAATTACACACAAGTCCTTGCATCCTGCTCTTCACGGAAGAGTTTGAAAACTATATGCGTTATTTATGAACACAAGCACCATAATACTGGTATATGTGCTGTTTTTATGGGATAAAATACTTTTGCACTTCCAAGCAGAAATTCTTTCATTAGAAGCTGCTCAACAAAACAAGGTGTCTTGAGTGGGATCTCAATAGTTATGTTCGCACATATGCAAAAATAAATACAATTCTGCAAATAAAATGGTCACAAACGTGACAGAAAGTGTCTAAGAATCAGTACAATCTAATTGGGAAAGCTTTGTCTTTTGAATGTTCTCTGAGCATTCTGAAACAAGTAGTAACATTTAAAAAATGTTAGACGAACATGCAACTTTTTTGTTTCAGAAAAAAAAGATTCCATGAAAGATGTATAAATGACGTTTTTGTGCTAATGTTTTGAGAACATTAATAAAGCCCAGATAACTGAGAACTAACATTCTGTAAATGTTCCTGGAAGAATGTTTGTTCACAACTTTAAGAGAACCTGTTGAGAATGTTACCTGTTAGCTGGGGTAGTGATTCATGAACAAATTACTCTTAAAGGGATAGTTCACCCAAAAATGAAAATTACCCCATTATTTACTGGCCCTCAAGCCATCCTAGGTGTATATGACTTTCTTCTTTCAGACAAATACACTCGGAGTTATATTAAAAAATGCCCTGGCTCTTCCAAGCTTTATAATGGCTGTGAATGGTGGTCAAGATTTTGAAGCCCAAAAAAGTGACAGTAGCGTTCCAGCAGATGAAGTAGTGCTTTTTTGGGGCTTCAAAAAATATCACCATGTCATATACACCTGGCTTGAGGGTGAGTAAATCATGGGGTAATTTTCATTTTTGGGTGAACTATCCATTTAAGAACCAGTTCTTTATAATGAGTAAGGATTCACGAAACAGCCTCAAACTCACTGGAGAGTGAATCACTTATCCATTCAGTCATTGATTAGTTCAGAGTCATTTTACTGATTTAACTGACTTCCTCACTGACGTGTCATTTTTTGGAGAAGTCTGATTCAAAATGAACCAGAGCCATTGATTTCTAATTTAGTGAGACTTACATAGTATGTTAAGACTTGAGTCAAACCTGTTAGTAAATACACTGTGTGTGAAAGCAGCCAATAAGCAAAAGTCACACACATCTTAAAGCCTTTGACAAAAACATACAAACATTAGCTGAAACAAGGATAATCTTTTCCCATGGCCTTAGCCAAAAACATCAGTGGACAATCCAAAGCTCACAGCACTTATCACTCCAGTCTAAAGACACAGTCCTCTCCAGAACGGTGACTTGAAGTATGGCATGGCCTAGGCATAACAACCACTTCTGCTGCTAATTACACAGCACATACTTCTCAATGTGGAACGCAGACAGCTATTTCTATCACTCAAAATGTCAGTTAGTTTTAAAGTTACATGTGACAGAAATTAAGAGAGAGTGGTGGCATACAGATGAAAGAGCAGCTGCTGATGGCAGAAGCAAGGTGAAAGTGAAAGTGCTGTATTCTCTTAAGATGATTTATGTCTGCATACGCTGTTTTCTGCTGGTCCAGTTGGACCAGAAGTACAGATTGTTACTCGCATTAACACATTTTCTCTGGCCCCACCTGTTCAAAAGTTTGAGGTTTTCATTCATTTGGTCAAAAATACAGTAAAAAGGGTAATATTGTGAAATATTGTTTTCTGTTTTAAAATATTTTAAATTGTAATTTATTCCTTCAGTGTCACATGGTCCTTCAGAAATCATTCTAATATGCTGATTTGGTGCTCGAGAAACATTTCTTATAATCAATGCTGAAAACAGTTAATACTGCTTAATATTATAACAATATTAACTTTTTTTCATAATTCTTTGATAAAATAAAAAGTACAGCATTTGAAATAGAAATCTTTTGCAACATTATAAATGTTTTTACTGTCACTTTTGATCAATTTAATGCACCCTTGCTGAAAAAAGTGGTAATTTCTTTACAACAAAAAAACGAACAAAAAAACATCACTGACCCCAAACTTTTGAATGGTAGTGAATAATGGTAGTGGATGCCTGATTTCTGTTGATTTGTTTTCCTCTTTGACAAATATATAATATTTAGATCTTGGGCATCAATACATGTATTTTCTCTTAATTAAAACAATTAATTTCTGTCTAAATCTCCACCTAGTCTGGTGTTACTGAAGAAGACAGATAGTAATTAACTTAATGTCAGATTTTAATAATAGAGTGCACAGCAGACGTCTCTTAAGAAATGACAGAGACTGAGCAGTGCCCACACAGAGATCTCTCTGAACACAGCAGCATGTTTCCCATGATTACTGTAATAATAATAATAAAACACAACAATAACACATTAGCCAAAAAGGGGATTTCCCTCCACACTGTGAGGCGTGTTTATGTCTGATTTGTATGTCTTTAAGATTCATTTAAAGAGTTAAGGCTGAAAAACTAAAAGCCAAGACTATGGCATGTCTGTTTTACAGTGAGCTGAAATTCATAAATAAGACAAGAGATTAAACATCTGAGACAACATCACAAGAAAACATCAGAGGAGTTCAGAAATATGAAAGAGTGCTCCATCAGTATCTACTCCTGACCTCCTCACAGGATGTTTTGTTTAAAAGCAAACAGTACAGAGTTTTGTTTTATAACTAGGCGGTTATCATTAGAAATGTTTTGACTGTGGCTTTGTTAAATCTTGAATAATGTTCTTATTATAGTAATTTCAAAAATTGGGTAAAGTACTAACCCTAAACCTAACCTTAACCCATGTAGTTACCTTATATTACCATTACTTTCTTAGGTAAGTACGCGTAAGTGAACATCCTGTGAAATAAAGTGCAACCCAGAACTGTATAAAACAGTTTGAAAGCTGTAACTTGTGAAAATGATGTGATAGGACTTTAGACTGTAAATCTATCCATCATAGTCTTGTTTTCATCTGTGCTAAATTCAGTATGGCATCTAACCTTATTAAGGTCTATTATCATAATCAATTACAATCCTTTTTTTTCAGTCTGTTTTTTTTTCTTCCTGTTTTTCGTACAATCAGTTTTTTCATGTTATGGCCAATAACCAATAAACAGCCTTTATTTAAAAAAATCAATTGTTTTTGTAAATCAATGTTGTTAGATGTTAGAACTATTCTGTTTTTTGAGATTTGATAAAGAAAAACATTTATTTGAACAACAACAATAATAATAATAAAACAAATAAAGTTGGACCTCTATTATCATCATTGTTAAATGGTTAAATATTTGCTTTATTCTTGCACTGATCCTCTACATTAAAATTAGATAATGGCAAAAGTCATAAAAATAAAATTAAATATCCAATAAATGTCTGATTAAAAAAAAATAACACTAATATCAGCAAATAATATTGTGCGCATGATATGGAAAGCGTAATGATACTCAGATCAACAGCACTGTCTGTGCGTTATCTACAGACTGACAGTCTGTGCATTAGTGCTGGCGATTTGTCAGTGACTCTTTTTCTGCAGGTTACATCATTACGCAGTTGCTGACAGATAGTGCAAATATGTGCATTTATGAGTTGAATTACTGAAATAAATGAACTTTTCCATGACATTCTAATTTATTGAGATGCACCTGTAAATGTGGTCTGATTGGGAGTTCAATGACACACTTGCTTTCAATGTTCAACAGCCAATAAAAGTCTGACATCAGCAATCAAATATATGAAGATTTCCTATGTAATGTGTTCTCACAATTGAAGTCAATCATCTAAATTCAGCCGTTTTGTCTATTGCATGCACACATGTATAGGCTACTTAATTTTCCCTCTCTCTCTCCTGACAAACCATTGGGTGGTGCTGGTCTCTATGTGCTTGGTTGGAATTAACTGCTGGCTTGACTGTAATTTGTTAACTTCAGTCCCTAAAAAAGCTTCTGCCTGGCAATGTCTATTACTGCCCTGCATGAATGTGGTGACTGGCACAGCAAAAAGTGAAGGCAGACCTGATCAAAAGAGCTGGTTGTTAAAAGAGTTATATTGAGTGTGAAGCATTATTTAAAAAAAAAAAAGGATATTGGTCATTTCCACAATTTAATATATAGGCAATTTGGAGATAGACCGAATAAGACAAAGTGAGGGTAAATGAAATGGACAAGGACAGAGATGCCCTGAAATTTGTGCTTTGAAACATGTGAGAAATGATTTAAACAATCAAATCAAACTTGTCATAAATATATCATAAATCCTCATTATAAATCTCATAGTAAAGGTCAAGGTCAAGTTTATTTATATAGCACCTTAAAAGCAACAAGTGCTGACCAAGGTGCTGCACAACCAAAACATCAGAAAAATCAACCAACAAAAGCATCAAGACAATATAAAATTTGAAATCATTAAATAATACAATAAGTAATGCAAGATATCACCAAACAAAGAAACAAACAGAAACAAAACAAAAAAGTATTTTCAAGTTAAGCAAAAGCCTGAGAAAAAAAAGATATATTTTAAGAGATGATTTAAAAGAAGATAATGTAGGGGGTGATCTGATGGATAAAGGCAAAGAGTTCCAGAGTGTAGGACCAAGAACTGAAAAAGCTCTGTTCCCTTTAGATTTTAAACGAGATTTTGGGACAATCAATAACTTAATTTCAATGTAATGATCTTCGAGCCACTTCTTTATCACTCTTGCTTTTTTACATGGTGCTCCATCATGCTGGAAAATGCACAGATCAATCCCAAATTGCTCATGGATCGTTGGAAGAAGTCGCTCTTGCAGGACGTTTTGATACCATTCTTTATTTATGGCAGTGTTTTTGGGCAGAATTATGAGAGAGCCCACTCCCTTGGTTGAACAGCAACCCCACACATGGATGGTCTCAGGATACTTCACTGTTGGCACTTCTCCGAGATTCTTCTCCGAACAATAGATTTTCCAGATGCCCCAAACAGTTGAAAGGGAGCTTCATCAGAGAAAATAACTTTGCACCAGTCTTCTGCTGTCCAATCCTTGTACTTCCTGCAGAATTTCAGTCTGTCCTTGACATTTTTCTTGGAGAGAAGTGACTTCTTTGCTGCCCTTCTTGACACCAGGCCATTGTCCATAAGTCTTGGCCTCACTGTGCGTGCAGATGTTCTCAAACCAACCTGCTGCCATTCCTGAGCAAGCTCTGCACTGCTGGTGACACGATTCCAGCTGACTCCTCAGGAGGACACGGTCCTGGCGCTTGCTGGACACTCTGGGACATCCTGAAGACTTCTTCACTGCAGTCAAGCCTCTCTCCTTGAAGTTCTTGATGATCCGGTAAATGGTTCTTTCAGGTGCAATATCTTTGTAGCAATTTCATGTGAGGCCATTTTGATGCAAAGCGATGATGGCTGCATGTGTTTCTTTGGAGGAAACAAGAACACTGATTGGAAGCGCTTCTTCCCTCCTTTTATAGCAATCAGTCTTGCTCTTACAATCTAATTAGTATGATAGTGATTTAACGTGACTAGTACTCATTCACACTTTCACATGTGCTGCTGATATGAATTCATGTCAATTAATGTTAGCTGGTCATTTTGTGTCAGGATCAAAAAACTGTGAAATTTGATTTTTTTGTGAAAAGTTCATTTTTTGGCCAATGAAGCTTTTAGCAACTATTTAAAATGCATCTGATCACTCTACACAATAATCTAGAAACAATGTGAATGAAAACCACAACAGCTTAAGCAGCAAACTTTGCAAAACACAAAATTTATGTCACTGCCAAAACTTTTGGCCATGACTGTACAAAGGACACGAGCGCTGTCGCGGCGTGACCACAACAGCTTGAAGTTGTCTAAATTGGCACGGTCTCCCTGCTGCACTAATAGTAATAGTAGTAAGGCTGTGTACACTTGTCCTTACAAGTACAATTTTAGCTGTGTTATTTGTGTCCCCTTTAAAAACTGCTCTTGAGAAATTTTATGTTTATTGTCCCCCCCAACTGTTAGAGGAAATTTACACCCCTGGCTATTCCTCATTGACACTTTGTCTTTACCAGTTTGATCAGCTCTTAACATAGCATACTCAATGTAACTTGTATTTCACTTCCATGTTTGAGGTTATGGAGATGCTCATAGTTGTGGCTTCATAAGTATAGCACTTTCTGAGGACACAGTCTACTGTAGCAATAAAGAGATTCACTCAGATGCACAGAGAAAACTGCAGGCAGGACATTAGTCTGCAAGGGGACATCAGTAGAGAGCTACATAATCCAATATGAAGAGTACTACTTTTCTTCATCATGATTTATGGATATGCTCATTTAATTCATGTAATGCTGAGCTATAGAAAGCACAGTTTAGCTCATGATGATGCTGTGTTTCAGGCCTGTTTCCTATTTACCATTGGCAACCTGCACTGTTATTCATTTCAGCATTTAGTTAATTCTACTGCCAGCACCCACTCACTGACTGCAGCTGGAGGAACAAGAACAGAAACTGGGAGATTTTCTGAAGACGATCAAGGAAAAACATTTTCCTGATGCTAAAGGACACTAATTATATATTTAAAACAAGAGCTACAATGTCAGTATGGATACTTTTCATAGTTAAACAGCTGAAATTCTGCCCCATCTGCTCCATCATGTATGGATCTTTTAGTATGATGGACTGTCCGCTTTGTCATTGCACACATTTCCTCTGCCTTCATCTTTCTGTCAACTGTCCTTTGTGTGATTCTACTACTATGAACTGTATATGAAGCTGGTCAGCAAAACTACACTGTGGATGGATGCAATGCAATGATGTAAGGAACGTGTCTGTGCATATTCTTGTACCGTGAACATGGTTTGCTTTCTCTTTTCTCACTCTTCCCATTCTCTCTTTATAATGGAATGCCCCATGCTTGGGTTCACTGTCCAGTAGGGGGTTTATAGGCCGCTGCCCTGTTCTTGCTCCTCTAATAACAAACACAGGAAGCTGCTGTCACTGCACAAGGGCAGAAAAAAGGACAACACAAATGGACAGAGAGTTTCTTACACTTATAAAGTAAAAAACATTGAATTAATAACTGCATTTTATTTTTGTACAATGTGCTTTTGACTATTATAATATTAATTTGTGTTATTAACATAGCAGGTGCATGATAATGTATATATGATTTAACATTTATATGTAAGGCAAAAGCAGATGATTTTGCCCAAAGTGATTTACAAAAAGTACTGCTAACAGAAAATCATGTTAGAAGCACTGCATGCAAAGTAGCTGCAAGTTAGAGGAATAGTTCACCCAAAAATGAACATTTGCTGAAAATGTACTCACCCTCAGGCCATCTAAGATGTTTGTTTCCAGAACAGATTTTGAGAAATTAAGCATCACATCACTGGCTCACCAATGGGTGCTGTCACAGTCCAAAACAGTTGATCCAAACAATAATCCACAAGTAATGCACATGACTCCAGTCCATCAATTAATGTCTTGTGAAGTGAAAAGCTGTATGTTTGTAAGAAACACATCAATCATTAAGAGGGCAAAACCATCTTCTATCCATAATATTGCTCTCTCCATTGAAAAAGTCATCTTGTCTGAATCAGAAGAGAAATACTATATGTACAGATCAAGCACTGTCCAGTTCTAAACAAATATGTCGGTGGATTTTCACGTTCTGAATAAATAATCTTATCGTCTTATATCTCACAGGTTGACTTAACAGTAAATCTCACAAAGGTACACAGCCCCTAAATGGACATTGTGATGAAAAACATAAAAGATTACAGGAAAAATCATATTTCAATGCTTTTGCATTTTGATGCTGATGCTTTTGATTCCAAGAAACTTTAAATTTGCTCACAAAAGCACTGAAACATAGTTTATCCTGCCACCTCATATTATTTCCATAACCAGTTCTGTGTTCACAAAAGCAAAGTTTCTCATTTTCCCCCCATGACTATGTGCCATCAGGGGCTTTATTTCTTATTCTAAGCTTTACCTAACAATTGCTTTTTTTTACGGAAATGGGCTTCCATAAACTACTGATGAAAGAGATTTGTTTTGAGTTTGCATTTGAACTGTAAAAATGTTAAATATGGAATTCATCCAAAATATTTTTCTTCTAAATAAAAGTAACTGACAAATCATACAGAAAATTAATCAGTGAGAATGAAATGTTTTTGCATGTCTGTGAGGATGTGTGAAGGCCAGTCTTGCCATTTTATATACACACATGTGAAAACAGCTTGAGCTGAATAAAGAAAGAACAGTGCTTGTCTGTGGGTCAAAGAGGATATGAAGGATAAGACGGATCTCCTCTGGCTTGAAAAAGCGTATCCTCAGTGCTCATGCTCTCATGCGGAGGAATCTGAGCCAGTCACATTTTATGCCATCTAATTAGTGAGTCCAGTTGACAATGGATCTCTGAATCAGTTATATACCACCCTACAGATGGTCTCCTGCAGTGATGCTATGAAGCATATGACGAACAACAGAGAATGTATAATTTAAATTACAATACTGGGGAAGATGTTCAGATGGATTTAAGAATAAATTACATTTTAGTTTTATTTAAATATGCACCCCCCAAGCTAAAATCGCTCAGATGTCCTCTGAAAATCCAGCAGGACCATGAGCACCATACATTTTGTTAGTTGCAGTGGCCACTTTCTTAGACAGTAAAGCACTGTTTTCAAAATGACTGTACAGTTATGTCAAATTGTGGTTATTCTGTGTGCCGATCGGATAACTAATTGCACTGGCCAACTCAGCGGTGCTGCAATATGTGATTACATGCTCAGCTGGGAGTTAGAGACAGAGTTGGTTTGTTGTACTTTTTGTAATAATAGACATTGTGAGTTGTACTGCTTATTGTGTGGCTTCAAAAGAACTCCAGATGTATGTATTTTTGTTTTAGGGCAGCCTTTTAGCTTTAAGGAGTACCATTATCATCTTGGTGCACTGGAAAGTCATCAGATTAGAATATTAGGCCATTTCACACATGTGCATAAGCAGCGTTTAAATGGAGCTTAAGCTTAATAATGGCTATAAATAATAAAATGTCTATAAATTATAAAAAATTATATCAGGAGAGAACAATTGAGAACTATTATCATCTTGATGGTTAAAAAATATAAATTACATACGCAGGAGGATCCATTAAAAATATGTACAATTATACAAATGAATAAAAAATATTTTTAATTTAATTACTTTTTGGCTTGTTGTCTAGTAAGATATCTAAAATTATTGCTGAAACTTGAAATCAATGTTAGATTTGATAAAGTAATGCTTCTGAGTTTTGTGGGCCAGTGTCTTCTAAGCAGTGAACTGGCTAATTAAAGCATAAAGTGTGATATGTGTATGTGTGTAGTGACTAATGGAGATGAATTATGTTCTCTAAGTACAAGACAAGTAGGATTACTAGAATCTCTAAACTTCTGTCAGAAGTCTGCTTGCTGTCAGATTATAAGGACTCTTCATGAGAAGAATACTCTATAAATAGAAGCCTAATAAGAAGACTTGAAAAGAGAACAATAATAATTGACCTGTGTATTTTACAGCAAGCGCAGGATTATGTGCAAATGTGACACAAATTAGGCAGGTTTTCTTAAAGAGAGGAAGGCTTTCGCATCTGAAATGCCGTTTTGATTACTGTGCATGTTTTTCATTAATGCTTGCTAATAAAACGTCAAGACAAAGAACGTCAAGAATTAAGAAGTCACTTTGTTAACAAAGCTGGAAGGACAAAAGGGTTTCTGTGGCCTTGATGTGGTGGAGATGATCACAGACCCTTAGCTCTTGTCTTTCTGCTTGGCGACAATATCATGAATTTTTCCCCCCCCCGCTTATACGGCTGCAAGAATACAGGCATTGTATTTTGCAAACAGAGCGGTCACAGTTATTTAACCTCTCCTCCAGGAAAATCATTACCAGGAATTATGCCCATTTGAACCTCAGAGCCATTATCCCTGAACAGCAGACAGAAGCCCTGCTGCCTTTTATGTGTCTTGACATTCAGGCCACGCCACATTTGAGACCAACATATGTGATCTTTTAAATCATGTAACGTTTCTTTTTTCCCCTGCATGCCCTATTTGAAGTGTCCAGCTGCTCTTTTGATCTCAATGGGGTCACTGTTCACATGATGTGAGCACATCATCTTTGTTTATAACAACCGTCTTTTTTGTCAGTGACATACACTATGCTAACCAACTCATTGAAAGCATCAATATACAGTATTACTCAAATAATAGTATATCAATGTATTTGCTTTGTAGCTAGTCTGGGAACTTATATCATACTATATGGTCACCGTGATTTTGCCAATAAGACATGTTCCTGGATCAACATCTTTTGTTGATCCTGGACCAACATTACTGTCCAAAATACAGACTTAACCCAATCCCTACCCCTAAACCTAACCTTACCCATAATTTATTCCTAAAATCAGAGGGAAATGATAGCTGATTAACAAGGATGTAGAAGCACCTAATCCTAGTTGTAAGCCTAAAACTGACATTTCCTGAAAAGTTATCCCTCAATTCTGATTGGTTGATTGGAATGATGTTGAACAAGGATGTTGATCCAGGAACATGTTGTACTTGGTCAAATCCCGCTCACCCATACTATATGATCATTTTTGTCAGATATTTTATTGGTGAGCTGACATACTAATGAAATGCAGGCTTTGCAAGCCGTTTAAGAGACTTAGGACTCCTCTCTTTCAAGTAGATTACAGCAGTACTTTCAAGATTTGCAATAGCTGCCCAAAGACATTACTAAGATGGACAGCGAGTGGACTGTTTTAAAGGACTTTAATAAATGAGCCCAAATGCCTTCAGTGTAATGCAATTCAAACTAAATGTGTCATGCCATCAGATTGCCTTTGAATGATCAGTCGAGGTCATTGGGGGCATCCACAGCTTGATGCAAATCATTTAAAAATGCAAGCTCGACATAGATGCTTAAAGAAACTCATCTTGAGGCGCTTTACGCTTTGATAGATTTCTTGGTTAGGAGAAATCTGAGGTACTTATGTAAATCGCATTGAAGTAACCCACTCTTACCCAGAGGCGGTGCTGCTGAATGAGCACAGAGGGGCCCTATTCAGAGCTGTGGGCGTCATTCACACCTGAACTCAGCAGACATCACAGCTCGTAAGTTCTATCTCATTACCTTGCCATTCAAAACATCATCTCTGCTCAGAGGCCTCCAGCCGTTCACCTGAGGCTTCACTCAAAACTCCTGCAGTGTGTCCTGAAAGTCATGGATAATAAAGATGCTGTCACATTCCCCTCAGTCTCAGAATGCAAAAATGTGTTTAGGTGCACCTACCAGGGCTGCATGTGAGCTTTGGTTCCATCATACAATATGTCTGACAGACAAATTGTGGTAATTGTTTACATTTACTAAAACATTTACTCACTGTCTTGCATTGGAATAAAATCTTGAAATAAATTAATTCAAATTAAAGTATTAGACATGACTCCATTTTAATGTGACATCAGAATATGAAGATTTAAAATAATACAATACAATTATAAATATAAAATAACAAACTAATAAAATCATTACAGAATGCACCAAAGTCTAAAAGAATATTGTGAAAGGCATTTGATTATTTTTGCAGCAAGGGGGTTTATGAACCCATTTGTTTCATTAGCTTACAAGAAGAATGTTTATTACGTACAAGAAGAAACAAAATAAAGTACTTTATGCTACAAGTTGCTGAAAATGACCCATATGTGCATTTCAAAAGGAAGTATGCACACTATTAATAGATCTAATGGACATGGTGTTTAGTATTCAATCTGAGAGTGACTGACAGGAGAAGCAGAGGGGAGGCTGTGAAGTGACAGGGTGATGTTTCTGTTAGTAGACCTGTGTTTGTCTCTGGGGCTCCAGTATGATCCCACTGGAATCCTGAATGCAGGAGAAAGCAGCACGAGGGATTTTCTTTACATTGATGTAGTTGTACTGTAAATGGACAGTTGACAGTGGAGAATCCTCAGTCCTCTTAAACTTACAGATAGATTTCACTGGGACAGAGCTGAAAACACAAAGCCATACATATTACTTTTCAGGGATGTACATATTTTCATAATCATTCCTTTTGTAATGTTTTCAATTAAAATACCTAAACATCATTTTTATTTAAACTTAGAAAAATCTAAAAAGCAAATGTGTGCAATAAATAAAAATATTCCATTTGGGTGAGGAACATGTCTTCTCCAAAAAAAGAAAAACTTCTAACAATTTTCAATTAAAGTTATTTAACTATAAATGTTCATATATTTATAAAACAAGACAAAAATGCTAATTCAGAAAACGACTGCAGTGTAGTTATTGATCGATTCTTAAAGAGTGTTTCTAGACCTTACTAATTCAAGAGCTGTTTAGAGAGTAGAGATATGCATCCTTGTAATTACTGGCAGACCCTTAAGCAAGCACACAAATATTTTAATTAGTGCAGTTCATGTAGTTCACTCTGGAGCTTGGAGCTCTCACTACATCAGCTGCGATATTGGTTGCACTACAGTCTGCGGGTACAGACAAGCTTAAGCCTTTGAAATGCAAACTAATACAAAAGAAAGAGTGAAATTAGTAAGTAATAAATGAGAGAGAATGCAGAGCTGAGTCTGAGCAGGAGAAAAAAATCTAAAGAGAATGAGGATTTCAAGAAATAACAGGACAAAGTAGGAGTTGAGATGTGATTGCTGGCATAAGGTTGAGAGGGTTTCACAAATGGAGGTCGCATCATTTGGGCATGTAGAAGATTAACACTATGGTTCTGTTCCAAAACCTAGTGACTTACTAGACGGCAACTGTGCTCCATATGCAAATATTATTCTAAACATTATGCTGCCTTCTCAGATACTTCTCAAATTCAAGTTCATTCTATGTCTTTTTAAAGAATTAGGCATTCCAGTATGTACTGCAATGAGCACAGGACAAATGTTCTTATAACAACATTGTTATTCAGTACTGCAAAGTTGACACTACTTTGAGATCACTTGAGATTCTATGACAGTTAAGATGGTGCCTTAGAAGGTAGCAGTCTATGTAGGGCATAGGCAATGAGGCTTTAACCACTTTAGAAGCAAAGATTGCGGGCGACCTCAGATTAATGTTGTACAACATTCACAGCATGTTAAAACATCACACTCTTACTTGATCTGGACAAACTGTGTATCATGAGATAGGTTTAAGACTCCAGCTTCGATATCTGACCACTGTGTTAAGGAACAGAATTTAGCATACATACCTTATACGGTTATGGTCTAGATGCAGTAGTTTGAGGTTCTTGAAGTGGCGCATATTGTGTGGCACCCTCTCAAACCTGTTGTTGTCCAAGTGTAACTCCACCAGAGTTTGATAAACACCACGAAATGACTTCCCCAGCACGCCGTGCTCTTCTAACAGGTTGTGGGAGAGGCGTAGGGACTGTAAGCCTGGGCGGAGGTGACTCAGTGAGTATGGAGGAATGGAGTGAATGTGATTGTGCTGCAGGGAGAGTTGGCGCAAGGCCCTGGGCAGATCTGAGGGCACCACTGCCATCTGGTTATGGGACAGGTCAAGAGTTTCCAGCTTCCTGAGAAAACAGACAGAGGTGTGGTGTTACATCATGAAGTGTATTAGCGCTGGGCAATATAACCAAACTCTCAAATCACAATATGAGTAATTTTACTTCACGATTACTATATATAACATACAATACGATACACTAATATTTCTCATTAACTGAAGCCAGTGAGCTCTATTTTTAGTTGTCAATGACTTAGTGCTTTTTAACAAATCATTCAATGATTCAAGGGATCATTCATAACACATAAATGAAGTTAACTTTACATATTTTTGCCACCTACTGCTGTGAATATGTAATCTGAAGACATAGTCACTGAACTAATTATTGACAAAATCAGTGGGCAAATCTGAACAAATCTTTTTGGTGAATGGATTTTAAAAAGTCAAGACTTTGGGATGAATCAAAATCCCCACCACTAGTAAGTAGCATGAACGTTATAGCCATAGACTTCACACCAAGGACGATACCTATAAAGATAACGATAAAGATATAGTTCTAAAAATCGTTCTCAATATTAAATAATAGCAGAGTCCACACTACAACTATAACGATAAAGACAAAGTGAAACGATATCGTTGGAATCACTTTCAAAACGATTTTTCTCCAGATGAAAGATAAAAAAATTGACACCCAATCAGAATCCATCCTGCTGTAACGAGCTCAAGAATTTAAAGCGGCAGACGCTCGTGCGCTTAGAATAAACAGACGATATCGTTCGCTGGTGTGGATGCTGTTATCGTTCTTGGTGTGAACGGGGCTTAACAGTGGTTCTTAATTCCAGTCCTCGCGGCCCCCAAACTCTGCACATTTTGTATGTATATCTTATCACTTGAGACATTTGTTCTATTTGACCGTAACATACACTTGTTCTAACCATCCAATACCAGCATGGACTACTGGAATTCATGCTTGTCTAAGCATGTCTGTACAATACAATACAATTTGTATTTGTGTAAACAATGTTAAGAGTATTTTTGATGGTAAGTATACATTGGTTGCACCATATGTAGTGGGTTTCTCTCAAGTGCTGGGGGAGCTTGTGAAGTTTTCTGCAGTGTTTGCACGGAGAACGGGCCCCATGGCAGGTCATTAACCCAGCACAAGACAGCTAGAGCCAAAAAAGCCTGTGTGTCGACTTTGTATTTGTGTGTGTGTGTTCTGTGAAAGCACAGGGGGGTTTGGGGGTGGAAGATTTCGAGAGTGTGAGAGAATGTCCTAAAAGTCATGGTAGTGTAAGAGAGGCTTTTGTGTTTACTGAGATGGGTCTGGAGGAGGCAGCTGGTGTAAGTTTACAATGTTCGTCTCAGCAGGAGTCAGGAGCACATTTCCTCTGCCTCCGTAACACTGACGGCTGCCCAGTCCACCAGTGTGCTAAGCAGGAATAAGGGTCTCATATTGCAATGACTGTTATTATTACATCAAAAGCTAGTGACCTCCATGTGGATTTCATTCACCCAACAAGTTCTGATACTGACCTTGAGATGAGACTTTAGATGTTGCAGACTCAATGTCAATCAGAATATCTGGCAGTGAATGTAGCTGACAGAGTTCCAGAGAGGAGCCCTGAGCTATTATGTTTAGTTCTAGTTTGAAGTAAAATAAAGTTATCGGTATCGCATCAATGTATATTTTGAGATATACATTGATGTCAGATACACTGTTAATTTATCACAGAATGTTTTTGCCCGAAGCAGTTTTGTGTTTGTCTATAACACTGTGTCAGACATTTGGAAAATCTAAAAACTTGGTTCTTCTTGCCTAGGGCACAAAGAGGGTCAAGACTGCCACTGGTGACCCTTAAAAAACAAATAATGTAAATGCATGAGGTTCCTGCTTTTTGGAAATAAGTGTTAATGCTAATAAATAGAGGGAATTTTCCCCCTTCTTTAGGAGATTTTCATCAACAGTTGGGTTGTTAAATAAACCCATAAATGTTTTGTGCATGTGCGCAATGGACCACTGTCACAAGAGAGCCAACATAATAATTTACAGCCAAAAAGACACACTCACACACATGCATATATATCCATATCCAACATACCCTTATATACGCAGAATATATATATATATATATATATATATATATATATATATATACTTTATTATTTTTATATTTACTATTATTTATATTACATATTTATTATATATTAAGGTTTTATGTATTGTTAGCTTATTTTTATTTATATTATATTAGCAGTCTGAAAATCCACAATTAAGCTGACCAGTAGAAAAAAAGTATTTCACTGCCTGAACTATATCTAAAAGCAATTACCATCGTAAAAACTTTTAAACGTGAAATACCAGATACCATCTGAGTGACAAAACTGCCATAAAATACAATTTTGTAAAAAAAAAAAAATATTATTCCAGACCACAATAAAGCAGTTTTAGGATTATTGGCTTCTGATGTCTGAGTCAGATTTATATACTGACATTGTTCCCACACAGATTCCCCCCACCGACAAGCCAATAAAGGTGGGCATCCTCAGGGAGCACTCCCATAATGAGAAGCAGAGAGCACGGCTGCCACCTCATGTCCACAGGCACACCGATGCCAGCGTTGCACAACCACCCTTACGTAACCTGGCACGCAGGACAGGAAGACCACTGTCACGACAAGGCACATTTTGTTAGATCTCATGTTATATCATGCATGCGGGAGACCCAGGCACAGCTAAACTCAGCCCCTTCATTTAGGGCACAATGATTTGAACTAGCAAGAGCGAGCAATGGCATAATCATCTCCAGCTGTAATTCGTGCTCTTTTCCTGACATTATTCACAGAACAGGTTTTGAGGTTTTTTTCACACTTTAAAGAGTGTATGGCATTTACATGTATGCGTGTGTGTCTCTTCATATCTGCACAACCGCTGGCTCTTGGTTGTCTCCTCAGGCAGAGACACTTTATATAACTTCTTATGAAATCAGAATGTGAACTTCTTGGTGAAACTGCACTAACTTGCGTTTTTGTCTGCCTGTGTGAGAAAACAAGCAGTGCTTGTCCTTTGTTTCACCCCCCTGCCTCATTCTCGTAAGCTCAGTCCAGCCAGCGCATCAACACTGTCCTCACATCCATCAAAATCCTCTGTCTCAGGTCATCGGCCTGCAGAGGAGCCCTCTCCCAGCACACCCTGTTCTTCACCCTGAGAACCAAAACAACCCTCCAGATGACAGGGGACCTGTCGTGTCAATGCATACACACACAAAAATGTGTGCACCTATATAAACACACAGGCATATGAACACACAGAGCACAGCGGTCCTTCAACCCCAAGTTGCACAGCTTCCCATGACATTTGACTGTGTATTGCAGACGTGGCGTCACTGGTCAGAGATGTGTCACTTTTAAAGTAAATTTAAAAGAATCTTATTAGCAGTTCTACTAGAGCTTCTCCTCTAAGGGAAATAAACCATGAAGGTTGTTCAGTGACACTGAAAACTGTAATTAGATTTTAAAGGCCTGGCACTTTAAAAGAGGAGGACAGAGCCATAGGCGGAGGGTGAACCAACTCCAGGGTAAGGCTAAAAGCAGCCAAATCTATTAACTACTAAACATCTTAAACCCGTCTTTTTAGGCAAGAACCAGACATGGGTGTCATGTAGGCTAATAAAATATGTTTAATGGGACTGAATTTGTATTTAACATGATTACAGTTTAATAATAACATTAGAAATTGGTAATTATAAAACGTTTCCTTTCCAAGGTTATTCAAACAGTGAATAAATTATTATACAGAAAGTGACAACATTAACTTTGATCTATTGAACTTTTGATCTTTTAAGCACTCTCAAAAAACAAAATGATCGTTTTAATCACTGAAGCTGTCGACACTGTGAAACGAATCTCTTACGTTGTACTTACATCTGCGCTTTGTTGTTTATGATGAGAAAATAAGCGGAATTCAGTCAGCGAACGCGCGCGCACTCAAAACTGAGAACGCCTCTGATTGGCCATTGCATTCCTTAGCTCAACGGAATCGCATGTGATTGGTTATAATGCGCGACACTGTAAAAACGCCTAAAATGAAATACGGTGCAACATTAGCCGTTCTTAATTTAATGCCGCAATCGACACTTTCTAATCATTTTCATTTTGTTAGCAACAGACGTAATAGATTTAATTTGTTTGCGCAGGGGCATTTTCGTCCAATTTAGTGGCATTTTTGCCCCAACTCGCTGTGGCCCCCTGCCTTACACACGCTCGGCCTATGGACAGAGCTCAAGGAGGCGAGGTCCGTGAGGACATTAATATACACATAGTTCAAGCAAAAATGAAAATCCTGTCACCATTTACTCACCCTTATATCTTTCCAAACCATTACAAAAAAATTTTTTCAAAACACAAATTAAGATATTTTTTAATTAAACCTGAAAGATTTCTGTCACTCCATTGAAAGTCCATGCAAGTAAAACTTTCAATGTGCTAAAAGGTCATAAAGGCATCGACAGAAAGCTAGAGCAAGTGTAAATGCAGAAACAAATACAGAGAGAAAAGGAAAAAAGTTGCCTTTGTTATATGCTGAGGATCTGTAATGCCGTTAGCATTTCCAATCATTTCAATAGCAGTTCTGGCACAAGACCCCCAGAAGCAAGCAATTTGCCATCTTTTTGGGCCACAGATGTTTTTTTGAGCCAATTGTCTCAGCTGGAAATGTCATGTGACTGATCACAAACAAAATTCAAGAAAATATTGTCATGGCTACATCTTTATGTATGTATGTATGTAGAATATGCAGCTGGGCTGCTTTGAGAAATGGAGTGTTGAGGAGGTGTTGATGGAGCTGGGATTTACAGTGCTATTTAGACTGGGTCCATGGTGCCAACTGGGACATTATTTGGGCTCACAGGCACTCATAAAGGCTGAAGAAATTAAAGCAGACAGTAAAAGTCTTGCCTTAACAAGATAATAGCATGGTGCTGCAGTGTTTGGGTAGATCACAGGATCCCACACATGAATGCATGCACACACACACATCTATAGTAACAATTAACAGCAGCAATTTGATGACAATATGACATTATTTTTTAAATAAAGAGCCTCTAAAGTTGAGCTGATGGTTGATCAAAGCTCACTTGCATTCATTGCAGCTAATTACAGGTTACCTTAAAAAGGCAGCTGGAAAGTAAACAGTGCAACAGCCATGGAAGCAGTTCCAGTGATAATGTCCACTTTCCTGGTATTGCAAAAGTTGATGAGCGTGAATAGAAAGAAAGAGAATTAGGAGTTCCTGCAAACCGCTTTAAATGGCACTGTTTCAAAAAGATCTGCAACTTGCAAGAAAAGAAAATGAGGAAAAGATGTTAGAGATGAATAATGTAATAGTATGATTTGCTGACGGTATGAGAATCAGTGTGAGAGAGGGGGTGGAAAAGACAAAAAGCTTATGGAGCAGAGAAAGTCGTAATGGAAGGTCTCATTTCATTTACTTTGGTCTGTTTCTCACATAAAGCTATTGTATAACATCAGAAGACTTAAATATAAATCATATGTGGTTTTTTATGTTAATGTTGTGGTGCTTTTGTCCTTTTAGAAACTTGAAAGCTCCATTTCACATTCATTGTAATTGCATGGTGAATCGTGGCCAGTGATTTAAAATATCTTCTTCATAAAGGTTTGAAACAACAGGAGTAAATGACTGGATTTTCATTTTTGGATAAACTTTGGGTGTCTCTTTTAGATATTTTTAAAAAAATTTAGGTACTAATTAATAAATAATCCTCTTTATTACTCATGAAATTAAGCTTGGATTTCCAAACAGCTGGGACATGGTAGCAGGGCTCTACTGTTTGAGTTTGAGACCCTTTTATCTCCCAAGAGAATTCAGGAACATTTTGATCTGTGTTGTTTACGTTCCGCCTTCGGCCAAGGCAGCAAACGCCGCGGGCGTTATAAGAGACTGTATTCAAACCCAACTTCAATCAACACCAGGAGCGCCGGTTTTTATTCTTGGTGATTTTAACCATTGTAAATTAGTGTCACGAATCCGGTCCATGAACTTTCCTTTTCATTGACTCTCGCACCACACAAACTGTTGCATAGCACCCCGGACTACATTTCCCATCATGCATTGCACTGATTGCACTCAGCACGAATTGCACACACCTGTTTACACTGATTGCACCCAGCTGTTTCATATCACTCCCTCACTATTTAACACTCACTCTGATCCCTTCCCTCTGCCGAGTATTGTTTCAGCATTTATCACTCTCCTAGAGATAGCTACCTTACGGAGCCCTTGTCATAGCCTTAGCCCTAGTCGTTTGCCTTAGTCTTAGCCCTAGTCGTTTGCCTTAGCCTTAGCCCTAGTCATTAGCCTTAGCCTTAGCCTTCCCGGTTTCTGATCTTCGCCTGGTTCCCTGGATTCACCCCTTTTGTCTTGCCCCTTTTGATTCTGTCTGCCGATCGTCGACCTGTGCTAGCCCTAGGACTATTCTTGTGTTTTGCCCACCATATACCTGTTTGCCCTCATCTGACCCATGCCTGCTGTATGACCACGTCTCTGTCTGTGTCTAATAAAGCTCTGCGAATGGATCCGAAAGTCTCACGTCTCGTCAGCCCCGTAACAATTAGAGACAGTTCTCTCCGGGTATGAACAGTGTTAAAGACAACACAAGAGAAAATTATGTTTTAGATAAATGCTATGGGAACATAAAAGAGGCATACACATCCAGACTAAGGCCTCCTTTATCGAACTACGATCACAACACTGTGTTTTTAATTCCGACATATAAGACTCTGTTGAAGAGATACAAACCCGTGGTGAAAAATGTTAATGTGTAGTCAAAGGACAGTGTTGAAGCCTTGACAGGTTGTTTTCTTTGCACTGATTGGGACATTTTCCATAGTGATGATATTGATGAAACTACTATGGTAATGACAGATTATATAAAATTTTGCACCGATAATGTGATACCCAAAAAGGAAGTGATCATTTTATGCTAACAATAAACCTTGCATAACTAAAGAGATCAAAGACTGTATTAACAGGAAGAAACTGGCTTTTCGCAGTCATGATTGTCTTGGAGTAAGAGCTGTTCATAAGGAGTTGAATGGCTTACTAAGAGATGCCAGGACGAAACATAAAGAACTCCTGGAGAACAAGCTGAGTATGTCTAATCCTAAACAGCTGTGGGACTCTATGAAATCTATAACTAATATGCAGTCTTATATACTGTTAAATACTGTTTCTATTTTTGATGACTTACAGAAAGTGAATGATTTAAACTATTTTTATCTAAGATTTGAGAAGCATGGGCATATCTCTGGGAATAGTATTGGTGTAAGGGATTTTTCTCCCGATATCATCAAAGATAAGTTATTGATTCATCCGAAACGGATTAATTTCTATTTTAAACATATCTGTTCAAAGAAATCGGCAGGCCCGGATGGAATTTCTCCCTATATTGTTAAGTGTTGTGCAGATGAATTGACTCCAGCTTGGCTTCCTATATTTCAACAATCTTTGGATTCAGGTATTGTTCCCAGTTTGTGGAAAAGAACATTGATTATACCTGTTCCTAAGATAGCTAGGCCTTTAGAGAATAATGATTTTAGACCGGTTGCATTAACATCTGTGATTATGAAATGTTTTGAAAAGTGTGTTGTATCTATGTTGAAAGCAGAGGTTGCTAGTAATCTAGATCCTTTACAGTTTGCCTATAGACAAGGGAAAGGAACTGAAGATGCTATTAACAGCATTATGCACTTGATTTTGAAGCATTTAGAAGATCCTAAAGCTTATGCTCGGTTACTGTTTGTTGATTTTGCTCCGCTTTTAACACGATTCAACCGCATGTGTTAATTGATCAAATGAAGCAGCTGAGTGTAAGTGGTACTATTCTTTTTTAACAAATAGTACTCAATATGTAAAGGTAAACAATCTTCTTTCATATCAAAATAGTAGTACAGGTGTTCCACAAGGCTGCATCAGTTCACCTATTCTTTTTACAAATGAATGCTTAAGTAGGCATTCACAAAATTGTATTTTTAAATATTCAGATGACACAGCCATACTAAGTCTACTCCATGTGCATGACAATATTAGCACTATTTACCAGTCAGAGATAAGTCAGTTTGTTGACTGGTGTGATAAAAATGAGCTAATAATAAATACAAAGAAAACGGAAGAGATTGTATTTGATCCAAAATGTATAGGTGACCATCGCCAAGTGGTTATACATGATCATAATATTATTCAGTCACAGTATTTGGGCGTTTACATAGATAGTTCACTTACATGGAAAACACACATTGAATGGGTTTGCACTCGACTACAACAGAGATTGTATTTCTTATGTAGGTTACGTCTCTATGGAGTAAACAAGAATCTTATGCTGCTGTTTTATAAAGCTGTTTTAGAAAGTATTGTTAGGTATGGTATCACAGTGTGGTTTGGTAACCTATCAGTACAGTTTAAATCTAAGTTGATGCACCTGTTATTGACAGCATGGAGAATTGTTGGGCATGATGAACATTTTAACCTTCAAGATTTATATGAGGAATGTGTTCTTAATCAGGTAGAGAGGATTCTTGGTGATCAAACTCATTTCTTGTATTTACAATATGAACTAATTCCCTCTGGCAGAAGATATAGAATCCCAATGTGTAAGTTAAATCGATATAAGAATTCCTTTGTACCTGTATCGGTGCAGTTGTGTAACAAGAGTTCATCTTGATTTTATTTTCTTGATTTTACTTAATTTTGTTTTTATATGTTTATTGTATGTCTGCAGCAACATGTAGTCCATAACAATTTTCCTCTTGAGCACAATAAAGTATACTACTACTACTACTACTACAACTACAGTGCGACCATTTCACTACTGCGTGCAACTATGAAAAAATATTTAGGAGCACCAGTGTGACTGACCCGATCAGCATATTTGTGTATGTGCTCAGGGGGGTGTCAAAGGTTTCTACGTGTTTTTGCAGCTTTGAGTAATGTATCACAGACATAACTGTTGATTCCTTGAACACAATTTTAATCAGAATCCACTCACTGCTCAAAACACTGGCATTTTGTTCAGTGCTGAGTTCTGCAAACTCACAAATGATCAATAAGATCTTCATTGTTCAGTGCAGGGAGCTTCGTTGATTATGGAACTTTGTGAGATCGCGATGAACTAAGGAGAGTGACAGCTTTAATAATTAATAAAGGAGTTTGCAAATGTGATACTGATTTAGTACAACAGTTCAATAAACAAGAAGTTAATGTTAAGTGACTTACATTCTCTGACTATAACACTATTGCCTGATTTTGCTCTATTTCGTCAGTGAAAATAGTTTCAAACAAAGTCGCAGTTGAGCCGCTGCACATCTCCCAGCAAACACAGCAGTGTTTTTAGTTTATGAATGAACATGCATTTTTAAATAAATCTAGTGAGTCGGTGATTCATGATTTCCCATTCATAAAGACAGTCACTTGCTTCATTCCTGAAAGAGTCAGCTGTTCGAACAAATCAATTGAATGAATGATTCAGTAATAAAGTGACTTGCCACCACATACAGTTTTAGTTTCATTTTTTAAAAGTATAATTTCAGTTATTCAAATCATTTAATATTTCCATATTCAAAATTGTATATTTAAAACATCAATCTCAACATGAATTTTTGAATTTAATTGCACTCATGTCACCTCTGAGCCTCATTATACGTCTGAAAATACACCTACAAGCCACTTTTGTGTTCTTCTGTGCCACCTCTGTATTACAACTTAATTTTGTTAATACTGATTTGTAAATTATTCTTCTTATTCTATTCTTTTAATTAGAAATGTTAAAAAGCTTATAAATATACATTTTTGAATTTGACATAAAAGATGACACTTGTAATAAATTTAGAAAAATGCCATTACAAAGGTCAAAAGAAAAAATGTCACCTCGTATGCCGGGAAGGTTGATTTTTGATCAGAATTTTTGATTATTGATCAGAAGGTGCTCCTAAATTTTTTTAATGAAAAGAAAGTAAGCATAGGACCCTGTGTATGTGTGTTCTCGGCCTTGTTTTTCTAACGTCACCCCATCACTCAGTGTGTTTGACAAGGTAAAAGGTAAAGTGAGTGATGAGTGGGCTCTCTGTCGCTGAGGATGAGTGAGGTGAGACCTTGGAGAAGCACATCTACTATGGTAGAATCGAAACTATGAGGCAGATGCAGGCTGACAGCAGATCCAGAATAAATGATCACCCTCCTTCAACTGATTCTGATGATGATGAACACAGGTTTTTGGAACCGTGTTCTACCACAACACATTTAGCAATAGGGTGGGTTAGACTGTTCTCAGCATGTCTTTTGTGCACCATCTAGTGGCTAATAAGGTAAATGTATTATTGTATATACATTTATAATTTATATATTTATATACATTTAAAAATATATTACAAGATATTATGTGAAGTATTTCATATAGAAATATGAATACATAGATGTATTTTTTTATTTTTTGTACAATTTATGACAAATCATGCACTAAATATTTTTGGACCCCACTGTATATATATAGAAATATGTTTTTATATAAAAATAATGATTTGATTAATTTGATCATCTATATTAAATATACATTACATAAAATATTTTATATAAAATATTGGTATATAAATAAATATTTTATACAATTTATAACAAAAATAAAAAATGTTGAAGCAGATTACCATTCCAGAAGCAATAAACATATCTATAAAGTGCATTAATAATGTCCAAAAAGTGCATGTGAGACTCACGGCAGGTTGATCCAGGCCTCAGGGTAGATGCTGTTCTCTTTTAGGAGGTTGTGACTGAGATCTAACACCTTCAGGTGGACACACTTATCCAAAAGCCTGTCCTGCACCTCCACTATTTGATTGTCCTGCAACCTCAGGTCCTGCAAATACACCAAGATTATCAAAATGTAGAAACCATAAACCTATACAGAGAAGCAGGTGACTGAAACATTGGCTAGGTTGCAGAACTGACCTCTATAGATGGGGGCAAGTCTGCTGGGATAGCACTGAATCTGTTTTTATTCAGTCGTAAAAACTTGAGTGCCTTCAGAGGTTTGAAAGCCCAGGGTGCAATGCTGCCCTCATAGAGAATGTTTCCTGTCAGTTCTAAGACTTTTAGGTTAGGCAGGCCTGCAGAAAACAAAATGTTATTATTAGTAACTTAAGTTAAAGGTGTATCAGTAATTTATTTTTATTTTGAAATATCCTAGACTTATTCTGACACCTAATGATGTGGATGTAACAAAAAAAAAGTTTTCAGTTGTTAAAGGGGTCATATGATGCGATTTAATTTTTTCCTTTCTCTTTGGAGTGTTACAAGTTTTTGGTGCATAAAGAAGATCTGTAAATTTGCAAAGACTAAAGTCTCAAATCCAAAGAGATATACTTTATAAAAGTTAAGAGTTAACCACGCCTACCTAAAACGGCTCGTTCGAACACGCCCCCACATGTCTACCTCACTATGTGAGAAGATTTGCATAACGCCGCCCAAATGTTCACGCAAAGAAAGAAGGCGTAACTTTTATTCTCGCAGTAGTATTGTTGCCGCTGCCGCCATGTCCTGAAGACGCTGTGTGTTTCATTGTGAAAGCGAAACTACTTTGTTTGGTCCGCTTCGTCATGCCTGGAGCTGATCCGTGCTGGTCGCTGAGGAAATACATCAACTTAGTGCTGTGGATCGCCGGCACATTTTATGGAGGATTGTTTACTGATCCTGGGAGAGTAACGTTAGACTAAAATGCCGGCAGTTCTGACTCACGTAAGTACGTTTTCTTTTATCATTTGCCACTGATGATTCAAACGCGAGTTTTGGCCAGTGTGGAGTAGCACTTGTTGTTTGTCATTTCTCTGATCACAAATGCAGACAGGGTTTTATGTTTACGTGGCACGATGCAATGCAACGCAATGTGTAAAAAGACAGTATAAGTCATGATAATCAGTAATTATGTCCCCACTGGATGCAACAAATGCTTCGTTTATAATGGGTTTTAATGTTTTTGTGTCGTCGTCTGGCTGGGACACGGCATCACAGTATGGTGAGGGGCGTAACATTTCCGTCTCACGCTTGAGGTATTCAGCCAATCACAACACACTGGATAGCTGACCAATCACAGCACACCTCGCTTTTTCAGACCGATGAGTTTTGTAAAAATCAACGCGTTTCAAAAAGGCGGGGCATAGAGGAGAAACAATAATGTACAGTATGTGGAAAATAATGTGTGTTTTTTTTTTACTTTAAACCGCATAAACACATTTCATTACACCAAATATACAAAATAATGTTCTTTTTAGCAGCATCATATGACCCCTTTAAAAATTATTGTTCAAATGATCTATTAGCAGTCAGTCATGATTTATTTAAGGCTGGAATACGCTACATGACTTTTAAAATCTGAACAGATTTTAAAACAATAGGCATTATACCAACTTTTTAAATAGTTACAGTTGAAAAACTGTGCTTCATACACTAAACAATGAACAGACTACCAGACTTTCAAGTTGTTCCGAACACAAAAAAAACTGTTGCTATGAGAGACAAGTGACAAATTAAAATATTATGTGTCACTATATAGGCTCAAAATATAAAACATGTTTGATTTCCTCCGACTGTATGGAATCATCGTCTGAAGATAAAAAAATCGGAGTCTGCTCATCATATACAACATGATTTTCTGTGAAATCTGTCAGCTCAAATCTGCAGACTGTCTCTGACTTTAGGCATCTAGCGTCAACTTTTTCAGACTGTAAATCGGGGCAAAAATCAGCAGTGTATTCCAGCCTTTAGGTGTATCTTGAGAACAAAAATGTCCAGCAGCAGGGAAAAGAGCTTTTATTCAGCTAATGATATGAGATTAGATTATATCTCCTGTGAGTGTAAATTATTTAAAATATCTTTTTCAAAAGTACTACTCAAAAGTACTTTTTTTGAGGGAAAAAATTTACAAAGAACTGAACTGAATAAACTCGTGTTTGTGCAGCTGGCATGAAAACAGCACAAACCTTTGAAGCTGTGTGAAGCCAGTTGGTTTATTTTATTGTTGTTTATCTTTAGATCCTCCAAAGAAGATGGCAAGCGTGGAATTGTTGTAAGTTCATTGCTGTCAAGTTTCAGACTCTTCAGCTTTGTCAAATTCTGTTAAAAGAGCAGAAAAATGCTTGTCTACTTTGTACTTTGTGGTTACATCCTGTCTGTTTTGGGCCTAGGGAATTATGAGCCTAAATTTGAACACAGCAGTGTTTCCACTGTGCCTACCACCAAATGAAAAGTCTCATTTGCACATGTTTGTCCAGTTATTTTAATGTTAAGACATGTATTTCAAACATTGCTGCCCCAGACTATCGGACCTGCCTGACTCCAGCTTCTTCTCATTTGTGGAACAACATAAATACTGTTGTGCACTGTAAATTGTGCACTCATTTCCCTCAATAAAGAGCATTTACTCTTTATGCTAATTTCACCGACATTTCACACAGTGGCATTTTCCTCTGGTCAAACTGCGGTTCCTATTTTCATGCTGCTGAGTTTGCTTTGGGAGTGGTGTGTTTGGTCTCTTCTTAAGGTCTCCTACTGGGAAATCCGGACTTATCTTGGCTGAACTTATGATTAGCAGTTATAATTTGAAACTTTTAATTTGTATGTTTTTGAAAATCCTGACTAGGATGGAATTATTTTTAGATTTGATGTAGACATGTACAGTACATACACTTTAAAGATTATAGGAGTATATAGCTGGTGTAATTGAAGGGATAAAAAATGCCAGTACCATGAAAAGACTTTGGCCGAAAGAAGAGTCGTCCAGCTTGTTCAAACTTAGGTCAAGCTCTTCAAGATTTGGCAGTTCGGAAAAACCACGAGGAGGAATTCTTGTTAAGTTATTTCCTGTACGACAGCACATTGGTTAAAATGTTGAATGGCTGTGCTTATTACAAGACACAAGCAACATAAACTATAGAGCATCTCAGCGATGCATATACTTTTGTTGGATCTTTCAGCCTTTCCAAACCTTACCAGGCAGTTCAAGGATGGTGACTTCCAGGTTTGTGATGACTGGCAGGTGGGACAAGCCAATCTGCTTGCAGGATATTCGACTTTCTGCCAGTTGGCAGCCTTCTGGTAATGAGTCTTGGGTCGAAGTGCTGTTAGATGCATCATTCTCCTCCTCTTCGGCTGCCTCTTCTTCCTTTCCCTCCTCCTCCTCTTCTTCTTCTTCCTCCTCCTCCTCTTCTTCTTCCGCATCATCATCATCATCTTCTTCTTCTTCTTCATCATCCTCTTCCTTTTTCTTTGCTTTCTGTTCTTCCCCTTGGTCCATGAGGCGTCTTTTCTCCTCCCTGAGTTCCCTCAAGACTGCATTTAGTTTCCCTGCGGCTCCGCCCCATCTCTCCAACACAGCATTGAGCTCCACCCACACAGCCTCGGTTCGCCCCATGACTGACTGATGGGACACACAGAAGGAACACAGCAGGAATCGAGCCCATTAGTGACACAGGAATGAACAGAAACACGCTTAACAAACTAAACAAACTAAATATAGTGGACAAATAGCACAGGCAGAAATAAAGGAGGTGGAAAATGAGAGGCTGAGCATTAAGGCAGGATGCAAAAATAGACTTATAATTAGCATTTATGGTATGGTTGTGCTATCTTGGACTGCCAGAATACACATACTTGTTCCACTGTAACAACAGTAGCAGCCATGTGCAGCAAACAGGCATTACTATAGTACACAAGTATGGTCATGAATTCAATATTTACTGTTTTCTATTTATTTCACCAAACTTTGATGTTAGAAACCTGATTGGTTTGACTCCAGAAATACAAACTCACCTGCGTATCTGTGGCAGTGTCGCTTACTTGCCTTGTTCTTTGTGCTTCATTGGTTCTCTTTTCATCTGCTAATGCAGCCATGATTCAACACAAGAATAACAAAATCAGTTAATTCAGAACCATGTGTGAAGCAACAGCTGCACTGCTGACAGAAGAAGCTACACATACACTACCATTCAAAAGTTTGGGGTAAGTTTTTCTTAAATAAATTACTATTTTTATTCAGCAAAATGCATAAAATTAATCAAAGTGACAGTAAAGATTTTTACAGGGTTTTACATTTCAAATAAAAGCTGTTTCTGCAAAAAAAAATATTAAGCAGCACAACTGTTTTCAACATTGATAATAAGTAATGTTTCTTGTGCAGCAAATCAGCATATTCGGAATACTGGAGTAATGATTGCTAAACATTCAGCTTTGCCAACACAGGGATAAATTACATTATAAAATATATTCAAATAGAAAACAGGTATAGAACATTGTAATAGTACTGTATTTTTATGCAAAACCTTTTTCAAAAATATTTTTACCGACCCCAAACATTTGAACAGTAATGTATTGTACTGTATTGTGCAATGTAACGTATAGTGGATCATGTTCATAGATGTTGTGAATAACTACACCTGTGATTACTCTTCTAGGACACCTGTGGGAACTTGAGGAGAACGACAGTAACTTTTACCTAAAATTACCTTTAAGACCAAGTTATTGTACATTTGGAAAATATATATAAAAAAATTTATTAAAAAAATTAGAGAAAAGCCATAATTTCTTTGCAAATACCATCTGCTTTCATATTTTGTTATCTAATGCAATACAATTCATCCATTTTAAATGAATTGTCATTAAGTATTAAAATAATTTACTGTAGGTTTCACACACATGGCCAAATATTTAAGGAACTTTTCAACAATTTAAACTATTTTGTGGTAGATACAGTCTATCAAAAAAAAAAACTGTAAAGGAAGTTGCATTTACCTCTCTTTATTTCTATCAAAATATTCTTTGATTCTCTGTAACTTTAGTTTAGAACTTTATCCTAGTTCAAAAACACTTCAATAAACATTAACAAAGTATAACAGACACCACAAACTATTCACAGTGGTCTTGTCTGACCATTCCTGGGACTGCATCCTGTGTCACTGCTCTTGAAATTATAATTGCTGATCTACTCACTAGGTGCAGATGAAGAATCCAGTGGTTGATGCTGTGAGGATGAAACATCTGTCTCAGGTGAAAATGTGATAAGTGAATTCAGTTCATTCAGGACTTCTCCTTCCACAGATAAAGCTCCAAAGAACACGAAAAACACCAAAAGAGCCTGCATGATTCTGATCGGATCTGTTCAGATGCTCCCCGTGTACCTGCAGGCTCACCTCTAGCTGCCCTCTTAAATTCCCTCTTAGTCAGCAGTGAGAAAGAGGAGGAGGAGGAGGAGAAAACAGGGAGGAGATGGTTAGACATGTACAAGGACCTTCATTGCCAGGAGTTCACAAAAATATCAACTCCTCCTTATAAAGTCAACGGTTGTGCCACTGCCAACAAACACTAGAGTTCGGGACAGAAAGAGAGAGAGAGGCAGAGGAATGATGGTCAATGTCAGTCACGTCATACCACAATGACAAAGTGTTCACACCTTGTAGCACTTGAGATGGACAAATGAGAGAGTTATCCAAACAAGAGGGCAGCGAGCGAGCAGCCTGACTAAACCATACAGAGATATCTCTCCGGCTCCACGTCTCATCCTCAACATGTTCCTGCCTGGCATGCTGCCATTAGCATGTATGTAAGAAAAAGTAAAAGACCTTGCCAAAAGAGAAAGACATGGTTCTCTAACTCATAAAACAAACAGATGGAGGCAGACAGGCATACAGACAAATGCTATGTGTTTTCAAAGCATACAGTTACACACTCCTCTCGTTTATGGAGATTATCGGCTGGTTTATATATAGTGTCACATTTAAAATGTCTGAATGTCAAAGAATTCGATAATTAGACTGCAATGCTTGTGATTACTTTAAAATAAATTCCACTAGGTTAGATATTTTGTTTTCGAGACCAATGACATTCATACATTTTACGTTTGGCACCAGTGTCCAAATACGTTTTTGTGTAAAAGTTCTGTAAACACTATCTTTTTAATTTCACTCATTAGTGTGAAATCAGAGATTTGAGAAATCTGTGGGGGAGGAAAGAAGGATGTTTTAAAAAAAAGCCAGATTTTCAGTTGAATGAGGGCCTCACAGACACATACAGTGCCTTGCGAAAATATTCATACCCCTTCATTTTTTTTCACATTTTGTTAATGGGATTTGTATGGGATTACTTTTTTCCCACATCAATCTACACTCCATACACCATAACTGTAAAGCAAAAAACAGGTTTTTAATATCTTTGCAAATTTATTAGAAATAAAAAACTTAAATGATTCCATTGCATAAGTATCTGGGACAGTTGAAATTTTGCTCAGGAGCATTCATATTGCTCGTAGATGTTACTACACTTTAAGTGAAGTTAGTCTGTGGCAAATTCAATTGAATGGGTATGATTTGCAAAGGCACACACATTTTAATAAAAGGTCTAACAGCTGATAATGCATATCAGAGTAAAAACCCAGCCCTGAGGTCAAAAGAACTGCCTGTAGAGCTCAGAAACAGGTTTGTGTCAAGCCACACATCTGGGGAAGATTTCAGAAAAAAAATCTGCTTCATTGAAGGGTCACAGAAGCATGTAGTCTCCGTTACCCTTAATGGAAGAAGTTTGAAACAACCAGGACTCTTCCTAGAGCTGGCCTTCTCGCCAAACTGAGCAACTGATGGAGAAGGGTCTTGGTTAGCATGGTGACCAAGAACATGATGGTCACTCTAGGTGAGCTCCATGATCATATATGCGGATGGGAGAAATCTACAGAAGGACAAATATCACTGCAACACTCCACCGATCTGGGCTTTATGGCGACGTGGCAAGACTCAATCCTCTCTTTAGTGAAGACACATGAAAACACACTTGGATTTTGCATAAAAACTCCTAAAGGACCCCCAGACTGTGAGAAACAAGATTATCTGGTCTGATGAACCTCAATTCCAAGCATCATGTTTGAAGGAAACCAGGCACTGCTCATCACCTAAAGAGAACCACCCTAAAAATAAAGTGTGCTGGTAGCAGCCTCATGCTGTGGGGCTGTTTTTCAGTGGCAGGGACCGAGGGACTCGTCAGAGTAGAAGATAAGCTCAAAGCACCAAAATATAGAGATAGCCTTAGAACCTGAGCTTGAACCCAATGAATTATTTCTGGAGAAACCTGAAAATGTGTGTCTGCCCCCATCCAACCTGACAGAGCTTGAGAGGTGAAGAGGTGAGGAGAAGAATGGCAGATAATTGCCAAATGATGATGAGAAAAGCTTGTTGCATCAAACAAAAAATACTTGAGACTGTAAAGGTGCTTCAGCTAAATATTTAGTTAAGGGTATGAATACTTATGCAATGTACTTATTTCAGTTTTTTTATTTTTAATAAATTTACGAAGTTATGACAATTCTGTTTTTGCTTTGTCAATATGGTGTATGGAGTGTAGATTGGTGTGGAAAAAAAGAGTAATTTAAAGCAGTTTAACATAAGGCAACAACATAACAAAATGTGAAAAAAATGATACTTTCGCAAGGCACTGTACAAATAGACAAGCTCTCAGGGTCACAGTGTATAGGGAGAGATTGTTTGCATTTACATTCACACCATAAAGTATCACTGCACAGCGAGATATTGCCTTGCGACTGTTTAAATTTGCTCAGACAACATGGGATACAAAATGGGCAACAACTGTGTACGTTGACATAGGAAGCATATTTTTTATGTGCACACCTTGAGGCATCTTCATACCTCTTTTTCAGGTTTCTTACCAGTTTTAATCTGATTGGCATTATATATCAGATATCATTACAAATTTGAATTCATATTATTATATTTTTAACTTAATTTTATTAAAAGCGAACATACAAAAAAAGTTTATAAATTACAATTTTGTTTTACATTTTATTTCAGTTTTAAACATATTAAATGTTTATTTTATATATATATATATATATATATATATATAAACCACTAAAAGTATAGACAATTTAATTGTCTTCACTTTCAAACATGTCCATTTCTCCCAGTAACTTAAAAGAAATTAAAGCCCTTAACATTGTTTTTGTTTGATTGTTTAATACATAATTTACTGGGAAAATACATTTTTTAGCCTAAATAACAATTTAAATAGTAACTCAATATGCAGTTGCACAAAATTTAAGCTACCCATTTTTAAAATGACTTTTTCTAATATTCTCCCTTGACAACCAAGATCCCTTTTAAATGGATGACCCTGTATTTCTGTCCAAACAAACTGTGGGTAAGAGTTAGACAGTATCTGTAATTTTATGCTATCTGGCTAAACCACTTTGCCAGACTGCTGCTCCTTGTACAAATATCTGTCTGTAGTGAGTCACTGGTGTGAGTGTGTTCTGCTGACCTGTCCGGTGTCCAACCCCACTTTATCCTCATTGTTCTGTCCAACACACGCCTTCTGAACCTCAGTGTTTCAGCTGTTACATGTTCTCAAGATGAGGTGGTTGTGTCATTGTATGCTGGTCATGGAGAGAGCTGCTGAGAACATGGGCAGAGAAAATGCAGCAAAAGTTTATAAATTGTGATGGCAAAATTAACCACAATCCTTACGCTTCCATACTTATTATGAAATAATACCACTATTTGTCTATTGTACGTGTTGAATTGTACGTGTGTGTGTTTTGTAATCTCTTACTTTAATAGTCTTTTAAGGGAAGGTTCATGGCTAGTTGGTGGTTCTTAATTTAGACCAGAGGGATCCAGAATAGCATAGTGTATCATTGTGATGTCAGCACCAGAGGCATTAGTCTATGCTGGAAGCTTTCATGCTGCTTGTGGCAGCAACCATGATACTGATGCAGTCTGATTTTGACATAAAATACTGATTGATTTGTAGAGAAAGATAACGAGGGGGGAAAAACCCAACAACAAATGATTCTGAATTATAAGATTGTTGCAAACACAATAAGATCAGAAATTGACATATCACTTTCAGTCAGGACTGATGTAATAATTCACAAATTAAGTTCACATATTTTCAAGCAGCTCAAGCAAAAGATATGACTTGAGTGCTAGGTTCCCTTCTCTGGACTTAATTATAGAATAAAGGTGGAATAGTGGTGCAGAGGTGCCACAGTGAAGCAGCTGTTTATATATCACTAGCCTTGGGACTGAATAATTAGATGTTTCCTCTGAGCTTTCATTCAGAACTGCATCTAAAAGAGTTACTTGAGCCAAAAACCTGTGATTCCTTTTAGCTATGATGGACATGAGAAAATGAATGGATATAAAGAGCATCCAAACATCTGAGAACTCTAGTGAAACTCCTCATTTTGCATTTTTCTCATTTAAAACAATACTTTTCATTGCAAATTAAATTGTAGAATCAAAAATCAGAGTTAACTAAAAACTATAGTTCTTTTTAAGTTTGGTTATCCAGTCCCATATTTTCAATGTGGTTCTTTGACTAAAGGAAAAACTTTGAAGGGAATTATTAATGTTCAGTCCTTTAAAGGACCCACACCTTCAACAACCCCAAACATTGGTTAAGATATAATAACAAGAAGTGCTATTGGCCTTTTTGATTATAGTAATTTCCTACACACATAGGATCAGTACCTGCCACAAGAATGTAGTCGTGATGCTGCTCAACAATGATTGGCAAATGCAGGTGACCAATGGATAAGTTTAGAACTTGATAACTCAGGCTGCCAGGGAGACCAGTGCCAAGGACTTATTGTCATAACTCGAGTTATCCTGCCTGTTGTCTCTGACATTCCTCCTCTATTTATAGCCCGTACCATCTCTAACCCCTTTCTGTCCTGCTTCTTTTCCTTTTTCACCCATCCGTCGCTCTCTTATATAGGAAAGGGGAGTGACAAAAGGCTTTGTCTTTTATGGGGCCATCCATTCCAGCCATAAAGGCCAAGGCAGGTGGCCCTAGGACTCTTTGTCCTGTGTCTGCCGTGAAGAGGGGAGTGCTGGGTGACAGGGCTTCAGTGCTGGATTACCTGTGAGGAGTTAACAGACAATTTCAAAAAGGAAACCTCAAACCCAGGACAGCCATGGATGATGTATATAAAGCAGCGGTAAGTTATGAATGCACTAATTATCAGCATTTCATTCCACTCAGGCTGCCTGAATGGAGAGTGACCCTGTAATAACGAGTCCCATAAGTTGTTTCGCATGAATGTGTCAGCTAAATGATAAATTAATAAATGTTCAAATTTAACCGGTCCTTGACCATTTCCTTCCTCTGTAAATGACAGATTTTAGCATTATAACTAATAATCAACCAAATCAATCTGTGCACTGTCGGGGTAGTTAGCTCTCAAGGTTAAATCAATAAACGGGAGATGGGACAGCAGAAGTTTGGGGCCCTTTTGAGGGCACAGGGCACACCATCAAAATGGATTTGGTCAAAAAAATTTAGCAACAAAACCAGTGTAAGGTTTAGATTTAGCATATCCCGTAATAGGTGGTGAAATAGAGAAGGGTCACAGTCAGTGAAGCTAAAGCATTTCAGAATGGGGCAGAGGGTGTCTGGTGTCTGAAGAACATTACACGAGTGACAGCTATCATTCCTGTAAAGAATAGATGTTGGCCAGTCTCTGTCGAATGACTTGCTATACAGTCTTACAACATATTGTATTTTTAGCTCAAAGTGTACTAGAGCAAAGGTTTGAGCTCTCTTTTCCGCCTAACAGGTAGAGAACTTGACAGAAGAACAAAAAAATGGTGAGTTTCTACTTTTAATCTGTCAGTTTGAACATAAAGCTGCATGTATTGTGATGTACCACAATGTCAACTCTCTTATAAACTTAGAAATGTTACTGTGTGACATTTGCACTGCTATCTGACTGCGCCTGGCAGAGTTCCGCGCTGCGTTCGATATCTTCGTGCAGGATGCTGAGGATGGCTGTATCAGCACTAAGGAGTTGGACAAGGTGATGAGGATGCTGGGCCAGAACCCCACTCAAGAAGAGCTGCAGGAAATGGTAGATGAAGTAGATGAGGATGGTATGTTGGATTTTAGTTATATCATTCATATTCATGTGTAGTTTATGGCAGCAATTGGGATTTCATTGGTGATTGGACTCTGTGGGTTGTAGGAAGCGGGACAGTGGACTTTGATGAGTTCTTGGTGATGATGGTGCGCTGCATGAAAGAGGAGAGCAAAGGAAAATCAGAAGAAGAGCTGGCTGAAGTCTTCCGCATGTTTGATAAGTATGAAGTGGATTTCTTTTCAAAGCATATTGTAGTGTATATCACATTACCTCCTATACTAGATATGTTTTATCGTTGTCTCTTTAAGAAATGGAGATGGTTACATTGATTTACACGAGCTGAAGAACATGCTGGAGTCGACAGGTGAGGCCATCACTGAGGACGACATCGAGGAACTCATGAAGGACGGAGACAAAAACAACGACGGCAAGATCGATTACGATGGTAAATGCGTGCTCAAAACATGGTACACTTATGAATATTTAGGCAAAAATGACCCATTTCGAAAATTAAAATATGTATTACTTTTAAAACCAACAGAGTTCTTGGAGTTCATGAAGGGTGTCGAGTAAAAATGCCGCCTGACGGATCCAAAAGACCAGTCATTTCATTCCCTGACCCAGTCCATCTCTCTGGCCTCACCACATGAACACTCAGTTGGGAAGCACAGAAAATTATCTGTATTTCATATATTTCTGTAATTTGTTTAAATTAGTAAATGGTGTCATGTACTGCTGCCCAAAATAGTAATGTTATTTGTGCTCAAGTAAAAACATTTTGTGTACAGTTGCACCGTTTTTTTCTTTCCCTAGCACATATCTTTTTTTATCATTTAACACCCCAATGAAAACAGATATTGGGGTTTTGTCTTTAAATTGAGGTAAATATATATAAACAGTAACAAACATAAAGTGTTGTAATTGATATTAGCCATAGCTCAATTAGACACACCCCTATTTCTATAACATACTCGCCTGTCAAGAAGAAACATTTATTAGTGTAAGATTTTGTTGACAACCGAGAAATTGTAAACATTTTGCACCTTCCAAACTAATGAAAACCAGTCATTTATTATAGATCAGTGTTTGTCACATAACTTTAGGTTAAAAAAAAAATCCTAAAAATCATTACTCCTCTTAAACTACACAGATTTTTGTCCAAACAAATGCCCTCTTCGGCCTCTTGCATGAGAAACTCAACTGCCAGCAACTAGCCAGTACCAAAATCAAGATTTATGATTATGGTTTAACTAAAGGCTCCAGGCCTTTTGCATGCATGCATGCATTATATATATACAGTGGGGAAAATAATTATTTGATCCCCTGCTGATTTTGTAAGGTTGACCACTTACAAAAAAATTAAGGGTCTATAATTTTTATGGTAGGTTTATTTTAACAGATAGAGACAGAATATCAACAAAATAATCCAGAAAAAACACGTTATATAAAGGTTATAAATTGACTTGCATTTCAGTAAGTAAAATAAGTATTTGATCCCCTACCAACCAGCAAGAATTCTGGCTCCCACAGATTGGTTACCTTAGTCCTGTCACTTTAAGAAATTACTCCTAATGTCATCTTGTTATGAGTATAAAAGAAACCAGTCAATAGAATGTGTATCTTCCATTCAAACCTCTCCCACCACCATGGGCAAGACCAAAGAGCTGTCAAAGGACGTCAGAGACAAGATTGTAGACCTGCACAAGGCTGGAATGGGCTACAAGACCATCAGCAAGAAGCTTTTTGAGAAGGAGACAACTGTTGGTGTGAATATTCGGAAATGGAAGAAATACAAAATAACCATCAATCGCCCTCTGTCTGGTGCTCCATGCAAGATCTCGCCTTATGAGGAAAGGATGGTCATGAGAAAGGTGAGGGATCAGCCCCGAACTACACAGGAGGAGCTTGTTAATGATCTTAGGCAGTTGGGACAACAGTCGCCATGCAAACCATTGGTAACACACTACGTTGCAATGAGTTGAAATCATGCAGTGCCCGCAAGGTCCCCCAGCTCAAGAAGGCACATGTACAGGCCCGTCTGAACATCTAAATGATTCAGAGAAGGCTTGGGAGAAAGTGCTGTTGTCACATGAGAACAAAATTGAACTCTTTGGCATCAACTCGACTTGCTGTGTTTGGAGGGAGAGAAATGCTGACTATGACCCCAAGAACACCATCCCTACAGTCAAGCATGGAGGTGGAAACATTATGCTTTGGGGCTGTTTCTCTGCTATGGGTACAGGATGACTTCACCGCATTGAAGGACCGATGGACATGCACCGTAAAATTCTGGATGAGAACCTCCTTCTTTCAGCCAGAACACTGAAGATGGGTCATGGATGATGGGTCTTCCAGCATGACAATTACCAAAAATACTGCCAAGGCAACAAAGGAGTGGCTCAAAAAGAAGCACATTAAAGCCCATTCATACAGTGTTGGGGAAAGTTACTTTTAAAAGTAATGCATTACAATATTGCGTTACTCAATATAAAAGTAACTAATTACGTTACTTTTTATGGAAAGTAATGCGTTACGTAACTTTTGCGTTACTTTTTAAATGGACAGGGCTTGCTTGCTTGTTTTTAAAGTAAAAATGTTCTGTTTTTGGCAAATACAAAAGCCTTTTCACACCAAAAGTGAAATGAATAAGCCTCAGGCTGAAGGGAAAGTAAATTTACGTCCGTACAGTAGAATGCAGAAGAAGAAATTTCAACACACTTCAGCAACAAAAAAAAGACACACAAATGTTTGTCTAAAGTAATTTTTGATTATTAGTACGGTTGAACTGGATCATCGAAGGTCAGAAGCAAAGACATTGGTTAATAGAATGGGATTAAATACATAAAGGATATTTGTGTCGTTTAACATTTAATTATTGCAGGTTTGCATCATATTCTGAGTTGCATTATTTTTATTCATTTTGAGGAATACTGAATCTGTGGGGGGGTTTTTGTGACTGAGATGAATTAATGCATATTCATATTTATTTCAGAACTACAGTAACATCTTCTGATTTCTCTCAACATAGGGACGGGAGAGCTGTCAGTCAATAAATTTGAAAAAAAAAAAGTTACTTGCGTTACTTACTTGAAAAAGTAACTCAGATATTCTCTTGTAAATTAAAGAGAAATGCGTTACTTTACTAGTTACTTGAAAAAAGTAATCTGATTACGTAACTCGCGTTACTTGTAATTACCCCCAACACTGTTCATACATAATACAGCTATACCAAGAAGAAATAAGGCATATTGGATGGGCAGTTAAATTTATTATCACATTGCATCAAATTCAGTGAAAACTATAGGTTTACACAAGCAACAACAGTGAGGGTGTCTCAGTAACATGAGAAACACTTCAAGTCGCCAAAACCAAACCATTGATGTACTAACTTTCCAAAACTGGGTTGTCCAGTAGCTTATGCAACAGCAGTAAAAAAAAAAAAAAAAAAGATATACTTGGTTACTCCCTGAAAGCACCATCACGGCTAATATAAAATTTATTTTTCATGATACTGGCTTGTAATAATTCCAGGAAGCACACACAGTCAAAAGCTAGGGAAAGGATGAAATTACTTAATGTGAAATGGTCATTGTTTTAATTGTATTCAAAAAAGTGAAACTGCAATGCACTCTGATCTAATCCACACTTCCAAGCCTTTAAAAAACACTATTAATACAGCATTTAAAGCTTTCAAGAAGTCAAAACTGATGATGCAAAGTGAAAACACTTCAGAGCTATGGGCGACACTGTATAGACTATAGTGCACAAGTTGAGTATTTCACACTAAGTTAGGTATATCCTCAAGCCATGAGCCTCTGGAATGATAAGGATGAGTGGCGAGCTTGTATTTAGGGTCTGGGTTAGAAGTGGAGAAAGAGGAAAGGCGTAGTTCAGGGTGGTTCAAACGGTTTCAGTTGGCGAAAGTATGCTTGACGGCAGTAACGATAGATTTGGCACTGATGCCAAACATGTCCAGAAGCTCCTGCGGTTTGCCGCTCTGAGGCACATGGCTCACAGCTAGCCGGTGCACCACAATGCCAGGCTCTTCACCCACTGCAGACAGGACGGCCTCGCCCAGACCACCTACAATGAGAGCAAAGGAACCAACATAAAAGACCTCTAACAGCACAGAAGAAAAAAACTAAAGAAAGAAAGTAACAGGAAGGGGAAAAAAGCTAGTCTTCCTCTTTAATCTTGATGGTATTTCACTGAATAAAAGCAGCTCACCCTCTTTGTAGTGGTCCTCTACAGTGATCACCCTTCCTCCTGTGGCACGAGCACTTGCCACAATAGTGGAGGCATCCAGGGGTTTTATGGTGAATGGGTCGATAATCCGAATGTTCATACCTGGGAAAATAGAAAACACATATCGTGGTTTTAAAACAAAAACTGCTTCGAAAGACTTTTCAGGAGGAGTTTTGTCCTTTGACACACAATGCTTTAATATTTATACATACATTTTATATTAATAATAATAATAATTATATATATATATAAATAAATAAATATTGCCAAAATTAACATGCTAACACATGATTACTGTTTTCAGTTTAACGTGTTAAAAATATTTAACGCAAATGAACACAGAGGGGGAGCTATGGTTGGCCACCCCACTCACAACTGCTGCTTCGGTCTCTTTTTTCTTGCCAAGAATTGCGTTTATTTCGAACGTCTTTACAACCACATCAAACGGGAGACTTTTCAGACGCACAGTCCAACTTCGCCTCAGCACCAGGCTCTAGTCAAACGAGCGCGGAAAAGGTACAGGTGACTAGGGAGCTTCAGGAGAACAACAGTGAACTGCGGTCAGATGAGAAGTTGTCAGGTCATAACTCAGTAAAAATGAGTTTTCCTGTCAGCCATACTGTGCTCATAGCACGTGCTCTTCAATTGCACGCACAAATGCGGCGGCACACTGTATATCATTTCATATTGAGGCGCAAAAGATACTACAAGCATGCAATGTCGTAGTTATGTCATCAATTAGCCTAAGTGATGAAGTTACCAAAAAGGCGATTAAAGCTACCTTAAAACTGTGTATGCATGCAAGTATTTGTTATATATGAGTCACATTTAAGAACATGTCTCTAAAATGTAGTGGTTTTCAAAACAGTCTTGGAGCCCAGCACCGTCTCCCTCATCTAACATACCCGATTCAACTCATCAGCTCATTAGTAGAGACTTTAAGAGCTGAAGGGTCAGAAAAAGGTAAAGAGCTGTGAGAAAATACGATGCGTGTCAGATCCGTGACATGCTCAGCAGCTCTTAAAGCAGATAAAATAACCTTAATAACCCAGCTACTGTGATGTCTGTTAAATCAAAGAACAAAAAAAAAAAAGAAAAAGAAAAAGGAAAATCAATAACTTTTGTAGCTTTAAGGATTCATCTATATTTAATTTAGAATTTAATGTTTGATAACTTTATTCAATTTCTGTATATTTCCTACTTGCTGAAGAGCACAGCTAGCTAAATATGACATTATAATAGATTTGTGAAGATTGTTTTAAGCTCACTTAAATTAGATGGTTTTTTTAAAAAGTCTAATAAATGTTAAAATTGATAGCTCTCAATTATACTGTAATTTTGAATGGCTATAGTCAAAGATTAAATATTAGAAAGAAAGAAAAAATTTAATAGAGACATCAGTAGTATTGGTATCAGTGATACTCACCTTCAGTCATAAAGATGCCATTAAACAAATATACTGTATGTTATTTCTACTTTAATTTGAAGATTGAATGTGAATTTATTGCAATTTAAAATCTTTAATGTTAGGTGGAATTAATCGCAATTTATTTCAGAAAAAAATGTGCGGTTAATTTGTTCATTTTTTAAAAATAGATTATACATTTAGTATATTTGCATCACAAGTTAAGTTTAATTCTCTAAAGTGTAACTGAGGTACTGTTATGGGCAGTAGGCGCTGAACAAACCTTCTTTGGCCAGTTGGTCATGTGCTGCCAGTGCCTCATGCAGTGTTACTCCAGCTCCAATGACGGTCACCTGATCTTTGTCAGACTGCCGCACCACCTACAGGACAGAAAGAGAACTGTTAGAACAACCCTTGTGAACCAGACATTTCACAGTGGTCCAACAGGAGGCCCCATTTGCTCACTGTATTACTATACACACTAAATTGACAGGTTCAGCATGGCTGCTAAATTTAGCCTTATTTGCTGTAGTTTGTAACCAAATATAGAAACTATAAATAATTTCATTAAAAGTGTGTTCTGGTCTTCTCTTTAAAAAAAATAAAAAAATTCTCCTCACCTTGGCTTTGCCAACTTCAAATTTCTCTCCAGCATCATAGATGACTGCATTGTCAGGTCGGCTGGTACGGATGAAACAGATACCCTGAAAGCAGGGAATGGCATGAACACTGAGCCAAAGAACTATAGATTAACTTTATCTATAATAGACCATCAGGTGGAAACCATAAACCACACCTTTATATTGGCTGCAAGCTCCACGGCTCTCTCAGTAGATACTGCATCACTAGGGTAAAACACTGTGCACGTTGGGATAGCGCGGAACATTGCGAGATCCTCCAGTGCCATCTGCGAGGGGCCATCCTCACCTGGACAAAATTAGAAGTTAAGAAACATTTCAGATTGAATATGTTAGATTCAGAAGAGATTTGACGATAAATTAAGACCAGATAAAATGGAATGAATCCATGTATTTCACAGCACAGAGCCTTACCAATGGAAACACCACAGTGTGAGCCAACCAGGTTGACATTAGACTGGGAGATCGCTGCCATACGGATGTGGTCATAGGCACGAGCAAAGAAGGCAGCAAAAGTGCTGGCAAATGAAACAGTGCGATCACGAGTGGCACAACCAATGGCCACACTCACCTGGATAGCAAGGGAATTAAATGCATTTAAAACATATTATTAGATAAAATATAACGCATGCATATAAAAAAAATAATCCCAAACATTTTAACAGTAGTGTGCATTTTATATTAATTTGTAATACTTAAACATTTATAGTAACAATAAAATATTTAATACACAGCTTAATACAACAACCAGGCCAATTACTGCTGTAAGTTATATTTTAATACAAATATTTTATTGATTATATTGACCTCAGAATAACCACGTTTATGCAGAAAGGAATTCTTTCTCATTGTGGGAATTCATGTCCTATTGAGTAAGAACTTAAGGCAGCGAAAAATATTAGTCAGAAAGTGAATAGTAACAGATTGTTAAATCGGGGTGAGGTCAGGTTTACAATGTGCTGTATGAATAGTGCACCACACCTTCAACTTATCACAAAGTGCTATACAAACACAGTTTACAGACCCATTCATATATGACACACACTGTCAGCCAACATACTTTTGCTTTGCCATCATGACTTGTTACTTATCATTGTAAAGGGGGAGAAAAATCCCATCCATTTACACACCATGTTCTGCTCAGCAATGAAGCATTCAATAAAGCGATCAGGATGGGCCTTCTTGAAGATCTCAGAGAAGGTTGAGTTCTTGGTGTCTCCATCCATGGCCACCACACGTGGGCTGGCATCCCCCATCTTCTTCAGGGCAACACCATAGGCCTTCCTGGTGGACATCTGAGTGGGCAAACAAAAGCAGAAGCTTTATAGATTCTTCTTTTGAAGACATGGAAGCATTTGCTCAAAGAAAAAAAACACTTAAAAACTCCAACATCTACGGTGACACGTCATCACCTTATCTCCGATCTTGTATTCTGGAGCTGTGAGCAGGTGGATGGGGGTGAGGTCAGCTGGAGCAGCATCCTCATTAGGCAGGTGAGGGTGGAGGGGCTTATTGGGAGACTGAATCTGGCTCAGGAGGTCCTTAATCAGCTCTTGCGCACGGTCTTTAGGCATAGGCTTCCCATGCCAGTTAACCTGATCCTCAATGCCTGAAAAAAGATCACAGGTCAGACCACGAGAATGAGGACAAACATAAAGGCCGGGCAATTTTTCCGATTTTACAGATTAATTTGAATTTAATGTTTTGTCACGATTTTATTTTTTATAAATTGAGGAATCAAGGTATTAAACAGAAATATTACCAAACGTTAGAATTAGACACTTTGACAATAAGCCAATGTTAACAGTAAAGAGAAAAGAATGATCCAACCGCATGTCGGCACACATGATTAACCGCTCACGTGTGACGCGCTCTGTGAAGGACCACAAGGTGCCATTCACACAGAATGCACTTTTGTGTCGACAAAGAGGGTAGTGCAATAACAAAAAAAAAAAAATGCAGGAAGATGGGGGTTGAAGTTCTTTAAACTTGAGTGCCGCGTTTTTAGAATGCCGTTTCATGCATGAGACACTGCAAGAGACGCGAGCGCAACAGTCAAACGCATCCATGTTCACATAGAAAAACAGTGGAAAAGCAGCGCAATCAAATAAAAACCTGTAAAGAACTACTAGTGTATATCTGAAATTTCATGTTTGCATCATATTGACAGGCTAAAAGCTGCTGTTCACTGTTTTTACAGAACATTTAGTTAATAATAGTCATAGGGCTGCACAATTAATTTAATGCGCATCTTGTCAGTAAAGCCGGTCCTGTAATCAGTAGTAAATCTCCAGCACGTGCTTTCAGATGGAGCAGCATTTACTACACAGAGCCGTAGTTCACTGACAAGCTACGCAAACAGCTTTCATAATCGCAGAACGATATCTTCGATTTCATAATCGCATGATTATGAACGCGATTTTGCATAGCTTGTCAGTGAACTACGGCTCTGTGTAGTAAATGCTGCACCATCTGAAAGCACGTGAAAAAACCACATTTAATAACATATATTTACTCCAAACTCACTTCATAACGTCAGACGAGTGTCTGCAGTAAATCCTTCTGTGAGATGTGGTTTCTTACACAGAATAAGGCACGCAACAAATTTCATAGTATTCCAAGCAGTGATAAAGGCTGTGTCGATTTGCATTGCATTATTATATACTTTATTACAATAAAAATTATAATAAGACGAACTCAGATAAACCATATATTGTTGTAGTTGTGTGTTTATTCGTCACATTGAATCAAGGCAAGCAGTTCAATCTTCTGTTTATTCAGCAACCGCTATAGGCATTTCCTGGGTTTCTTCTGCGAGGCGTATTTGGAGTTTCCGCGCGAGCGCGTCCTCTGGCCTTCGGATGGAGATTTACTACTGATCACAGAACCGTGCTTCACTGAAAGACACGCATGACAATCGCAGCTTCTGCCTAATCGCGATTTATCACCTTTGCAATTTAATTTCGATTAATCGCGAGGCCCTAAATAGTCTACTGGTGTTATACCTTCAGTCATTTTGAATTTGAATGACCTTGACTTTTGAGATAAAAAAAAAAAAAAAAGTATTTTCTTTGTATTATTTCTGAACATATATGTATGACAAGTTTGAAGAAGATGTAGTTGTAGTTCATGCATTTTTTTAACGTTAACAAGTGATTTGTTTAACATTTACATTGACAACTTCATGTGTGGTGCACTTAAAATAGAAATGTCTTTTCCCAGCATGCAGTACACACGGTAGCTAATGAGACAAGACAGACAGTTACAGTAGCTTCAAATGATCAGCAGAAATTGGCATTTTCCTGTACGGCACTGTTTTTTTATTTATTACTATGGTCTGAGAGCAAAACCTTTGTTTAGGAGCCATACTAGCATGAGACGTTTCATTTGGTGTACACAAGCAATGTAGTACAGAGGATCATAGTATGAAAGAAAAACTGTTGAAAAACTTTATTTAAAAAGGGAATCAAATAATGTGGAGAACGTAGGTACCTAGCTTTATCAAAGTATTTTCCAGTGTACGCCATACCGCAGGAAGCACCCAAACCCTGGCCAAGAGAACCTGTCGCCACATCCACAAACGCTAGTTTCTGAAATAAACAGAGAAGTGAGGTTAATTGCATGACAAATGGTTATGTGAAACAATTGATACACTAAGTCAGCAAGATTAATACTTTTATTCAGCAATGATGCACACATTTAAATCAAAATAACTAAAGTTACTAAAGGTTTCTATTTCAAATAAAAGCTGTTCTGTTCAACTTTATTATATTATTTTTATTATTATATATTAAGCACCACAACTGTTTTCAGCATTGACAATCAGAAATCTTTCTTAAGCACCAAATCAGCATATTAGAATAGATTTCTGAAGGATCATGTGACAATGAAAACTGGAGTAATAGCTGGTGAAAGTTCAACTTTGCCATCACAGTAATTAATTACATTTTGAAATACATTAAAATGCTGTAAAAGCTGTTATTTTAAACGGTAACATTTCACAATATTACTTTTTATAATTAAATAAATACAGCCTAAGTGAGAATGAGATTTTTTCCAAACACATTAAAACAATCTTACCGACCCCAAACGTTTGAAAGCTAATGTATATGCGGTGATAAGAGTGGTCTTACTCACAGGGGTAGGGTGACCCTCCAGGTCAGAGTCGATCTTGCGCAGGTTTAGCAGCTCAGACTCTTTGATGAATCCAGCCTCTGCCCAGGCAGCATACAGAATGGGAGCAGCATGGCCCTGAAAACATTAACATGAGGGGTGGAATACATTTAATCTCTAAGCACTGAGAAAACTAAAAATTACAAGGAAGCTCAACACAGATTGAAAGCCCACCTTGGACAAGATGAAGCGGTCGTTGCTGGGGTTGCGAGGATCATCGGCTTTGTAGCGCATGGTGTGAAAGAACAGCACTGACATGAGCTCAGCAGCGCTGCAGCATGAGGTGGGGTGTCTGCGAGTAGAAAACACATCAGTATCATCAATCCCAGCCATCAACCATTAACCATCAGCTCAAACATGCTGGACGTTAAAGACCAATCAGACATGCAGGTTATCTTTCATTTCAAAACTAGAACACGATTGCAAATGGTACTAAAGGGCAAAAGTTGCTACAGTCATCATTGGGGTTTGAGGTGTAGTAACAGACCTCATCAGAATCAATGACTTCAGCTACTGCCAAACCAGGCACATCATATATAAGCCATTTAATGATCAGAAGGGCTGTAGCCTCTAATATTCTAATAAAGAGACAACAGTGCAATAGATTAAGGACTCAAACCATGACACCTATCTTGCTTTTTTTGAGGTACAAAGCTAATGTAACAGAACATCAACATACTCATTTACTCAAACTCATGTCACTCCAAACCTGTTTATTTTATAAGCTTTAACTCTTTATTCATCAGAAATCACATGAGAAAGAGTGACCTGTACATTATTCTGAATTTCTCCTTCTGTGCTCCACAGAAGAAACAAAGTCATACAAATTTGAAACAACAAGAGGACTGAAATTTTATTCTTTTAATGAGCGTGTGATTCACCAAACTTTGGAAGCCAGTATTCACCATGGAATAATAATTAAAAAAAAAAAGAAATTTCACAATTCTTTCTTACCTCGCAAATTTGATTATACCTTGATTCCTGATATAGAATTGACAGATAAAAATTGTGAGATAAAGTCCCAAATATATATTTTTTATTATTTCGTAGTGAAAATGGGCTTCCATACAAAACAGAGCTAATTAAAAAAACTGGTTACTATCAAAACGTTAAGCTGAAACACACTGTTAAAAACATACAAATGACTGAGCTTGAACTTGAATTGAGGGTGCAGTACAACTGTTAGTTTGTTGGTTCCCAAAGTGGTTTAAAGCAACATGATCTTTAAAGTCAGAGTCTGTAAAGCACTCATGCAATCGAGTAGTCACAAAACTATCTGTTGAAAAAACATGAAAATTTTATTGTGAGGAAATACATGCAGTCTTATGTTATTGTTCAATACATTCCTAACATTCCACTAAACAAAACAAAACACCATTGATGAATTACCATCTTTGTCCTATACAGGGACTCATTTAGGCTGAAATAAAGACAATGGAAAAGGTGTTAAGAAACAAATCTCTACTGATCAGTTTCAGAATGACGGATAAGATTGTAAAAAGGTACAGACAAAAGGCTGAGTCATGATCAATACTTCCTTGTTGCCTTGTTTAAGCGTCTACATGTATACAAGTGATCATCCTTGAGGAGGGAAAAAGACTTTGGTATCAAACACGCTGACCCAAAAAGAAATGAGAAGGAACAGAAAAAGAGGAAGTGTCATAACCGTCAAACAAACAGTATCAGGTCAAAGTTTACACTCAGTGAAATTCCTTTACAATATTTTCAATGAATGAAAGATTGTTGCATGCCAGCAAGGGTCTGTGCAGATTATTGTAACAAATTAACCCTCTGATAAATGGCGTCCGCTACGAAATATAATGAAGGCATCTAATAAAACAGCCTTTCTATCCTCTTCAAGTTTAGAAATTCCCCTCTTCGATTTTAGTTCATGTTGAGAAATTACCATCTGTGGCAATAGCGGTCACAAAAGAGAACCGCGCGCAGAGATTAAGCAATGCCAAAGCAAAGCTTTCCTTTCACGGAAGCTTCATTTGAACTCTGCTTATCGCCACATTCTTCTGATGTGATTTCCAGCAGACGATAACTTCATGGAGCCTAACAGCACTTTAACTAGTGTTGGGTTCATTTTGAACAAATCTTTAATGTTACTCGAGAAGAACGAGTCGTCTCGGGGAGTGATTCGTTCAGTCGCGCATGCGCAATATCCTATAGGTTCTGTACTGGAATTAGTCAAGTAGTTCACCTGGTTCGAGTCTTCGGGTTTTCCCGAGTCGTTCGTTCATCACGTGACAGCCCCATAAGCCCAAACCCGAAGACTTGTCAGATAAGAGCTGAGGTGAGCTAATCATAGACTGAAGACCCAGGTAAACAACGAATTAATCTTTTCTGTTTCTTATAGCAGTTTTGTATTGTTTGTAGTGTGATCAACGTTTGCGTAAGTAGTAGACATTAGGGAAGTAACACCTAACATTTTAATTATATTTTGTTAAAATGAGCGAAATGACTCGAAAAAAGATTCGTTCATTTTGCTGAACGAGACTCAAAGGTCCGAGTCGGTAAAATGATCCGAACTTCCCATCACTAACTTTAATCCACAGCTCAACGGAAACCACGAGACCTCCACGCCTCCACGTGACAACCTGTAGGTGAAGCGTGCAGCCGCGAGCTCGCAGGATAAATTAATTAGTGATGGGAAGTCCGAATCTTTTCCGCAGAACGGTTCTTTCGAACAGTTTGTTTCAAAAAAGATCCTTTTGCGGCACAGCGTAATTGCGTCATCACGTCGCCCTGACCCGGCGTGGTACTACTACGTGCTCGATTTACCAAGTCTTTATGTAAACATATATTGCGGTTTATCATGTATAAATGTGTATATTGTTTAGTACGTATAAAAGGGCGATTGTCCATGATTCAACAGTTTAAAAATAATTAATTTACGTCTTGACTTTGTATGAACGCAACTCATTGTTATTACAAGTCAAGAAGCCAAACACATTTCCAGAACGTTTTATCTGTATGATTAACTTCTGTCAGCTACATCGGTTCAGCGAGTCGGGAGTTGTTGCTTCTGAATCGGGTCTGTGAACAGGTTCAACAGCCGCTCTGAAGAGATCCGACTCAAATGAACAACTCTTTTAGGAATCGCCACAATCAATCAGTTGCAGCCATAGACTGCATAGTGCATACTGCATACAAACAGGTTGCAGCTCAGCGAGTGGAACTTAAACGCGACGATTTAACATTTATTAACATACCTCCTGTGCTAATGACAGGGCGATGAGAGGCTAAGCCCATTTTCACTGGTCATCGCTTGGAGGCCACGGTGGGCTAAAAAGCTCTCAAATATGTCGCGTAAGTAGTGCAAAGCTAGTGACTCGCTTGTAATAGCTAAAAAGGTCGAGTAATTCGAAACTAATAAGTAACATCAATGTGCCCGGCCCCCTCGCCAAGTTCACGTGCTATGCAGGAACAAGTGAACATTTGCGCGACACACTAGATAAACGTAACGTTGCAAATCTGTCGTTCGCCATCATAGAAAGATGTTACGCATGAATTTCAATAAGTGCAGAAGATTTTACCCGGAGTTTGAGGCGCATGTTTCCTTGATGGAGTGAATCCTGAGCTTGTTGGCGATGTCTTTCAGGGCCTGCAGAGTTTTCTCGTCGGGTTTGTGATAGCTCATGATTCAGCTGTGCGCGATTAAATGAACGCGAGTGCTATAACTATAGAAAAATGAACTCTTCTGAAACTGCGTTAATCTGTAATTGCTAAGAGCACCAGAGCCGAGCACGGTGTGGGACGCGGGTAACGCGCTGCGCTGTAGCTTTTAAGCGAGGCGTTACGTCAGCTGTCAACTCATCCGATAACGCGAGCCATTGGACGAGGCGCTGTCGCAACAGCACAGCAGAGCACAGCAGAGGAGAGGAGAGGGTGCCAGATCAGGCCAGAGACCGCAGACAAACTAAACCTTGCATAAACAAGATTAGGGTGTGACAGAAGTGAGCTCGGTTTTTTTTACACTTGAGTAAAATCTTCAATGATTAAATGTTTGCGATTGTTGTAAAATCACTGAAGGAGCTGATTGAATCAATGATTCGTCGAGTCACGGTGACCGTCTTGAGGACAGGAGTGCGGAAACTGTTTAACCCTTTAAAGTCCATTGTATTGTATGTGATACACTGATATCTAGGATCCCTAAATTACCACCAAAACTGAAAAACCTGTTGTACATAATCTTCTTCATGCATCCTGCTTTCTGATTGATTGCCCAAAGTGAACGTGAGGTTAACATATTAATAATAATAATAAAAATATGTATATTATTTCAAGACGAACATTCGCTGGACTGAAGCAACTTAGGTTTACTTGATTATTCATACATATTTTGTTTATTTATTTTTTAGAACCATGTGCACCGTTTGATACATTTTAACACCTCTCAATCATCATTGTATTGCATTACGTTTCTTGAGACGCTCCAGCTTCTCCAAACCCTCCAATCGCTTTATGTTGTTCTGAGCCTAAATAGTTGGGTGAAAGTGTAAGATGGTAGTTTATTGGAGATAATCAGTATCATGTACTTTTATCTACAATAAACATAAATACAAGCAGTTATACCAGATACAAGTGGCGTAAATTGGGGAGGTAAATGCCATCTGTAGTTTCCAAACAATTTCCTCTTAGCTCGAGAGTCACCAAATTGGTCAGATTGTGATATTCCAAGCCCTGCATGGTCTGGATACCATTACCTAAAAATATATCATGAAATGTTGCTGTAGTGCAGATTACAATGAAATTTGAACAATGCCAGCTCATGATTTTTTTTGTATTCACATTATTGAATCACATATGTTACATAAAGCTAAATACACCACTCTAGATTTGCTGAACGAAACCAGTGTGGTTGGTACTAGAGTACAAAAAGAGCTCACTGTCACTAGTACAATAATCTACTAAATGGATTTAACTAACCAGTGAGATTGAGGGTTTCCAGTGCTGGACCTCCAAGACCTTTAACATCAAATAGGCGGTTGTTGGCAAAGCTGAGCCACTGTAGGTAAGTGAGCTGGCCAAACGGCTGACTCTCAAACCTCTGAAGCAGGTTGCTGTCTCCCTTCACCCACAGCAGCTGGGTGAGATCAGCCAATGTAGAGAAGTCTGATAAATGATTGGAGGAGATGTCCAAGTAGCGCAGATGGATGAAGGAGCTGAGCAAGGCCAGGTCTGTCAGACCCCTGTTAAGACAGGTGCAGTGAAAACCAAGTTAAACTGGTTATGTACAAATTATACTTGAGATACAGTAAATGAGTATGATAGTATGTTGGAAATGATGGGAATAAGAACGGCCCAGACAAGCTTACTTGCTTTTAAGGTCAAGTCGGACATAGGCATGAGACAGACCATTCCCTGCGCGACACAATAAGGACAAACTTTTCGCCATCATGTCCTGGGTTAGTGGACAGGGCTTTAGCTGGTAATAAAGAAAATCATGGGCAATCTTAATTCTTTTTTTCTGCTTATTTTGTATATATAATATAAAATAAGATAAAAATGCACAATAAAACTAAAATCTTATTAACCTTACTTGATGACTGTTAACGTTATTAATGTCTATATAAATTTGGGTTACCTGAACCTCTTGTTCTGAAATCTCCTTCTCTTTTCTTTCAAGATCATCTCTCTCTCCCGGTCCTTCTTCATCCTCTTTCTCTGCTTTCAAAAGCTCATCTTCATCAGAGTCTGACATTATTCTTCCGTCTTGGTTACCTTGTTGATCAAATTTTCACGGCTTAAATAAATTATTCGACGTTTAAATGAATCAGTTCGTTCACAATCACATCATCAGCACGCTAGCTAACTTCAATCAATGAATTAACAAAGGATTTACTTCAGTTTGTAAACCTGAACATGGTTTCTGTGTCACTCACCTCACGCTGCATCGTGTTTATGGCCGTTACCATAGTAACACCACGAGTCTCTGTACTACCCAGTGCCTCCATAGAACATTTGTGGCATATGCATATGATTCATATTTATGTGAATATGTATCCATTATTTACCCAAATTAAATGCCTATATTATAAATCTTTATCAAAACCTGAAGTAAGGTGAGAAGCTAGAAGCAGTTTTTCTTGTAGCATACTTCAGTAGTTGTGTTTACATAACACTCATTTTCGGCAATCCGAAACAATTCCGATTCTGAAAGTCGTTTTATATAAAACCTAAACCTTGCAATCCGACTCACATTTTCGCTTACATGTGCATGCATTGCGTACAAAACCTCAGCCATGTTACAACCGTGAGTATAATTATCGCTTTTGTTTTGATGACACATTTAAAGGGGTCATATGATGCGATTAAAATTTGTCCTTTCTCTTTGGAGTGTTACAAGCTCTTGGTGCATAAAGAAGATCTGTAAAGTTCTAAAGACTAAAGTCTCAAATCCAAAGAGATATTCTTTATAAAAGTTAAGAGTTAACCACGCCTACCTAAAACGGCTCGTTCGAACACGCCCCCACATATCTACGTCACGATGTGGGAAGATTTGCATAACGCCGCCCAAATGTTCACGCAAAGAAAGAAGGCATAACTTTTATTCTCGCTGTAGTATTGTTGCCACCGCCGCCATGTCGTGAAGGTGCTGTGTGTTTCGTTGTGAAAGCGAAACTACTTTGTTTGGCCTTCCAAAAGAGGACGATATGGAGCTGATCTGTGCTGGTCGCTGAGGAAATACTTCAACTTCGTGCTGTCGATTGCCAGATCGGCTTTCACCGTGGACGAAGCGGAGTCCAGCCCGGGGACGTAACATTTCCGTCACACGCTTGAGGAATTCGGCCAATCACAATGCACAGGATAGCTGGCCAATCACAGCACTCCTCGCTTTTTCAGACCGATGAGCTTTGTAAAAATCGACGCGTTTCAGAAAGGCGGGGCATAGAGGAGAAACAATGATGTTTACATAATAAAACAGTATGTGGAAAATAATGTTTTTTAACCTTAAACCGCATAAACACATTTCATTACACCAAATACACAAAAAAGTTTGTTTAATACATATGTTAAAAAAAGAGGATAAAAACAGAGGCAATCAACACAGTTCGAAGTGACCAGTTAATAAAGTCCAAATAATTTATTTTTGCAACTTTCTCCAAATGAAAACTGTACCATAATAAATCGTAAAACAAAATAACCTACTTCAAAATAGCCATCATAAATAATGCATTAAGTAACAATACACACTAAAAGCTGTAACTGTGCAATGACAATCTTCAGTAGATTAACATCCTCCAATGACGGTGAGAGGAAATGGATGCAAAGATCGAGTCAAAAACTGCATTCCACTGGAATCAAAACACCTTAATTGTTGTTGGAAAATCTGAATATGATTAGACATCGTTTTAGAAATTAGAAGTTCAATATTGTACATAAAATGCAACATCAGAACTCTGTACCTTGAGAGGAGGATGCAGACACTTTAGCATGTAACTGCAATGTGATTTAAATAATCACATGTGTAAAACCGCATTCATGTAAACTCTGAGCAACTCAATCCAATGAACATGTTAGATATATTAGCAAATTCTGCTTTGGTTAGTCTCAGCTTCAAATTAGTGTTAGAACAAACCGAAAGGGTCTCAAAATATATTAGTGTCAGTGCAAAAAAGAAAACAAATCTTCACAAAATAAGTCTACAAATTCAAGTGTTTTGATATTCAACTTATTTGGTTTTAAATGCATCAAAAAAAAATAAAAAATAAAAAACTATCCTTGAATGTTCCTGAGAATACTGTTGGTCGAACCATCTTCCTTCCTTGGTTTATGTGCGGATATAACAAAATAGATCTATGAAGCAGCTGCCAACTCTTATGACCATAATAACGTCTACATACACTATGGCATGTGCGGTTTATGATTGCTAGATCTTCAGGGGCAAAATCTGACCCTTGACTATGATGGTAATGTAGATATGGATCTATAGATTGCAACATCCTTCATTAAAGGGTGCCGATCTGTGATTGTAGCAGAGAACTTCAAACATGGTTCTTCCACATATATGCACATACTACAGGATTGTGTTTAAGCATAATTTGTGTTTCCCTGCATGACTTGAGCTTCATCTGGCTATCCCGTTTGGATGCTCCCCTCATAGTTCTCCATGCAGATCTGGATGCGTTGGGTGAAATATCCAGGCTCGGAAATGGCCTTCAGCAGGTCGTTCTGTACCAGACACAGATCATACAGCTCTGATGTGGAGGCTGTTCGAGTCTGCAAGCCCTCAGGGTCCAGAAACACCTGCAGAAACAGGTGAGCACAGGGGTAAGACACATGGGACGATCAAACTGGAGAAGTGAAAACATACATCTAATACCTTAGGATGGACAATAGTGTCCTCATCGTTTTGTCGAATATTGTCATCAATGAAGATATGCTGAACTTTGGTGTCGAAAGGGTCAATCCAGAGTGGCTTTCCTCCTAAAATGGAGTATGTGTTCCGTGCCCACCTATTTAGGAAAAACAATAGCTTGATAATGATAAGCAATACAATTACATCGTTTTCAGATCCATAACTGGCTCCTCACCAGTCAAAGTGGTCTTGGAAGCCACCCAGACCCTCAGCAGTGCTCAGGTACTGGTAAACATGCCGCTCTCCATCCCTTGTGGACACGTGTTCTTCTCCACGAATCAGTGTTGCACCTTTACCGCTGCACCTGATGCGCCCGGCAGTCATGTTCACCCTCAGCTGTGAGAGGAGAAAGTCTTAATGAGGCATGGTTTATCTGGGACAACACAAAACCTACTTTTCCATATCAAATACCTTTAGAGCTGGGAGGTCAGGGAAGAGTGGATGTGAGCCCTGCTCTACAGCACGCTTGACAGCATTCAGAACACGGGGCAGATCTGAGCCGAATGTACGGAACAGGATGGAGAACTCCACACCTTGTGAAGACAAGTCCTGCAGCATTCGGAAGAAGGAAGGGAGGATCCAGTGATACAGCTTCCCATCTTCTGCCTTAACAGACAGCTCTTTATCTGCAGGTATGTCCGACGGCCATCGGAGTAGCTCTAGATGTTCCTCCAGGACCTTCCGGAACCGTCGGCCTGGACCTACGGTGGTGAAGCCTGCCACTCGGCCAAACTGTGTGTAGTATGTGATGGCGCCCTCACAAGGCTGGAGGAGAGATGGTGCTTCTGACAACCACTCCCATTTACCTGTGAACAGTGAGAAGCAGCATGTGACGTGATGCTGAGCAAAGGCGTTTGAGTCATGATGCAAAACAGCCACTGCATGTACTACAGTATTAAAGGATTAGTTCACTTCCAGACAATTTATTTATTCACCCCCATGTCATCCAAGATGCTCATGTCTTTCTGTCTTCAGTTGCAAAGAAATTAAGGTTTTTGAGGAAAACATTCCAGGATTTTTTTTCCATATAATGGACTTCAATGGTGGCCAACGGGATGAAGGTCCAAATTGCAGTTTCAGTGCAGCTTCAAAGGGCTCTACACGATCCCAGCCGAGGAATAGGGGTCTTATCTAGTGAATCAAACGGTCATTTTCTTAAAATAATAAAAATATGTACACTTTTTAACCACAAATACTTGTCTTGCACTAGCATCGACACGCATTACATAAGAAGTTGGAGGAAAAAAATGAGATGGAGTTTTTCGCCCTACCCTACCTTTTTGAACTGGAGTACACAGTTTTCTTTTTAGAAAATGACCGACTGTTTTGCTACATAAGACCCTTATTTCTTCGGCTGGGATCGTGTAGAGCCATTTGCAATGAAGCTGCAATTTGGACCTTCAACCAGTTGAATTTTTTTCATTCTGGATGTGAAATAATCCTTTAAGAATAAACATTTAAAAATGAACACTTTATAAGGGAGTGCATAGCATTTTGTTATGTATTATATTAAATATTTATTAAAAAATATCCTTTATTTTACACAAACGCATTTCTTTGAGCATAATGCATTGTACTATATTTTATATTTTTTAAGTATATACATAAACTCATACAAATTGTTAATATTAATACATGTATATTTACATGCTATATATATAAAAATGTATACAAATATAATTTATACAGTTTTTTATTTTAAATTTAAATATTATTTAACTTACATTATATTATTATTACATAGGTAATAGTGTTTACTTATTATTTAATATACATTTTATAGGCGACACACATATAGGTAGTCTGTCTTTTTATATTGATTGTCCCCGGTTTGGCTGTTGGCTGAGAATCTGGCTTTCTGGTCTGTAAAAGTTGAAAACCCACAGATAAGTGGTCTTACCTTTTGTCATGCGCCCCCAGGCCACCGTGGACAGGAAGTATTCAAGAGCAGCTACAGTTCCTTGTCTCGTGACTGCGTCAGACACGAGGATTGTGTTGTTGAGATCAAAGTGAAGAGCGATTCTTCTGGAAGGTCTTCTTGGGATTGAATCAGTGGGGTCTTTATATTGATCTGCCCCGTCAGAGTTCACATCACTTCTGCATCCATTAGTTTGGTTCTGATCGATACTTGTTTCAGGGATCCTCTCCGGGTTATACATGGTGTTACAACGTATATTTATATTTATATGAGGATATATTTAAAACTAGAGTTGTTCATATATAAACTAAACAAAGATACTTAAGTGTACACGAGGATAAATATCTCTGGCGATGAATGCCTGGTGAATCCCTCCAGATTTCATCTGACTCATGCGGATGCCACACATCTCAGTCAATGGAAGAACAGCTGGGCACGTGAGGCTCTCCTTCTGTCGGTACAGATACATTCGTTGAACTGCATTCGGACGTTCGACTGAAAACCGCTGAGCTCTAAAACCGGCTTTTAGAATGACAGCATCACTTCCGTGTCGGTGTCAAATACCGCGAGAAAGAGCGGGGCTGCAGCGCTTTACGGGTGAATGTAGTGAGCGCGCCACCTACTGCTGCCTTCCTTCTCCTCCCGGCGACTATGAACAATTATATTCATCCACTAAATATGGTGAAATGAAGGGCCCATATTACATTTATTTTGATTGAAATCATGCATAACCTTATTGTTGTCGGGAGTTCAAAGTGGTCAGTCAATAAAGTCTAACTAGTCTAGTAGTATGTGATGGCACCCTCTCAAGGCTGGAGCAGAGTTAGTGCTTTTAACAACCTTCCAACTTACCTGAAAACAGTGAGAACCATGCGACGTGATGCGGAGCAAGAGAGTTTGGCCAATATATATATATATACACATTTAAAAAAAGTGAGCATTTTGAGCATAACAGTCTTATGAGTATACGGACATGTACATAAGACATAGTTCATCTGAAAATGTACTCACCCTTAGGCCATCCAAGATGTAGAAGAGTTTATTTCTTCACCAGAGAAATTTAGCATTCCATCACTTGCTCACCAATGGATCCTCTGCAGTGAATGGGTGCCGTCAGAATGTCCAAACAGCTGATTAAAACGTCACAATTATTCACACGACTGAAGCGAAAAGCTGTTTGTAAGAAACATATCAGTATCAAGACAATAACAGTATTACATTTCAAATATAGTATTATATTTTAACATTTCAGTCTTTCTCCATCTGTGTAAGTGTGCATTTTATCGTTTTACCTCTTCATTTCGGTGTATGTCTTTTCAAAATCGTCTGATATATAGACTGCATTCAAACCAAATGTAAAAACATTGCTTTGATACTGACTTTCCCATTCATTCAATTTTGTCAGCCAACGTGTCACACTTTCTTTGTGCAAAATATGATTTCTTTTGATTTTGGAGTGTTTCATGAAGTTTTTAGGAGGTTCACCTGCTTGTTATAATATTTTACTTCTAAACTTAACATGTGAAACTTGACAAATAAATATGCACATACAACTGTAACATTTAAGGTTGTTACACAAAAAAAATGCCTTTATATTAATAACCATTTGTTTTATTCACAGCAGCATTCTTACGATCAAATCCCCAGTTCCTGCTTGCTATGCAGTCCAACACGAAAACGACAATCTACTCAAAACTTCAAAAAACAAAAGATGATATATGATATACAGTACTAGGGCTATTGTAGGCTAACATGCATCTCAATCCATCAAGCTTTTGCATTTCCACAGGATCTGACATGGAGTAAAACAAAAGAATTTCAATCACTAGATTGTCTGAGAAAGAAAGAACAGAACATTCAGTTGAGAAATGGCCTGTGTGTGAGGGGGGAAATCAAATAAAAATCAAGCAATCTGCCTTGTCCACACTTAAAACCTCATCTACAACACCTGCAAAAAGTTTTACACAATACCTCCAGACTCTTTACAAAGAAACACATCAGGCCAGGAGACATGTGAGACATTCTTCAGTGAGAACAAACACCTAACTCGTCTGTGCATCCAAACCAACCATGCTGATCGCACTCTCCGATTGTTTTTCCCAAAGTAACACCTCGTGTAAATACAAGCAAGATAAACATTGTCTCAGAAACCTACCATGTGAAATTGTGAATGGCATAATTTCTGTATTAAAATGTTTACATATATACATAAAAAAAAAACCTTAAGAGACCTGTGCGCTTCCTCTTATGACAGTATATTTCAATGTGTGCACCTTCCAGAATTAAATAATTATTTGTGAATGTGTTGGAGGATTAGTCTTTACTTTAAGCATCATCCTACTGCATGTCGTCTTTAATCGGCCACTTCCAAACAGTCTTTCCATTGGAAATGCAATGTGGTCTTTATGTCCACATTGCAAATGTAAAAAAAAAAAAAAAAATTGAGCACCTTTGCCATGCTCGATCCATTTGTGAGTACTAATGTCTATTTTTTGCTTTTTTTGTTGTAGAGGAAGCAAGTCTCCCTGACTGGGTGAAGTTTCAATCCACCTCCTCCATGTTGCTGTAGGACGGGGCGGCACATTCTCCAGAGTGTGCAAACATGTCAGAGGTCACTTCTGTGCTCAACTGAGGCGGTCCGTCTGGGTCCAGGTCTGTCCCAAACAATGTCTGGCTAGAAGCCTGTAAAATAAACCACCATTATAAAGGGAGAAACTTTATGCATCTTTTGAATGGAGACTTGGATGCCAACACACACACAAAAACAAAGTTTAAAGTGGTCCTATTATGCTTTTTCACTTTTTCAACTTTAGTTAGTTTGTAATGTTGCTGTTTGAGCATAAAAAAGATCTGCAAAGTTACTAAGTCCACTTCAAAAGGAGATATTTTATTTAACAGAAATCACTTTTCAAAAACTACAACGAACGACTTGTTTGGACTACAACGCACATTTTCCGGGATCTGTAAGATCACAAATATCGAGGAATGGGACGAGACCTGGTTGAGCTGCACTTGAGAAAGCAACGAGTGTTATCACTATGTAGGAGACACACTAGCTTTCCCAAGGCAGACAAACTTAGAGTGGTTACAATCATCCGGGTTTAAATCGTGCTCAAATTGATTTGATTTTGACGCAATATTTATACTGAAGCTCGCAGGCGGCTATGGTAAGGGGGCATGACATGAATAACCTAGTATGAGAGCCTGTTCTAGTACACCCCCAAAACAACATCAAGACTTTGTAAAAGAGCATAACAGGACCCCTTTAAGTATTCAACTATTTCAAATGAGTGATTTCAAGACAGGGTCATCTTGAATTATTTATTGTTTATGAAGAGCATGATACAGGCACTATAACAATTGAGCAGCATTTAAAGTGGCCTCAATTATTGCTGGGACATTTTGTGCAGCATCATAAATAACATGAACATATTTTCATTTTAAGATAATATTTAAATAAAAATCACTTACCCAAACATATTCAATTACTGCCTAAATGATAACAAACATGCACAAAGCAGTCCTGTGCCCAAAGATTGGCTTTTCAATTATAACCAGTAACATTTCAAACAGGAACACCCATCATGACATAGTCCTGACCTATGACCTTAATGAGGTATAATAACAATCTGATGGGATCGTTTCGGTCATGGTGTCCAGACCTGAGGCATTCACAGAAGCCAAATGTCTTTAGGCTTTATAGTGTGGACAGCTACATCAACCATTATAGCCCACCAGCATCCCTGAGACTTTTGTAATGGCCACATATCCAAAAACCCGGGTACCATTCATTTTGCAATATGTGGATCTCATCTCAATTTACAACACGTGCAACTAGGCTTTGAATCAATGATGCAAAGTAGAGGGGGAAAAAACTCCGAAGTACAGTACTGAGCAGATCTGCCTCACTGACTCACAAAATGGTAATCAGTTCATCTATTTTTAACCCTCTGGTGTTCTTTGGTCACTACTGACCTAACAATTTTGTTTTGAATTTTTACAAATTCTAACTTCATCTGAAAGGTATGAAACTTGGTGACCTTTATGGGACTTGCTATGAAAACACAAAATAAAATTGAGGGCATGATTCAAAAAGGCTAAGTGGTCATAAAAAAAAAGTCACACTTGTGGCCTTCGTCGTCAAAAATGATTGCCATAGGAAAGGAACAAGAAATAGGGAAAAATATGAAAATACATACGTTTTTGCATGATGAGGTATAATAACAATCTGATGGGATCGTTTCGGTCATGGTGTCCAGACCTGAGGCATTCACAGAAGCCAAATGTCTTTAGGCTTTATAGTGTGGACAGCTACATCAACCATTATAGCCCACCAGCATCCCTGAGACTTTTGTAATGGCCACATATCCAAAAACCCGGGTACCATTCATTTTGCAATATGTGGATCTCATCTCAATTTACAACACGTGCAACTAGGCTTTGAATCAATGATGCAAAGTAGAGGGGGAAAAAACTCCGAAGTACAGTACTGAGCAGATCTGCCTCACTGACTCACAAAATGGTAATCAGTTCATCTATTTTTAACCCTCTGGTGTTCTTTGGTCACTACTGACCTAACAATTTTGTTTTGAATTTTTACAAATTCTAACTTCATCTGAAAGGTATGAAACTTGGTGACCTTTATGGGACTTGCTATGAAAACACAAAATAAAATTGAGGGCATGATTCAAAAAGTCACACTTGTGGCCTTCGTCGTCAAAAATGATTGCCATAGGAAAGGAACAAGAAATAGGGAAAAATATGAAAATACATACGTTTTTGCATGTAGATTCTACAAATCAGCCTTGATGCATAAAAAAGTACATAGCAATGACACTCTGAAACATCAAGAGTGACAACCTTGTGTGACTATAACAGGTTTTTGCAAATGTGTAAAATCAAATCAACAGTTCAGCCACAATGCAGGAAAAAGGACACAGCAATGAAGGGGTTAAACTTCAAAACATCAAAAGTGCGAAACACACCCACTCACACACACAAATTAACTTGTGTGACTGAAACAGCACATTTTTGGAAATGTGTGAAATAAAATCAGTAATTCATCCACTATAATTAAAGGGTCTTGTCTCTATTTTAACCTGAAATATTGCAACAATTGGGAAAAATAAAAAAATAATTAAGAAAACGTAAAACAAATGCTTGAATAAATATCAATTAGTACCATAAGATGTCCATAAAAATAGGAAATAATAAATGAAAAAATATTATTGAACAAAAGTATATTACATTGATTTTACTTCAGCTGAAATAAAAACATAAGAGTTAAAAAAAAAAAGGAGAAAAAATAAATAAAATAATTTTTGTTTGGGGAATAGCATGCACTTATGAATCATGCATTATAAGACCAGAAATCAACACTAATACATTAACTTGAATAAACTTTGAATTCATATTGACTTTAAATCTGATATACCTAGAGATAAAGAGTCATCGCAGATTGACACCATTTACTAACCATCATGTCCTTCCAAACCTGTATGAACATAAGTTATTTTGAAGAACACTGGTGACCAAACAGCTTTAGTTCCCATTGATTTCCGTTGTATGGACCAAAAAATACAATGGAAACTGCTTTGTTACCAACATTCTTTAAAACATATTTTTTATGTTCTGAAAAATAATGTCATACAGGATTGGAACAACATGACGGAGTAAATTATTATTTTTCATTTTTGGATTTTGTTTTTTTTGGATCCCTTAAATATTTTTAATCTAAGTTTTGATTTATTGATTGGTCATAGAGCTAAAATAAAATCTCAAGTCTATACTAAGTACATTTATATTTATGCAAGACATTTTTCCTGAGTGTTTATGAAACATTCTGGACATTATTGTAAAACAACAAATGAAAAATAAAAACAACCCTGAATAGCATGGATATATATCAGTCTGTGTGACTCCCAAGCTAAATAACATTGAAGTTGTTAAGAGAAGAGTGATGACTAATAGAACAATGCAAAGTGCAAATCTTTAGTTTCTGCTGAGGGTCTGCGGCTGCAGTGACCAGTAAATTAAGCCCAGTTGGACCAGTACAACAAAGGATAGATGAGGTTGAACAGCAAGGCTAGGACTGCCGCCACAGTGCCCATGATGAAATATCTCAGACGCTCGCCATCAGAGTAATCTGAGATGCGGTCTCGTCTGCGGTGAGAATGCCCTCCCCTGCCCTCCTCTTCTTCCTCTGGCCTCATCCTGGCTCTTCTTCCACGCAGCCCTGGGCAAAACAGGCTCCGAAAAGAGGCCTCTTGCTGCCCCTCCTCATCCTCCTCCAGTTCCTGCCATATCAGAGACGCCTGCGATTGGCGGAAACCTGTGTCAGCTTCTGGGAAAGGGCCTTGCCTCATCATTCCACCGTAGAACACCAATTACACTGTGTATCAGAGAGCTCACTGCTCCAGTTTCACACACTCAGGAGGATGGGTAAACAAAATAGCATGCAAAAGGAGCCCAAGAGGCCTCTTCATGTCCAAGAGTAGCATTTCATTTTCAAATCTTTTTGAATCAATGTACACAGCCTGTGACTGATACATCTACTAAATTAAAGGCAAATTGTTTCCTTGGACCCATAAATCACCAGCTTGTACTTTAAGGATGGACCACTGATGCAAAATATTCTCCCAAATGTACCAAAATGTTAAACTTGGTTCATGTGCATCATAATCTATTCTTTTTAAAGATGCTTATGTTACTGAATCACTTCCAAAGTTTTACGACGGTCAGTCTCATGTTCAACTGAGTTGAGAACAAGATGTGAAGAAACTTCTGGTTAGAAATAGGGCTGGTTATCAAGTTTGATACTGTGTGTAAACGTAGCCTTTATTAAAACTATTTGCACTGAATTATTTTCTTGGTTACATTTTGTTCCTTTGTGCAGTGGCTCAGGAGAGTGTGAGTCTGTAAAAACCTCAACAAGCTGAAAAAATAAAACCAAAGTTTTTTAAGGTAATGTGTAATGCAATCGTGTTAAAACGGATTTCATAAAATTGGTATTGAAAAAAGTATCGTTCAGGAACCAGTATCGAAGTCAAGGTATCAGTATTGATTTCGAAATGTTTTGAACGATACCCAGCACTAGTTAGAAATTGTTGAAACCAAGGTGCAAATGTCATTTCTGTATATTTTCACCTTTTGAGATTCACAAAAGTCACGAACAAAGAGCTCATTTTTTTAATCATTAATATTCATCAAATCGACTCAATACTCTTGATGCTTTGTGATTCATCTATTAGTCATGACTGATAGATATCACAAGGTGATTATACTCCAGAACATCTGAGAGAACATAATCTCTCATAAAAATGCCAAATTAAATTATAATCAGCTGATGTTGTCTGAGCATTTCTGAGAGACGGCTCATTAAAAAATGAACGATGGAGAAATACGGCTTTTTTTCCATTTTGAGAATCTACCAGGAATGTTACCCAATCCCTTGCAACTTTAATGAACAAGTATATAGCTGCTCCACTAAAGATTAAACTTTCCATTGGGCTGCAGTGACTTGAGAAGGTGCTGCGCTCACCTGACTGGCAGCACCGCCGGTTGCAGCAGAGGATTCGGCGCCAAGGGGCCCCAGTAAGTGAGACGGCCTCTCTACCGGAGAGTTCCTGCGGCGGTAGAACAGTACATAGGCGTAACGTGTAACCACCTGACTCTCTTCCACCGTTGTCACTGTGCTGTCATCAAACAAACGCCAGCCTGAAATAAGTAAATGTAAAAGTAAATGCCAGACAGTGAGATGTTTCACATCACAGCCGGTGAGATGTTACTGATCTAGAAGAGCTCACTCGTACCGACGTCGCTGCGCTGGCTGTTCTTGTCGCTGGGAAGACGTGCATAGGCCGTGTAGTGTCCTCCGATCATGCCGCCATAATGGTTGATCACAGCGTAGAGATCATAGATGGGGGGCTGCTGGATGTCACCCTTATGACCAATACAAAACTTACTCAGATCCAGGTTTCTGATGAAGACAGAAAAATCTAGGTAAAACATCCATTATATGGGCAAGCCAAAACATGGATAATAAACAAAACTATTCAGCCAAATGACAAGTTCACAGTTCATACTGCTATTAAACTCCTAAACTATCAGGATTATTTTTGTAGTGTCACAAACAACTGAGAATGAATTAATGTTATTACAGGGTTTGTCATTTTTTTATTTTTACTTTGTATCAAATTAACGGTGTAACTTTTTTTCAAACCACTCTTAGAATATTTCGAATACTTAGAATAATTTATTTGAATAACACTTTTCATAATAAATAACAGTACAAAGCAGCTTTACAAGGAAATAGAGCCAAGCAACTAGTAAGTCAGCTATAGGTGACAACAGCTAGGGAAGAACTTCATAGAAAGATAAAATAAAAACTTAAATACTAATAAAAGTGACAAAAATGGACTTGGTTTAGCACTAATCAGTTGTTCCACAAGGTGGCAACACTAGCCCGGGCTGTTGTTTCACAGTAGAAAACAAAACTAAAGAGACCGAACAACAACAACAAAATAGCAGATACTGCAACAACAGACAACCGCATTGACAAGCGCTTGTGTGAAAGGGTGATGAGATAGCAGAAACTTTAGTTTAAAAGAGTACAAAGACATTTTTATCAGTCATAACTTTTAGAGAAAAATAGAGCAGACGCTGGACAAAGATGAATCTTTCTAGAGTGCATGTGTCGACTGCCTACATTCGCGTACACCTGAAATGGACTATACTTTGAAAGGCTGCACATTCTAATGTGTGCATACGTTAGCGTAAAAAAAACAAGCATACTTGGGCCTTAAGACATTTGTTATAGAAAATTTCTATTTCAAATAAATTGTTATATTAAACTTGCCAGTCATCAAAGATTCTTACAAAAAAATTCAATCATGGATTTCATAAAAATATTACTTTTCACACTCCAAAATCAGCATATTAAAATGATTTCTGAAGACTGGAGTAATATATTTTCATATATTAAAATAGAAAACAGTTATTTTAAATTGTAATAATATTTCACAACATTACTGTTTTTACTATATTTTTGATCAAATAAATGCATTCTCTCAAAACATTCAAATAAATCTGGCAGATGCCAAACTTTTGAACCCCTGTGCTAGTGACCGCCAGTGAGACAAGAGTATAGTTCAGTGTACCTGACTGGGAAATCAACCATATCATTAATCTTGTCCCTCCATATGAAGCTCCTAAAAGAGAAGCGCTTGAGCTGGATGATAAGCACGTTGGGAAGACGCCAAAGCAGCAGCTGTTTAGAGGCTTCCCTGTGTTGCTGACACTTAGGACAATACCTGAACCACAACAAGAGAAGATATATGTGGGCCAGTCACATTTATGTCATTTAAACACACTTTAAAAACTGACACGTCTGTCCGTACCATGCCTCTTCAGGGGCCAGCACCTCAGGTTTGGTAAAGAGATTCAGGCACTGCTCTAAAGTGAAGTGTCCAGCCCTGGATGTCTCTGTAGCAGAGCCAGGGTCCTCATCAAACTCCAGCTCTTTAGAGCGGACCAGCACATATTCCTTCTGCCGCTCGTTGTTCTTCCACACCAGCTCCAGCGTGCAGTCATCAGGCAGCTCCAGTATCACATCACCTGTAGGTGGCACCAGGATGATAAAGATACACAGCTCCAACGAAAGCATTTTATAAAACATATCCATCCAAAAACCTCTGACTGACCTTTGTCCTCAAGTTTTCTGTCCTCCTTTTGGCTTGAGTCCAGAACTGTGATGTGGAATTGAGACGCACTTCCAGTGGCTGACTCAGAAGGCTGCTGATACCCGGTCACTACAGCTACCAATGAACAAACAGCAATGGAATATTACTCCACAACAAACAAAGACTATAGCGAAGATTTTTTACACCAACGTACCTTCTGGTTTTATAGCCTTTTCACATGATGTTTCTTTCTCCACCAAAGAATTTTGGGAGCTGGTGGCGAGCTCACCGCACCCCGAGTCATTGGTGTGTGCGGAGAGAGTGTCCCCACCTGCTGCGGAGATCACAGACACGGTCTCAGTTTGCGGGGCTGTGACAGAGTCACCCTGCTCCGCTTGGTTTTCCGCTTCTCCTGCAGATGACTGTTCCTCCTCCTGCTCCTGACACTCTGAGACGTTGCTCGCCAAGGAGGCCAGGTCAACATGGGACAGGCTGGCCTCTGGAGACGTCCGACCGGACTGGAAAGGTGGCTGGAACACATTGACAGAGTACCTGCACACAGAAATTAAGGTTTACACAGTGCTGCTCGTTCCTAGTCAAAAGATTTTACTTTATGTCAGAATATTCCAATCTAAACAAATAAATAATTTATAAATAAATGCTGTAATAACTACACAGACAAAAAAATAAATAATAAATAACAATAAATAAAATGCTGTTAAATGTTATAAATGTATGTATATAAAATACAAAACTGACGTAAATTTAAATAAAAATAATACTATAATAAACACATAAAATTCTATAAAAATGCTATAAAATATAAGGCTAGTAAATAAGTATATAAAAATTTCTAAAATATAAAACAAAGCAAGAAAAAGAAAATGTATATCAATGTAACTTTGCTTTCCATTTATTAAAGCACACTTTAAGTACAAAAAAAACAAACAAAAAAAAGAATACACAAGCATAGATAAATATAATATAAGTTACAAATAAAATAAGGTCTAACATTCAGGTATAGCAATTTAATAAAGTACAGTGCACAGTGTTCACTGTATAAGTTAAATATATATTAATCTTTGTTAAAGCAGTTTTGTTGTTTGATTAACATTAATGACCGACAGCAGCAGGTATTTATAGGCTGCTGTCCCTTTAAGACCTGAAGCACAGATCCAATATAATTATACACATGCGATTTCTTTCTCAGTTGTTTTCATTCAATTAATACACATCCGAACCGAATTTAGTTCTCTTTTGCTTCTACTTGTGCTGGAATGGTTTAAAATCACTTGAATGTGTACAAGTACAAATGATAAGCTTTCACTTTATGATGGTTAAATATTGCAATTAATCCACAAATCACATGCATGGCAAAGAGATAATCATACCTAGAGTAGCCTTCCAAAAGCTGTGTCAGGCGGGAGTAAGTCAGCCTAGACTCAGGCACACTAATTAAAAACGGCAGTCCAATATTCTCCACATTGGGCCGGCATGTGGTCTTGTGATTGGGCCAGTGCTTCTTCTGGCAGGCCCTGAAATCAGAGGAAAGAAACTTAACACCAACTAGCCAAGGCAAAGTCTCTAAATCCCAAGCATAATCTCAGAGCCAGCACAGCACATCTATTTTAATGAATAGATGAAAACTCACTGATTACAGTAGCCAACACGGTAACAGCGAGTACAGCGCTTGAGCTTCTCGTCGTCAGAGGCAGGAGGCTTCATGCAGCCAGCGCACTTTGTAATTGGGATGCTTGGAACCAGAGGTCTCTGAAGATCAATACAAAGACACAATCAATACATTATATCACAGCAAGAAAATCCACAAAACCTAGGAAAATAAGAAGAGTGACAAAAATGGTGTACCTGTTGGACCTTCAGCAGCACCACTCTCTCTTTGGCAAGATCTTTAGACAACACCTCAAAGCAGAAAAGCAGGTCACTGGAAGAGACTGTGTCTAAAGATTGAGACGGTGAGAAGATTCTGTGGAACCTGTTCTTCACCACCTGGGAGAAAATATTGAGGGAACACTATTTAATAATGAAGAACAAAAATGTATGAACGTCACAAGACACATCAGTAGATCTGGTTGATTTACCAAATTTTATTTTCAATTGTGAAAGAGGCTTCCAGCAATTATAACTAAATAATTAAGACAAAACTAATATTCAGAACAGACTCATCATACCTCTGCCAGCCACAGGTTCTCTGGTTTGATCCTCACACTGCGAGATATTGACTCCAGTACTTCAGCCGTGCTTGAGTTCTCTTTACTCACACTGACCAAAAACTACACAAGCAAAATGTTTAGGTCAAATATTTATAAAAAAAGAATATCCATCTAAATAAGGTTGAACAATCTGAGCCTTTTGTACACAGGCTTACTTAAGAACTTCAGAAAGTTGTTTGTGTACCTTGACTGGTTTCTTGTGAGGCTCTTTAGCGAAATAGAAAACAGTCAACACCTTCTGCTTTTGAGGTAGGGGGACAGGCAAGTACAGGAAGGGGTCAAAGGTTATGGAAACCTTAATAAAAAAAAACAGATGAGAAAACTCCAACAACCATATTGCTAAGAGATACTGAAAAATATAATTATCTACCCCAACACCATCAAAAGTGATAAACGTTTCAAAACACATGGAAGATTTAAAGCAGGGACCTCTTGGCTCAGCATCAATACCTGTATCACTGACTCATTCAAATTAGGGATGTCAACGATTAATCGATGATCGATTAATTGTCTATAAGAGATGCAATCGATTAAAGTTATCGACGGTCGATTAAGCTGTTTAATTTTGGTGTGGCCACTGTCCATGTTTCATTAATTTTGTTCCTTAAATAACCCATGATTTAACTAAAATGAGGGAACAAATTAATACATCGAACGAATTCTTAATTCATGTCCATGAAATCTTTCATTTCCCTTAGATGCGAAAACAGTGATAAAAAGTGAATGACAATAAAATAAACCTGCGAAATTAGAGGGTTAGACGGTGAGAACTTAGGAAAAGAAACAATGCCTAAATATTATTGAATTTGTGGAAATTCGTGACCAACCGGCAAACCAGAGTAAAGCCGTGTAAATGTAGGCTATATGGGCTCGAACGGCATCCAAAAGCATGGTCGCGATTTAGCATTTTCCAGCTAACCAAATATTCCTCTAATAAACAAAGCTTTTATACCACACTTGTCATAATCAGAGCTTATAATTTGTAAATAAATAATTACTGGATTCAAAACAGCAATTAAAAGGCGCTGTGACCGACACTGACTACGTTTTCCCGGAGCATTCAATGATGTCACTAAACGGTGATGCCACTAACCTATGTAAAAAAAAGGCCTAAAAAAAAAAACTTTTTTTTATTAAAAAAAAAAAAAAAAAAAAAAGCGAAATATATCTGTCTTAAATAATTAAGCTAACAGATTTAAAACAGAAGTGTGGCGCGGCGCTCCATAAACAAGTTTTTTTATGTTTCAGCTGTTCGGCACCTCACGCGCACACACCCCACATATTCTAGCAATTCAAACTTACATCGCAGTCTGTTCATTATCAAAATAAAATAGTCAACCAAACATATAAAAGGTTACACTGGTCAGTTTAAATAGACCTGCTGTTATGCCAAGGACTTTTTTGCTCATGTGAAGAGGACGATCTTTTCCGTCTACATGCGAATGCATGTAAAGTACAAACCTAGTTTACATTATAAATAATAGTTTAACATTCCAATACATTACGAATATGGAAACATTTGGATTTGTGCCGAATGAGTAATAACTAGAGGTCGACCGATGTATCGGTTTTGCCGATTAATCGGCACCAATAGTTGATTGCTGGAACTATCGGTTATCGATAGTTCCTGCGTCCACTGCTTGAGCGGCTGAGAAGGGTCTGCTGTCATTATACAGTGCGAGAGTGGCCTCTAGTGGTTGAAATAATTGACAGCACGTGCTATTGTGTGTGATACCGGTGAGTTCTCCTAGACTCAGCGCTGCGCATTTATTTTGATTAGATAATCATCAAGTGTTCAAGAATAGAAGTTCAAGTCCGAGAGTATACATACAATATCCATATGTATATAATTTTAATGCTATAGCCTTTGTGTATATATTTAAAGATGTGCATCTTTAAGCACGACAGTTGAAATGAAATGGTATCACTTTAAAATAAGAGTCCATTTGTAGCATTAAGATTAATGAAAGCTGTGTAAGTATTGTTCCTTGTTAGTGTTAATTTCAACATTTACCATTACTTTTATTATTACTACTACTAGTTTGGTTCAGTACTGGTTTTGTTAATAAAGCACTATTTTAGGTTTTGTTCAGTATCAATTTTAAAACAATCGTTTAATTAATCGGTATCGGCCAGTGTGGTCCAACCCCGCTATCGGTATCAGCAAAATCCACTATCGGTCGACCTCTAGTAATAACCTCCAAACATCTAGCCAAACCCGCACTCGCTCCATCCTCGTACACACATGCATGCACTGTCACGATCTAATGCACTGTAAATGCCGGATATTTAAAAACAAATAGGCCTACCGCAAAGACATTTTCCCGAACAGGATCCAGCAGGATCAAATTAAGTACTGGACATAATACTCACATAATAATGTTTCATGTGAGCAACAGTGTGTTTTGCTGCAGCAGCGCCGATGGAAGCGGTTCACTGACTGCGCAGCACAGCCACACGCGCCAGTTACGTTTGGGATAATTTTATTTTAAATGCCATAATGTCACTTGAAAACATTGCAATTGTGTTTTAAAATACAATAACGAGCACCACGAAACCATTTAAAGAGGCTCGTTCAGCGGTCTCCATTACGGGATAGGAAACAGTCAACAAAGTAAAATTCTCTCAAACAAGCTCTCTTCATTTTATCAAATGATCATAATTCCATCTATTCATTTTACAATCCTGCTAAATTACTAGCATTTTATTCAGACTAAATCCCCTTTAAATCAGGTGAGAAAGCGGGGTTTTTCATCATCATGGAAATGATCGAAAATTGACATCCCTAATTCAAATTGTCATCAGACATGAAGGAAACTTTTGCCAGTTTTTACACATTACACATACACTACTGTTCAAACGTTTCGGGTCGGTAAGATTTTTTTTTAAGAAACTGATGCTTCTTCTATTCAGCAAGGATGCATTAAATTGATCAAAAGTGACAGTAAAGACATTTATAATGTTACAAACGATTTATATTCTAAATAAATGATGGTGTTTGAATGTTCTATTCAAAGAATCCTGAAAAAAAGTATCAGTTTCCACAAAAATCAAATCCACAAAAATTATCCAGCACAACTGTTTTCAACACTGATAATAAGAAATGTTTGTTAAGCAGCAAATCAGCATATTAGAATAGTTTCTGAATAATCATGTCACACTGAAGACTGGCGTAATGATGTTGAAAACTCAAAAAAAAAATTATATGTAAATAACCAGTCTTAAGTCGCTTGGGTATATTTTTAGCAATAGCCAACAAAACCAATGTTTTGGTTCAAAACATTAAGGGTCAAAATTATAGATTTTTCTTTTATGCCAAAAATCATTAGGATATTAAGTAAAGATCATGTTCCATGAAGATATTTTGAAAATTTCCTACCGTAAATATATCAAAACTTCATTTTTGATTAGTAATATGCATTGCTAAGAACTTCATTTGGACAACTTTAAAGGCGATTTTCTCAATATTTTTTATTTTTTGGCACCCTCATATTCCAGATTTTCAAATAGTTGTATCTCGACCAAATATTGTCCTATAACAAAACATACATCAATGGAACGCTTATTTATTCAGCTTTCCGGTGATGTATAAATCTCAATTTCAAAAAACAGACCCTTATGACTGGTTTTGTGGTCCAGGGTCACATATTACAATTTAAAATAAATGATTTCCATTTTAATACATTTTAAAATGTAATTTATTCTGTGATGCAAAGCTGAATTTTAAGTAGCTATTACTCCAGTCTTCAGTGTCACATGATCCTTCAGAAATCAGTCTAATATGTTGATTCTAATATTAATATTTTTGTGGAAACTGTGATATATATTTTTCAGGATCCCTTAACGAACAGAAATTCAAAAGATCAGCATTTATTATCTTTTAGCACCATTATAAATGTCTTTACAATCACTTTTGATACATTTAATGCAGGGGTTTTCAACGTTTTTCAATATTAATAGAAACTAACCATATTATGATTAAAACGTTATATTAAAGGGTTAGTTCACCCAAAAATGAAAACTGGCTCATGTTTCACTACAGAAGGACTTGTGGACTGTTCAACTGCAACACCCGCTGACTGCAATGATAGAGCTTGGAATAGCCAGGACAATTTTTAATATAACTACGACTGGATTCGTCTGAAAGAAGAAAGTCATATACACCTAGGATGCTTCGAAGGTGAGTAAAACACAAGCCAATTTTCATTTTTGGGTGAACTAACCCTTTAAGTAGATCAAAACTATGCACATGTTGCACATGCATCACTGTCTGTATATTACTTTTCACTGTTAAAAAACTGAATTTTATGCATCATAAACAAAATGATACGATAAAAATCACAATTCATTTGTTGTATGCAGTTGTTGTAATTAATGGATTTGCGGGGTCATACATTTTAATTTTACTAATCAGATGGACTTTACTCTAGTAAAGTGCAGATGTAATATATAAGCAATGGCTCCACCATAACAAAAATAGCAATGTACAATGAGACATTTAAGATTATTTACAACAAATCATTATTTTTAGATATATTTGTAATGGAATTAAAAAAAATATATATTGCTACAATTTTTTATTTTTTTGTAATCTATTAGTCTGCATTTACATTGTTGGCATCAATTTTGACATGCCATATTCTTGTCCCGTGCTAGTATCACTGTCGATTGCATTTTCAGGAGTGAATCACACAATTATATGTAGATGTGATTTCCAAAACTATGCAACGTGTAACTGGCCGTCGGTCCTCTTGATAGCATGAAAAACAATACTTTTATTCAATTAATTTATACTTTTATCCACTCACTTTGCAATTTCTAGAATGCTGTCACTCATCTCATTTCTCGATCTCACAACATTCCATTAAAATCAATAAAGTTGTCTACACTGCATAATGAATCTCTTATGTCGTGTCGTTGTTAATGAATCAAATAAATGCAGGCTTGGTGAGCAGAAGAGAATTCTTTAAAAAACATTAAAAATCTTACTGTTCAAAAACTTTTGACTGGTATGTTAGCCTATAGTTTGAAGTAAAAAATATTAATATTAATAAGGAGAGTCTGAGATTTATTTGACAGTGATTTCACATTTCTTGTTTGTATGAAGGCTAAATACCAATAAAAGGTGAACATTTATTTATTTGTGCCATTTTTTCCCAAAAATATTATATAGTTTTATAGGAGTAGGTTTCATAGAGTTGGCATATTAATTTTTCATAAGTTTGTAGGTACAGACATCTGTTGTGGCCGTTCTTGGCCATTTTTTATGAGGCTTTTTTAATAGTGTTCATATCGATATCGGAATTATATCGTATCGACCGAAATTAAGAAATATATCGTGATATAAATTTTGACCATATCGTCCAGCCCTACTTGATTCTAACTTAAACACTTCCGATTAGCCATTGCGTTGTAGAGACCAACAAACTTGCGTGTGACCTTTTAAACAGGAGTGTAAGTGTATATGATGTGAATTAACATAACCATAACTGAACAATCATGATACTATTAATTTGGGACACATCACTATATTGAAACTCTTTCTGAATTTATCAGACCTGAATCTGAACAAAATGTGTTGAATCAATTTGCGGGATGATGCCATTCTCTCTCATAAGGTTTCATCAATATAAACAAATACATTTTGAACTAAGGATCTAAAGTGGCAATTCAATATATAAACATCAATATCAATATATAAACAGATCGTCACAGCTCTAGTAAAATGCAATGTTGGAGTGGCAGCTATATTTGGGAGAAGGCTATGTAGAGCAGTGTGGGTCAGCAGCCTGGCACCAACACAAGAACTAGGGATGCTCATTTCAGTTAATTTTCCCGACTGACAACCGCCGCTCGTTATCCGAAAATTAACCTTTAACTGATAAGATAAGAACATTAAATTAGTATTAAATAAATAATTGAATGGACGAGTGTCTGTGACTCATTAAAACAATAAAAAATAAAATAAAAATTATATGTATATATATATTTTTTTTTTTCTTTCCGACTGGGTTATTTTAACATGTGCAAACAGCAGGATACAGAACAATACAGCAACAACAGAACCTGAATTCACACATATCTGAATTATCACGCACCTGCATCTGAATTATCACGCACCTGCAGCACTTCTGAGAACAAAGAAAAACAGAATAAAATAATATAAATAAAAAGAATAAAATAAATAGGTCTACACTAAATATTTTTCACTTAAATAATTAACAAATTAAGATGACAAAACGAAAACACACATTGAATCCTTATACGCTATTTGAAGAACCGCATGTTTTTCCATCAGGGATAAAACTAAATAGCAAGTCTACCTCAGAACACAACTTGTGTACCTTTTATTTTTTTTAAAAATTGCTGTGGGGCATAGTCTGGAGTAGGGATGCACGATATTGGATTTTTGCTTTATCTGATATGCCATTATTTTTCAACTCATTTTGGCCGATAATCGATGCCGATACCGATATATTTCCTTTTGTTTGTTAACAACACCAAGTCTCTTCTGTGCAGAGATTTTAAACAAATTATTTTTAATTTTGGTTAGTTTCTAACAAAAACTTACTTATTAGAATTAAATAAACAATAATTAAGTTCTTTAATATTGAGAGTACATTGAAAGCTTTGAAAATAACTATAAATCAAATCACTTTTTTTTCCCAAACAGATGCAGTGGTAACATTTGTAAATTATTCAACATTTGTAGATGGTCTAAAGCAAAGTAGTTGTAAAAAAATCTGAAAATCTTTTAGAGCTCCTTGTATTTAAGTTTTCATAATCCGTTTGGGGGAAAAAAAAACATATTACACATTAATGAATAAAACTATTAAGTATATATAAAATTATTTAATTTTAAGCGTCAAATTTGTGATTTTTATTCAAGTAAGCTACAGCGTCTGACCTTTAAATCAAAACATACTCATGACTTATTAATTACTGCTTTATTTAATCATAAACACAATATTAATGTTATTTGTGTATTATTTTACTTTCATTTTATAGGGCCCTAAGAAATTATTTAATTATAGTTTTATTTTTTCCCATATTCCATATTTTTTCCCAAATTCAATTAAAATTTTTCTGGACTTTGTTTTAACGGTTAAATTAAATTGTATTAAATATATATGTATAATTGAAATCATGAAATTTACACAATTTAAAAACATTATAAATAACGAAAAATAAAAAATAAAAATTTCCCACATTCTGTGTTTTCCATTTTAATTTTCTGGATTCTATTTTAATGGTTTAATTAAATTTTAATAAAAGCACCTGTAATTAACTGATTTTATAAAAAATATATTTATTATTTTATTTATTTAGTTTATTTTTTTAAATACTGTGCTGTGTATTTAATTTTTTTTGGTAAATAAATTAAGGCATAAAACATTAATACATTTTTTAATCAAATGAAAATTAAACAAACCCTTTCTTTTAGGCAAACAAAGTGATGGTTAAAATTAAAATATTGAAGAAAAATTGTGATTATTCCTTAAAAATAATGTTTTAATAATACTTTTATTTGTAGTAGCAGTAGTACTACAATCATTATATTAAGTAATATATTTGTCACAGTTTCTTCAAGTTAAAACAAACTTTTATTTTGATGGGTTGCTGTGAAGACCTTTAAGTTTCTATTTGTATATGATATGATGATGTGCTTCAGTATGTGTGTAGTAAATGAAACCGCGCCTCTGCGCCATTCATTCATACAGAGACACGCAGAACATGCAGGATTCATATTTAAATCATATTTTTGTGGCTTAATATTCACAGACACTAGTTCATATCGCGCTTTGATTTAAGTGCACTGACCTACTTTTGATTTATTAATCCAAAATTTGTCCAATTCCGTGACATTCCACGTTATACAGTAAATTCCATTTTTATGACAGGATTCTGCTATTCTGTCTGCGTTTTCAGAATAGCGGAAATCATAGGGCACTAATTTTATTACAAGTAGGCCAACAGCGCCCCCTAAGTAAATAAAACAGACGGGCCTTAAGGCCCGGAGGGAGGCTGCTGCTGCGATAACTGCACGCACTAGTAACTGTTGACTATTGCACAACAAACACGCCATTCTTTATCTGCATTCTCTGATTAAATGTGGCGATCTAAAACAGTGAATCTAATCATCATTCAGGAAAAAGTTTGCTTCAAGAATGACAACACTGCTGACGTGATCTTATCGTGCATCCCTAGTCTGGAGTGGAGCCTGTTCTGTGGCAGAAAACACCGGTTTCTGCAGCATTGAGCATTGTAGTCAATCACAGACATATCTGTTGATTTCATGAACACAATGGCCAATCAGAGGTACACACGATGTAAAGAAGAGATTAATTGTGCAGTAGTCTAGATCTTAATTGACAAAAGTTTAACACTATAAAGCTGCTTTGACACAACGAGTATTGTATAAAGCGCTATACAAATAAAGGTGACTTGACTTGATTATAACGGAACGGTGAGATTGTGAAGAACGAAGAGACGAGTGACAGCTTTTTAATGATTATAAGGGGGAACACCCTTTTGCACGCTTTCTAGGATATAACCCATTCAGAACTTGAATACATTCACCCACGGATTCACTCTCTGATAACCATTTATTTAATATTGCCTTTTTCCATTGTGTTGCCTTTACTAATTCAGGTAAGTGAAAGTGGAGGTGCATGCAGCAAAATATGTAGGCACGTGTGGCTGCACGTATCAACACACCACCTTGAATTAATAAATATCTATAGAATATTTTTCTTTAATAATGCAGCAAACGTAAAAAAAAAATACTTTTAAAATGTTTAACGGATAGAATTAATCGGTCAAATTTCTTACTTTCGGTTAACGGTTAATCGGTCAATATGAGCATCCCTAACAAAAACACATAGGCACATTTGGCTTGACCCTGTCTCACACTCGTATTGAGTTACTGGATCACTCCCTGAAGTCACATTCCTCTTCTCGACCATGCCCTCATTTCAACATGTAAACAAAAACAGTCCTGCTTTTTCCACAGTAATCATCTCATGTATGCTTCCTATCACACGTCAGAGCTCTCTGAATAGATCAAGGGTCTAGCTGTTCTTATCCAGCCAAACCTTAGCCATGGACACACTGCTCATGCAGCTAATGCTATATAGTATCATAAATGTAGACAAAATAATGTGTGTTTGCTTGTAAAAGATTGCTCAGAAGCAAATAGAATCCAGGCAACAGACCTTGTGTGGCAGGTGCCTCCAGACCTCCCCAGCGCTGACTGTGTCTTTTCTTCAGGGTGATGTCGATACGGGACGGTGTGAAGGCATAGCTGGACTGATCTGGCTGAATTAGATTCCTGAAACATCAGCAGACGGGACCAATGAACAAACCCTCAGAAACATACACTTGACCAGTGGATCGATGGAGATTAGGATGCCCATCAGAAAATCTTACCTGAGTTTAACCTGCCATTTAAAGACAGTGTTTGGTCCACAATCCGGATGAAGGCGCAAAAAGTTGGGATCACTGTGAATAGTTTCAACAATTAGTGTAAATGTTAGAGTTGAAATCTTTATTCTGGACACTGTGTGTCGATGACTCTCTCACCTGCTCTGGAAGACAAGAGTGAAGTCTTGTTCCCTGAACAACACCCTGGACGTCTGCCGGCAGATTTCTTTCATGTAGACATTAACAACCATCAGGTCTATCCCTTTCTCATAAGAGTCATTCTTCACAAACTTCAAGTTCACCATCGGCTCCGGACCTTAACACAAATCAATCATGAGAAATAAAGTATAGTAAACTAGGGCTGCCCCCTAATAGTCGACTAAACATTAGTCAACAAGCTCTTGAAGCTGAGATCGATAATGAACAATCCCTCACATCCACTCCACACCATGGGGGTGATCAACAGCACCTTCAGTCACAGGCTGATCACACCAAAGTGCAAGTCTGAGCGCGGCAGAAAGTCCTTTCTTAGCTATCAGATTGGTTAATGTGTTATGATAACAACAAGAATTATTGGTACTGTATATATAGTAAAGACCAAGTACAGTTTAGTTTTGCACATGTTATTATATGCATTTTATTTTCTTGTTAATTGTTATATAATATTTCTTTCTAATTTTTATATTGTAGATCTGTTGAGTTGGAAATGACTTGTTTGTTATGTGTGGTGTTGTGTTTTTTGTGCGTTAAAGCTGCAGTGAAAAAGTAATTTCCTGTAAAGGATCAATGAAGCATCTAATAGATGAGCGTCAGCCAATGAGATTGCCATCTGCGCATTAATTCCACCCACTACTGGAGAAACCGGCAGTATCTTATGATTGTTCTTAAAAGCTGAAGAATTCCAATGTTATTTTGACAGGACAGACAACACAGAATAACTTTTTCATGTAGCGTGTCAATTCTGCATGGTATGTAAAAGACTCTCTCGCTCACTCTCTCTCTTTCTTTCTTTGCATGTGTGTGAAAAACAGTGCTCTCAGCAAAGCAACGGCAAGTCATGCGCCTTCACACTAGAGTTTCCGGAATGTCAAATACAGGTACAATACGCATCCATTGAGATTAACAAAAAAAATAGCACAGATCGCTTGACGGAGAGTGAAGTCACTTTATCAAATTAATGTGAAAGAAAGAAAAACAAAACCTTACCAACCCCAAACTTTTTAACTGTACTTTATACTCTAATGTTGTGCTCTGACTGAACAACATGCTGCAACAATTGTTCTTAACTGACCTTCAGTATCCTCCTCTTGGCTCCCTCCATGTGGATCCTCCTTGGACTTGTCTTTCTTCTCCTCTGTGCAGCTCTTTTGAGGGGACTCCTCTCTCTTAGAGGCTGTTGAAACAGGCGCTCCAGATACCAAATCAGGAGATGGAAGCATTTTAGGGATCTGGGCATCAACCTGTGGCTTCTTTTCATCTTTTCTGTTTTCTCTCTCATCAGCTGCTATGTTCCCAGTGTGCATTTTCACTAGAGGAGAACTCTCCTGTTGTGCCACCTTCAGCTCACACACTGAGGAAACAGTCTTACTTTCATTTTCCTCAACCTGTAAACAACACAAAGGATGGACAACAGGATGTGAGACTCATTTCCACCATTCCCTTTCCTGCTGATTGTTTTCACTTTCAAGTGAATTATTAGTCTCACCTGATCGTTGCTTTTTGGCCTCCTGTCCATCTCTTTTTCTCTTGGTGATGCCTGGCATCCTTGACCTTTGACCTGCATCTGAACCCTGTTATCTTTTGAATTACTAGCTGAAGAGGCACCACTGCTCACAGCTAACGAATGGGTTTTTCCATTAACTGCTTGTTTGGACTGAGACTCTTTTGTCGAGCAGGGAGCTAGTTGGGGCTCCTTTGTGTTTCTGGATGGTCGTGTGGTGCGCTTTGTGCTGGGCTCATTGATCGGGTCTGCTTTATCATTTGATTTAATCTCAGCTACCTTCACACCTGTGCTCTCAGTGAGCTCCACCTGTTTGCCTTTCATCCCTCGCTTTAACCCTCGGTCAGGTTTACCTCGTTTCTGCTCAGCAGTGGTCACTGTGGGCATTTTCTCAATGATTTCGCCAGATTTTTCAGACTGCCCTGTGGTTGACTGGTGGTGGTTGCTGCCATTCTCTCTAAGGATGTTTACCTTTTCCGTCTTTTTCTTGTTCTGTTTAATGGGGAACATAAATAAATAAAGCTTGGTTGAGGGATCTCTGACCAGGAAAACTCAAAGCTACATTTTGATCTGTGACCAGAATGCTCAAAGCTGCATATGTGCTTGGCCATACAGATCTGATATTGTTCTTTATTGATCTTTACAGACCAGTATGATTACTAAAAACTTTTAAAAAAACAAATAACAAAATCACAGACCAATATGATGATATAACATGTATGATTTAATATTTGATATATAACATTCAATATATAATATATGAGATATATTTTTTGCAAAAATATGTCTAAATAAACCAATCTTTTTAGTAATTACATTTTTAGTAATTGCACAAAATAAAAATGCAAAAAGAACGTCTGTGTTCTTACAGCAAAGGTGGGCCATGTGTTGAGGGGGATCTTCTTGTGCATGACAAGCTGCAGAACTTTTATTTTCTCCTTATAAAGCAGTTTACTGCATGAGGCTTCAATCTCTTCATGGAGATGACAGCTCCATTCACGGCCATCTGAGGAAGAAAAAAAAATCACAGTATAAAAACTACTTTTAAAAAGTTTGGGATCATTAAAGTGGTCCTATTATGCTTTTTCACTTTTTCAACTTTAGTTAGTCTGTAATGTTGCTGTTTGAGCATAAAAAAGATCTGCAAAGTTACAAAGTTCAAAGTCCACTTCAAAAGGAGATATTTTATTTAACAGAAATCACTTTTCAAAAACTACAACGAACGACTCGTTTGGACTACAACGCATATTTTCCGGGATCTGTAAGATCACAAATATCGAGGAATGGGACGAGACCTGGTTGAACTGCACTAGAGAAGGCAACGAGTGTTATCACTATGTCGGAGACACACTAGCTTTCCCAAGGCAGACAAACTTAGAGTGGTTACAATCATCCGGGTTTAAATCGCGCTCAAATTGATTTGATTTTAATGCAATATTTACACTGAAGCTGGCAGGTGGTTATGGTATGGGGCACGACATTTCCCGACCAGGCGCCGAGTGCTGCCAATCACAACACACACTGGCCCAGCTAACCAATCACAGCACATTTCGTATTTCAGAAGGTGGGTCTTCATTTGATACAGGAACTATTTGAGCCGTTCATGCCAGACTGGGGAGAGAGGTGTTGTAATAATGTAAAATATGTGAAAAATAATGTTTTTCGAACAACCTAGTATGAGAGCCTGTTCTAGTACACCCAAAACAAAATCAAAACTTTGTAAAAGAGCATAATAGGACCCCTTTAAGATTTTTTTATATCTTTGAAAGATGACTCATTTGCTCACCATTGCTGCAATTATTTGATCAAAAACACAGTAAGAACAGTAATATTGTCAAATATCAATATTCTGTATCTGTCATAAAGCAATATCCATCTCTCTCTAGACTGGTCAACTTAAGTATATTCAACTAAGTCTAAGTTGAAGTCGGCCGAAACCGAAACCAAAAATTCTGGATGCACTTGGCCAAAATCCGAAAGCGAAAATGCTTTTTAATAATTCTTTATTATTTTATTAAATAATATAAAATAATTTTGTAAAACTTTTTAATTTAACTCAATAATTTTAATGATACTGAAAAAATACAAGCCAATAAAATAACCACACGTTTATTGAAAGTAAAACAATAAAATTGGACAGAAAATATATTCATATTAAATATCAATATATTATTTTTTCAGATTTAACTGATTCATAATCCATCAGAAATAAATTGAACAATAGTGTACATTCAACACTGACAAAAAAGATCAACATGGACCAAATCAGACACAAGCACACATAATGTCCTTACCCGGCAGACGGATGTGGCAGGCGGAATCGGAAAAGGCATAATCGATATCTTCCACTCTCAGCACCCCAGCATCTTCACAGTTCAGCCTCACTATCACCTCGTACACATTCTGCTTCCAGTCCACAAACAAATCTACACAAACAAAAGAACATTCATGTAGGCTGGATCGATCGGAAACAAATTACCTAATAACACTGACTGTAATTAAATGTATTATTCCATAAGCAAAGAACATTAGAACATAGAACAGGGAAAACAAAAGAACATTTATGTACAGATAATAGACAAAGGATTACTACAAACTAATAAAGCAAAATCAAACCTGATTTCATGATAATGCTACACAGTCTGATAGCCAGTCATAGTAGAAAGCCAGACTCCCTTTGATTTCAAACTGCTCTGTTACGGAGTTTAACTTTGGTGCATGTTAGCGAACAGGTCAGAGTGAGCAGGAAAGAGCGAGAAAGAGAGCGTGTTTATCTCTAAGGATCAGGCTTCAGGGTCAAGTGACAGCTAGTCCCGTCCCGTTACTCTCTCTCTTGCTGAGACACACAGATCTAAAAGGTCATCAAAAAGCCGCCACGCCCCACAGCTGGGCTTCTATTCCACGTGATGTCATCTGCCAGTATCCCATGAGCCCCCCTTCATCAGCACTACAGAGATAGGCTTCTCCGGCTGTTCATTTAGGGATGGTGCTCTGCCTTCCCGTCTTGCCGAGATGAAACACGACACCTCGACAAGAGGAAGACAATGGCACACCTATATCAAATGCATGTAGAGACGGCAATGAGGGCAGCGAGTAAATGAAGGGAGTGTGAGGAATACTCTGAGGGAAATCTTCTCATGCATGTGCTGGGCAGAGCCACTCCACTGACCTTGACAAAGCCCTTCTTCACTGAAGCAGAGACTCACAGGCTTAGATTACAACACTTTGGCACTCAGCACAGCACTGCAGAGGCAAAACACACTCAGCAGAAAGGGCACAGCCCTAGACACAGACTGGCACAGGGGGACTAAACAAACAAAACACTCATGCACACTTGCCAACAGTCAGTAGTAACGTGTCTCAAACATCATCTGTAATTGTAAACTGAAAACACTGCCAGACAACATCAGTGGCAGTGTTTAGAATTAGCCTTCTTTTGGTTCTGTGAAGGGATAGTTCACCCAAAAATGAAAATTAGCCCATGATTTACTCACCCTCAGGGCATCCTAGGCATATCTGACATTCCTCTTTTAGACGAACACAATTGCAGCTATATTTAAAAATGTCCTGGGTCTTCCAAACTGTATAATGGCAGTAAATGGTGCCCCCGTTTTTGAAGCCTAAAAAACTGCATCCATCCATCATAAAAATACTCCACACGGCTCCGGGGTGTTAATAAAGGCCTTCTGAAGTGAAACGATGCGTTAGTGTAAGAAAAATACAGATTTTAAAAAATGTATAAACTGTAATCTCTAGCTTCCGGTCGCTCAAGCAGGTGCGTTCACGACAAGGCGCTCGAGTGTATGACGTAGGCATAGGCGGAAGACGCAACGTAAGCGGCAATTTATTTTTTGTTTTGTTTTTCTTAGTCTTATTTATTTAAATATTATTTCTGTTCTCAATGTCATATATGCATGTATGTATGTTTGTACCAAGAGCTCCTAAAAAAATAAAAAAAGAATAAAAAAATTCCAACAAATTCCAAACACTTGGCGAATAAAGCTGACTCTCTTATGCCTAATTTAATTGTGAAGTTGAAAGCAGAAATAAAAATAAAAACTTAAAAATGGTTCTGCATATCAGTTATCTGAAAGTAAAACAAAAATAATCTGTATCTGTCATAAAGCAATATCCATCTCTCTCTAGACTGGTCAACTTAAGTATATTCAACTAAGTCTAAGAAGTTGAAGTTGGCTGAAACCGAAACCAAAAATTCTGGATGCACTTGGCCAAAATCCGAAAGCGAAAATGCTTTTTAATAATTCTTTATCATTTTATTAAATAATTTTGTAAAACTTAAATTAAAACTTTTAATTTAACTCAATCATTTTAATGATACTGAAAAAATAAAAAGCCAATAAAATAACCACACATTTATTGAAAGTAAAACAATACAATTGGACAGAAAATATATTTCATATTAAATATCAATATATTATTTTTATTCAGTTCTATGCAACAGAATCAGATTTAACTGAATTTTTTTTTCATTATTAAAATAATTTATAGTCCTGCAAAGTTATTATTATCAGAGCATGTGAGCAGAGCATAGTGTCAAGAGACGGTAGCGTCATTTTACCAGCGTTGCCATGTATGCAAGTATAGCTACTACATAGAAATCTCCTGTCTGCGCGTTATTTGAGCGGACTTTGCTTTTCTGGTGAGCATGAGCGGTACACGAGTGGAGCGTTCACATGAGCAGTGAGCAACTCAACGGAACACACATTCATAGAGCGGAGCGTCACACCACGCATTGACGACGGCTAGAGGGAAAGTGAAACCTGCGCACTGAACACTGCTGGAAGGTGTGCCATACATTTTTGGCCATTTTTCTCTTTCAGACAAAAAACAAAAATGCCATAATTTTTGGTGGCTGAAATTTCGTTGCATCCCTAGCTAAGATGCTAAGATTATCCATGAATGTGAAGTCCATGATAACATTAGATGATTAAAAAGCCACCACTAATCAAACAAACAATACTTATGGTCCTACATAAAAGTCAACAGGTAAAATAAGGCTTATTTAAAGGGATAGTTCCCACAAAAATGAAAATTCTGTCATCATTTACACACCCTCATGTCATTCCAAACCTGTATGAGTTTCTTTTTTTTACCTCAAGCACCAAAAAGATACTTTGAAGAATGATGGTAACCAAACAGTCGATGGTAGCCACTGACTTTCATGAAGCGCAGTAAATGACAGAATTTAGATTTTTAGGTGAACAATCCCTTTAACACAGCTGACAGCAACTATCAAAAGTAAAACAAAATATACATATCTGTAAAAAAAAAAAAAATATATATATATGATTCAAAATTAGGGATGGGCGATATGGGCTTTAAAATATATCACGGTAATTTCTGATATTTATTGCGATAACGATATCAATGACGATAATTTAGGGAATCCAGTTTTTTCCTATTTTTGCCCAAAATAGGGTGTTGTGGGCATTACTGAGTACACACGTAATGTAATGACTGTTTAATTCATACTGGAAGCAGGAGGGCACCCTTGCGCAGAAACTCCACATATGCATACTAGAAGTAATGCTCCAGGAAGAAGTATCCAGTGATCGATGTAGCTGAATAAAACGCAGATAAAGAAATTTTAACTTAGGAAACCTGAAGACAATAAACATGCGATTGCACAAAATATATGGTATCTGTGTTCTTCAAGCAATCTTGGGTATTTTTTATAAGGATAAAGTATATTTATAATGCAATGCTAATCGACATAGTCTTTATCACTGTATATAATGCTATAAAATAGTATGATTTCTGCCTTATTCTGTGATACAAAACCACGTCTGATCACAAAAATAAGTTATTTCAAACACTCGACTATGTTATGAAGTTAATATGGAGAAAAAGCATGTCAATAAATTAAAATATCTTTGTTGGACAACAGGTCTGTAAACGACTCATACACATGTAAAACTGTGTCGCACACGTGCTACTGTAGTACATTTACTCAAGGCTCAGACCGATTGTTGTCTCTGTACAGCCCTATCCAAACCTGCTCCAGATTGTAGAAGGAGCTGCTCAATTTCACGTCACCCCAGACAGTCGTACACAGAAATATGTCAACAACTAGACTTTATTGTTAGTATCACGGGAAGACGAATTCTAATCGTGTGGGGGATTTTTACCGGTATATCGCAAACGATAAGATATCACCCATCCCTATTCAATATCCCCTTATTGTTGCAGTTTTACTTTCATTACCTCTTTGTTTTGTTCAAAGATAATTACCAAAAGATGATTATCAGAAATAAATGAAACTGGATTCACCACGTACCAACCAAAACCAGCTTCTAATGCCACACAACAACCATTTCATTAGACAAGCTAAGGACGCAGTGCAGTGCCATAGCTAAATCAATACTGACTAGCATTGCAGAACAACTACACAAGTTCAGTTTGTGTCACACAGTTAATGTCTGTTAACTTTCCAGTTCCCCGTTTACCGCACTACGTAAAAGATTGGAAACCAGTCCAGCTCTGCACATGAAAATAGGACAAGGACTATGCCATACCTTTAATGACTTTAACCTCAAGTAATGGGCCAGACTGCATTTTATAACAGTCAAAAGGACACTGCACCACAGACGCTTTATATCAGTTCATATTACATTAGATATCACTGCAGTAAACGTTTTATCCCACACTATACTTTTGCCCCAAGAATATGAATCAAATATCTGTCTAGATCTCAACATCTTGATTTCCAAGAGTAACACCTGGCGGGAGACAAAGCGAAACGACAATCAAAAAGATAAGAGATAAAATGAATTGGGGTAAAGAACCTGAATAAGTAAAAGCAATTCAGACCTACTTCATGAGTGTTTACAAACTATGACCCCTCCTCACCTTTTCTAGTCACTGAGCTGGTGGCTGAGGTGGCCCGCTTGGCCTCCTTGCTCTCCTGGTTAGCTCTGTCCTTCTGCTTCTTCTTACTGGTGCTGACCACATCGTCAGGTCCTCTCTGACCTCGCCTCCGGCCCGATTCACTGGGTCCTGTACTGCTGCTGGCCATCTTCAGCCACTTGCCGCTAATGGGTCGGCCGTCTCCTACCTCGCTCCCACTGCCGGAGCTGCTTCCACAGGGGTCTGGATCTGAGCTGTGCCGTTTCCTGCCCGGTCCAGCTATCTTGGCGGCGTTTCAAGTGAGAGCACTCCCAGAAGAGAATCAGAGGGAGACTGTGAACAAAAAACAACAGCAATGTATGTATCCAACAGACTCTGGTTGAGTGGCAGTACATATTACTCAAATCTGGAATACACTACACAACTTTTGCACATATTTTCCCCCCTGATTTAGAGTCAGGTGGAGTCGAACCTAGGTGAAGAAAGTCGGTCTGCAGTGTGAGTTGACAGATTTCCCAGAAAATCATGTAGTGTATGATGTAAACAGACTATTTTGGCTTCAAACATGTTTCATAATTTGAGCCGACTTTACTGCAGTGTGTGCGCAAGCGTAAGATGTAAGATATTTTAGAAACACAGGAAATAGGAACAGATATTTGTGTAAAAAAAAAAGGACTGAACTAGGTTCTAACCATCTGTTGTTAGTTGGATTTTAAGACATGTTGCATTGCACTCAAAAATTAATACAAGATTTAAGTCAATTGTAGAGGGGCAGGGTTTAAGTGGATTAAATGATTGGAGAAGTCTGGCATACGTGACCAGAGCGATGATCCAGGTATGACATTTTGATTACATTATGAGGTCAATTTTTATTTTTGTTTTTTAACAAATGCGACATATACATATAGACTTATAAAATAAATATATCTACTTTTCCTTAATTTCTTTGTTTTGAAAAACTGTTTACTTCCAGGAAGAATTAAAGAAAAATCTATATTTTCATTGTGGTCTCAGACTTTTGGATCCTTCTTTATGTAATCGGATATAAAAGAGTGCCTACATCACTGAACAACAGACATGTTCTGAAATTCAAGGACCTCACATTTATGACAGAACGTTTTGTATTCTTGCGTCATTAAAATGAATCTTTCAGATTTTTTTAATTATTATTCTGCTAGACAAAGATTACAGCCAAATGTGGCCTTTATTATCAATATCTGTCAAATTATGGTAACATACCATATACATCAAAAAAATATAAAAAATACTAAGGACCATTCTTTTTTTTTTAAATCTAGTGTGTTCGGACAATCAAATGTCCAACCAAGCCTTCTGATTTCACTACTTACTGGTTGTTTATTAAAATATTTAACGTCTAGCCACCAAAACCGATGTCTGTTACTGTCGATGTCAAGACACTTTGCTGTCATTATGCAAAACGAATATGAAGAAAGAGAAAATATTATGACTTTAATCAATTCCACCTTTCCGTTTGTTCTCCATTTCAGTTGTCATATGAGGAAACTGTATCCAAGGGAACTTGCTTATAACCTGTAATGACCGCTAATGCCGCTGCTGCTAACCCGGCTAGCGTAGCGATTCCACACTCAAGTTCTCTTTAACTGCGAGCATGTCACTAACAAACTGTCCCTTAACGTTAATTTCGGTCTAATACTACTAAATATCATTCGTACGAAGTGTGACATATCTTAACTTTGTAATCTGGTTGTAAGAGACGCCGGTTAGCCGTGTTGAGTGAGGAACGAGCTAAATACCCGTTAAAGGGAACAGAAGCGCGAGGCCTACCAGTACTGAAAAACGTATGTATACCTACAGGACAAGTGAAGGCTTAATACGATACTTGGATATGACAACATTTGTTTAAATGAAATCTTACTTTGTTTCGTTGTTCTTCTGTAATAAGGAGTCGCAGCGGCGTGTCCTTTCCTCCGTCAGCGGAGCCGCGGCGACTGCAGCTTAATTCAGCCCCAGGCTTCACACACGGCAGCGGGCCGCCGATCGCCCCTGAGCCGCATCAGCTCGCCATCCTAAAAACTGAATTCTTCTTTATTTCCAAAATAATCCTTAACCAGGATCCATTTTGTGGTGTTAAATCAGAAACAGGGTTACTGTAAACACAAACAAAGATGTAACGACGGTGTCCGTCCTCCACTTGCAGAGCCGACCGCTGCTCTGAGACTGTCACTTTGTTAGAGAACAAAAACAAACCGGGTAGAGACGGCGATCACGCCAACCTGCTCCACACACAAACATACGCACGGTCTACTTCCGGACACCCAGTCCCTATGCGTTTGCAACCACGCGCAGATTAAAACGTTTTTTTTTTATGCGAGATTTCATGATGCATTTCATATGTAAATATCTTAAAGTATACATTTGAAATATACTGTTGCTATTCATTGAAGGGGTCATGAACTGAGACATTACAATTCCCTTGATCTTTTGACATATAATAGATCACTGTACTATAAAAACATTCTGTAAGTCTCAGAACTTTCTCTTTAGTCTAAAAACAGCTTACAGTATGATTTTAGCAAATGGCTGCAATATAACAGTGAAAAATTTAGGGGGTCTGAATACTTTCCGTACCCACTGTATATTGAAGCCAATCTGTCAAAACAACAAGTTGTGAAATGTGCCACTTTATGACGTAATAGTGTGGCTAAACCCCGCCTCCGCAAACGAAGATCAACCCCTGCTTCTACATCACTGCCTGTTTAGCCCCGCCCACCGATTTGCGCGTGTAGTGCAACTACAGGCAAACGCGTAAATCAAACAAATATGTTCCGAAAACAACAAGATGCTGTGGAAAAGCACAGTCGTTGCATTGCCTGCCTTCTGATCCAAACATTAGGAAAGAGTGGATGAACTTTATTTTGAATGAAGCCCCAGACCGCGTCAGTAAGAACTATGTCCTTTGTTCACTTCATTTCACTGGGGATTGGTTTACAAACAAGGCACAATTTAACAGGATTTTCAGAAAGACTAAAAGACGATGCTGTGCCGACTAGTTATATTGGATCAGACCGTAATGTCGTACCACACAAGTGTGAGTAACTGTTTTTATTTCGTGCTCACTATTGCTTTGCCATTACAGATAGTTTGATATGTACTGAGTATTTATAATCACAGCAGCGTCCATCTGTGTAGGATGTAAACTGTCAAACATACACAACTGTTAGCCAATCATAGCAGTGGGCGTTTACTTCCGAGTCTAGTGTACAGTCTATTGTTTCCGATGAGGGGGGTCAAAACATGGCAGATACTGCAGACTATTACTTCTGAATTGTTTTCTCGATGTAAAAATCTTGATAACATTATAAGGGGACCTCAGAGAACAGCAATTCATGGCCCCTTTAAAACGTCAAAGACAGTCCCTGTTTCGTTTGTGGATTCAAAAGTGTTCAAGTTCGTCAAATTGTGGTTTTCTCCTATTAAGCAGCACAACTGTTTTCGGCATTGGTAATAAGAAGAAATGTTTCTTGAGCAGCAAATCAGCATTTTAGAATGATTCTGAAGGATCACGGGACACCGATTACTGGAGTAATGATGCTGAAACTTCAGCTTTGCCAACACATAAATAAATTACATTTTAAAATATATAAAAAAAGAAAACAGCTATTTTACGTTGTGATAATATTTCACAATATTACTGTATTTTTGGTCAAATAAATTTAGCCTTGGTGAGCATAAAATACTTCTTTCAGAAACATTAAAACATTAATGTATGCCAACCAAGTGTATGCCAACTATGGTAAATAAATTGTTTGGGTTTTTCATATAATTTATCTTATTTTAAGTAGGTTTGATATGATCCTATTTTATAAAAACAGTAAGATTTGGAAGCTTTCTGACTGCTGTGACAATTCAATAGATGGAGTAGAAATTATATTCAAAACCCTCCTGCAGTCAACTATTTGACACATTATTTTTCTATCTGATGGCGTTCACACATATGAGGTGATTTGGAAGAAAAACACCTGGAAAATTATACTTAAGATACATTAAACATGCTGAAGAGATCAAATGAAACTTTATACCTTCATTGGATATTACAGGGATATTATTTATTTTTATTAAGTATTATTGCTATTTTTTACTCGTGAGAAGAAACACGATGAACATCAATGTACGTGATACACAACCAATGACTTTATATGGACAACTTTACTCATTTTACTTCATATAATAGCCTAATGTCTTTGTAAGTTCATTCTTACAGTAATTTCTCTTAGACATTCAGCCTATTATAGAAACTAATTCCTCAAAAGACAACAAATGTGTATTTTCTCATTAGAAAATGAATGTTAATAAAGTACCAAGCTATACCTGTTTTAAAAGAAAAAGGGCTAGCAGAAAATCTATACAATAAAACATCTGTGCCACGATTCAGTGTCTCTTACATTCAAGCAAACTCAGTATCTTCCTCATACTGTATTCAGTATTTTACAAGCAGATTTCTAACAACAAGAAAGTAGAATACTGCTCTGCCTTACAACACACACGAACATCTGCATTGCATTCAATTCCAGAATGAAAATATGTTAATGTAGTGTTGTTATAACAGTAGCCCTTCATTACATTACATTACATACATTTGTTCCAGACATCGCATCTGGTAGCAGTCTGGCATCGTCTTGTAGGTTTGTTGGCAAAAACTGTAGCAGCCTGGGAAAAGAGTCAAATGACAGATCCGTTCAGACAGTAGTGAACTTTCAGAGACAGCAGCAGTCCAGCTGTTGGGCTTTGCTTCCTGTGACCGGTTATTGACAGGTGTTGTAGATCTGAATCTGCTTATTGATGGCATTCAGGATTGCCTTCATTTTATCTTCCAGGCCATCCAGCTGCCTGGCTTTTCCTTCCAATACCTTCTGGTTTTCCTCATAGTCCTTTTCTAGCTCTATGGATGCAAAACAACAACAAAACCAGGTCAGAATTACAAGGAAATAAACAATGACTACCTTCCAAGAACATGGCACAAGATCAGTATTACTTATCTCCACAAGAGGGCAGTTTATGTTTTTCAGTTACTTGACTGGTACGCTTCAGAAATGTGTTCATTGTATACAATTATAATATTTATAATATAGTTATAATATTAATGATAACAAATAATATTTATTTTTATTGTTTATATTTTATAAATAAATGTATGTTCCTTATTTTTATTTATTAATTCATTCATTTCTCATTTATTTATTCTTATATTAGGCCAGTTCTGTGCCATAAATCTCCCTAAATTCAAAATAAAAGGAATATATATATATATATATATTTATGTATAATGTTTTTAAAATTTAAATGATAATATAAATAATAAAATCACATTTATTTTAATAATTCAGATTCAGATTCCTTTTATTTGTCATTTTTATGCTCCGCATAAGTCGAAATTGTGTTTCACACATCCACACCTCAGTATTAATTCAGTATTTATGTATTAATTTATTTATTATCTTACTCTTATATTTTTTATATATATTTATAATTATATAATTATAAAATTATTTAATTACTACACAAAATTATGTTTTTATGTATTTTTAAAATATATTTAAATTATAATATAAATAATACAATTATATTTATGTTTAATATTTATTTACAAAATAATATTTATTCACTTTATGCTATATTAGGACAGCTCGGTGCTATACATTCCTGTACTGTTTTATGTATATAGATGTCATTAAAGCAAAAGAATATAAAATACTAAGAAATTCTGATATTCATGTTAATTTTTCAATTAAACTTCCATGCTGATAATATAAAATGTAATAAAAAAAGTATTAAATTAGAAACAAATGCAAAATAGAAGTATTTCCACTACTGGTCTCAGACTTTTCTGACCAAACTGTACGGGTTCTTCCAAATTCATAAAACAATTAAAAACATAAAACTGAATTGTAAGAACTTCCTCCAGTTCTCTGTGTGTCTCTCACACATTTACCTGCCAGCCTCTGCAGTTTATCCTGGGCATCCTTTAGCAGCTCCTTGGCTTCATCTCTCAGGAGCTCTGCTTTCTGCTTAGCGTCCCGTATTGTCTTCGCCTTATTTTCCATCAGGCCCTGAACAGTACGATACTTATCGGACAGCTCGCCGTCCAGGATCTAAAACAGACAATAAAGTCACTAAATTCTGGTAAACAAATCTAGGGATGTGCCCCAAGACAAATACCACGTTCGGAAAGAAAATGACGCATTCTACGGAGCCCCTAAAAGGACAAGGTGATGGAAAAAAAAATAAGTTTCAATGCTTTTGCATTGTCTTGCAATTATCTAGTTGGGTAATTATATTGTATATAATTTGCGGGCATCAGGGAGCCACTATCTGTGCATCCTTGTTCGAATTCATGATCACGACCAGGGAGCGGTGGTATTGATTTTACAAGATAAGATATTTGTCAGTTACGCTCAGGATCTGTTGCTCACCAAATCCTCCAACATCATTCTTTCAGTCATCTCTTCTTACTATCTTCACGCGATAAGTGAAATTTGATGTACTGTAATGTGACCACCTACCACAGCAAGCCTAACCATGTCCCTTTAGGGGCTCCGTAGAATGCGTTACTCATTTTCCATGAACTTTTTATCCATTTAGACTTCAGGCACATTCCTAAACAAAACATTTTGTGACAAACAGATGACTGCCACACACCTCTTTAGCTTCATTGGCCTTGTCGCGGGCCATGGTGGCCGTCTCCTCTGCCCGTGCTGCGTCCAGGCTGTTGTTGGCACGTTTGGTCTTTAAGGCCTCTATTTGGCGCCCCAGATCTCCCAGCCTGTCCATAGCATCATTAAGATCCCTCTCACGAGCTGTGGTCTCTGATTGGATCTTTAGAAAAATTATAAGGGCACTTGTGGTCAAAACTGCTCAATTTAGGAGCATAAAAATTAAAGTCAATCCTAATTAAAGTTGTTTTACCTGTGCTAGTCGGTTCTGAGTTAAGCCGATGTCATTTTTAGCTTTCTGAATGGCCTTTTCTGCAGCTGTCTGAGCCCGGCTGGCATCATTCAGGGCCTTTTTCACACTCTCAGCTGTGTTCTTTACTCCCTCTGCCTTATTCCTAGAGTGAAAGAATACTGTTTGCATTTACACTTACAAAGTGATGTACAGAAACAGTGCATAAATCCAGATGTGCAAATAGTCACCTGGCTTTCTTGGCATCCAGCAGCAGCTTTTCTGCTTTGAGGACGTCATTCTGGGTCTGTTCCAGAATGGCGTCCACATTGGACAGGCTCTTGACACGGTCTTTAATCTCATCTGCGAGGTGTCGAATCTGCCTGGGAGAAGCAGGAATTGACAGCTCCAGCACCCGATTGGCCACCGCCTCAATGCTGTCAGGATCTGCCCCCTCCTCTGCAAATATTCAACATGACATGTAGACAGTGACCAAAGTATGAGCATTAAAGGGTCTTCAGTTTTCAGACAAGTCTGGGACAGAGTTGAAATTAAATAAGCTCAAAAGAATTCAAAGTATTGTGAGTTAAAATTCTGTGAGAAGAAATGAAAAACAGAGGGGGAATATACAGTGCTCTCCACTAATATTGGCACCCTTGGTAAATATGAGCAAAGGCGGCTGTGAAAATAAATCTGCATCATTTATCCTTTTGATCTTTCATTCAAAAAATTCTAACCTTTCATTGAAGTAAAACAATTGAAAGTGGGCGGAAACTCACATTATGAAATAAATGTTTTTCTCCAATGCATGTTGGCCACAATTATTGGCACCCCTAGAAATTCTTATGAGTAAAATAACTCTGTCTGAAGTATATTCCCATTCATATTTTTTTAGCACGCCAGGGTGACTAGGAGCATGAAATTGTCCAGCCATGACTTCCTGTTCCACAGGATTATAAATATGAGGAACAAACAGAAGGCCAAATTTCCATAATCATCCATCACAAGGAGTAAAACCAAAGAATATAGTTCTGATGTGCACTGCAGAATAAGATTGTTGAGCTTCACAAGATAGAAAGTGGCTTTAAGAAAATAGCTAAAGCATTGAAAATCGCCATTTCCACCATCGGGGCAATAATTAGGAAGTTCCAATCAACTTAAGATGTTACCTGGAAGAGGATGTGTGTCTATATTGCCCTAATGCACGGTGAAGAGGAGAGTTTTAGTGGCCAAAAACTCTCCAAGGATCACAGCTGGAGAATTGCAGAGATTAGTTGAGTCTTGGGGTCAGAAAGCCTAAAAAAAATATCAAACAGCCCCTACATCACCACATACTGTTCGGGAGGGTTTCAAGAAAAATCCTCCTCGCTCATCCAAAAACAAACTTCAGCATATTCAGTTGTCAGACACGACTGGAACTTCAAACGGGACTGGCTTCAAACGGGACTGGCTTCCCAGATGGGGAAAAAAAGAAGAAGAAAAAAGAGCGTTTTGGCAGCAAACCCAAAACTAGAGCTGTTATCTTGGGAAAAGGACATTGCAATAATTGGGTGCCAATAATTGCGGCCAACGTGAACTAGAGAAAAACACTGATTTCATAATCAGATTTTCGCCCCATTTTCCATTGTTTTACTTCAATGATAGGTTAGAATTTTGTGAATTTTTGAATGAAAGATCAAAATTATAAACGATGCAGATTTATTTTCACAGCCACCTTTGCTCATATTTACCAAGGGTGCCAATATTAGTGGAGGGCACTGTAACATGAAATGTTTGAAAATTTGATTATTGATGAATGTTTTGAAAATTTAGTAAAGATTTAGTAAGGAAACATGGTGTATTACCAGAGTTTTATGCATTTTACTTAATCCTTCAGCTCATTTTTATTCTCTTTTATTGTCTCACAGAATGTGCTAAACAGAGTACTCACGAAGACGGAATAACAAGGACAATAGTCTTTAATCCAAATAACGCAGGGAAATACAGAGAAACAGGCTAGCAACACTTCCAAACACGACGTTAAGACAGGACACCAAACTCAGGAAGCATGGGACTATAAGTAATAAAACAAAATGAGGACTAATAGGCTAATTAAAAGACAACAGGTGAACTAAATACAATAATCACATGCACACTAGGAAAATGGGTCAAACAACAAGACACTAAAAACAAAAACAAAAACACAAAGACCATACATGTGAATATAATATAATATAATACATTTTTTAATTAGTAAGTAGTAAAACATTTTAAAATTTTAATTCAGCAGTCCCTTTGGATAATATGAAAACAGTGGTAAGATCAGAAATGGAAAAAAATTAGAGAGAGAATATGTGCATTTTTAAATACATTTTAAAAGTATACTATTAAGTGTAAAATAGAATAAGATGCAGAGAATAATCTGTCAGGTTTATGCATTTTAGTTCATTTTTATTCTCTTAATGAAATATATAATATAATATAATATAATATAATATATAAACTCACGCATGAGGAAATCCCGAATTTGTTTGATGAGGTCCCTCAGGTCGTTGTTAGAATGATCCACCTTATTTTTGGTATCACTAGCTTTTTCCAAAGCTGCCTGGGCTTTATCCTTAGCTTCCTGAGCCTTGGTCTTAGCATCTGCCACCTTAATAAGACCATCAAGACAATATAAGATGCAGAGAAAAGACTGAAGACTTTCTGGAGAATGTTCAGTCTTAAAAGGAATTGACAGCACTGAAAACACTCTAATCATGCAAGTAATTGGTCAGAATAATTAAAGAGTGTCTCTACCTGCTTAAAAAGCTCTTCCACTACTCCCATAGCTTTATCCAACTCTTTTTCTGCATGCTTGGATCTATCCAGGGCATTGTTGGCCACTGCAACAGCTCCATTGCAATTCAGGCCACCACAGTGGCGCTTGCCTTCATCATCACGACAACCAGCACCGCCACAAGGACTGTCCACGCATGGAGCGTCACCCGGTGCTCCACATATCTACAAAAACAATATATCAAGAGCTCTAAAGGAAACTAATATCATAAAAAAACATTATTAATAATATTACATATAATAAGATGTTATATAATAATTCATATGGTAATAATACAAATATTTTATTAGACAAACACTTTATAATATTCTATACATTATATAAACAATGATTTTATAATATTTTAAATATATACCTTTCTATTCAGTCAGATGTATGTATGTACTGTTATAACTTTAAATTTGTTGAGGCATTTGTCGTCACTTATGTTTCATCCAGCTTACCTTTTCATTGATTTTCTTTATGTCCAAATTCTGAGCTTTAGCATTTAAGTCTGTGAGCGTCCGTTTGTTGGCAGCATTTTTGCGGTTAAAATCGTCTCTCTTTTGGGCAATAAGTCGCTCTGTTTTCTTGCGGGTGCCTGCCGATTGGCTCACTGTGCTGGGAATGTCAGTGGTAGATCTGTTGGTGCGGTGCTCTGCATCACGTGACTTGTTGTACGAGGCCCGGATGCTGTCATATGCACCTGAGGAAAAATACCACATGTTAAATAGTACGTTTTCCTTTTCCAATAGACCCAAAAGATCAGTCAATGGATTGTTCTCTGGCAGGTAATAATAAGTAAATGGCACTTGTTTCAATATTTTGCGTATTTAGGTGCATTTTTAGGTAGAGTAATACAGAATCAGTGACTAACCCAAGAAGTTAGAGTTCTTGAGGATGTCAAGCTGACGGTTAAGCTGATCTGAGTTCAGGTCGAGTTCTTTTGCTTCTCTCTCCAGGGTACTTAATGCATTACTGGCCTCATAGTTACTGTCCTGCACAGCGGTCAGGTCTCCTTCCAGCTGGTTCAATGTGTCCGTGGTCTCACCGATCTGAGCTCTGAGAGACAGAAAGAGAGCTGATGAACTGACCAAACTCATCTCCATCAAGGGTGTAAAAAGTGACAAAATGCGAGAAAATTATACTTAATATTCATGTGAAAGTGTGGGTTCCATGTCAAATTTGTACTCCTTTACAAGTATTTAACAAGAACCACTTTCTAAAATTAATTACTTAAATGTTTAAAATTCATAAAACTTTTTCATAGCTATTGAGAATGACAAATAAAATCAAGACATTTTCTAATTAATTAAAACATAATTAAAATCCAATTACTTAATGTAATTTTGATGCAAAAAAAATATTAAAGGTAATCTAAACTAGTCTTAGTAATAAAAAGTAGGAATACTTTTTTTTTTAAATGTACAGAATATATTTGTCATAATGACCAGTAAATTTAATTTAATTATTATCCCCCCCCCTCACACTCTCAGCTGTGTTCTTTACTCCCTCTGCCTTATTCCTAGAGTGAAAGAATACTGTTTGCATTTACACTTACAAAGTGATGTACAGAAACAGTGCATAAATCCAGATGTGCAAATAGTCACCTGGCTTTCTTGGCATCCAGCAGCAGCTTTTCTGCTTTGAGGACGTCATTCTGGGTCTGTTCCAGAATGGCGTCCACATTGGACAGGCTCTTGACACGGTCTTTAATCTCATCTGCGAGGTGTCGAATCTGCCTGGGAGAAGCAGGAATTGACAGCTCCAGCACCCGATTGGCCACCGCCTCAATGCTGTCAGGATCTGCCCCCTCCTCTGCAAATATTCAACATGACATGTAGACAGTGACCAAAGTATGAGCATTAAAGGGTCTTCAGTTTTCAGACAAGTCTGGGACAGAGTTGAAATTAAATAAGCTCAAAAGAATTCAAAGTATTGTGAGTTAAAATTCTGTGAGAAGAAATGAAAAACAGAGGGGGAATATACAGTGCTCTCCACTAATATTGGCACCCTTGGTAAATATGAGCAAAGGCGGCTGTGAAAATAAATCTGCATCATTTATCCTTTTGATCTTTCATTCAAAAAATTCTAACCTTTCATTGAAGTAAAACAATTGAAAGTGGGCGGAAACTCACATTATGAAATAAATGTTTTTCTCCAATGCATGTTGGCCACAATTATTGGCACCCCTAGAAATTCTTATGAGTAAAATAACTCTGTCTGAAGTATATTCCCATTTTATTTTAATTTTTTTCCCCCCCCCCCCCCCAATTTTAATTAATTTCAATAGTACTTGTAAATAATACTAGTAACATAAATTCCCAATATTAATAATTGAGTATAGTAATGAAGTAAAATAACTCAAGTAATTTTCCCCCAAACACCCTCAACTAGTCAAGCAAATCTTTCAAGCGATCCAAGAAAATGTATTGTCTGCACCTGTGGTGTATCTCCGTCTAACCAAACTGTACCTGAGATCCTCGATCATGCCCATCAGAGTGGTCACAGCCTCAGCAGTGGCATTGCGGGCATTAACAATGTCCCGCACCTGTGCCAGCATGTCCTCCAACTCCTTAAATTTTCTCTCGAAGGCTCGGGTCAAGCCAGTAGTCTGAAGCTCCTTGGCTCGATCTGTGAGCACTTTAGTTCTGGTTGCCAGATCCTGAACGATCCGGTCCCAGTCCCCAAAGCACTGGTGGCAAGGCTTGCATTCAGGGAAGGTGCCAGAGAAACCACGGGCACATTGATCACAGCGGACACCAGAAACTCCCTGCTTGCACTCGCAATGACCAGTCACACGGGTGCACTGAGATGACTCGATGCCCTGGGGGTCGCAGTCACATGCTGTGGGGAGAGAAGTAACCAAATCAGTCGGATTTTGGGAATTATGATGAATTGTGAATAAAAAATATGCTAATTAGAGCATTCGAGCTGATGATAAACGGTGTTACATTAGCATTAGAGATGATATGGACACAGATTATGTATAGAAAGTGCTCTGAAAGTATCATGGTACCTCGGCACAGTACTCTTGGGTCACCCCAGTGGTTCTCCTGGCAGTCTTTACAGGTCTTCCCTCCAAACCCAACACGGCACTGGCACTGACCTGTGAACTATATGAACTTGGGTTCAAAAAGAGGCTTAGTAATATTTAAGATTACTGCAGGCATGTTAAAACTAGGGATGCAAGATATATGAATATCACATTGGTTATCAGAGATTTTTTTTTTGATATTGGTCAATAGTGTATATTTAATTGTTTATACTCATATCTTCTATTTTTACATTTAGTCAATTTTTCCATCATCTCATACTCACTCAATCTTTAATAACACAGTTAAATGTAATCTTTAGCGAATTTCAAAATTAATATCTATTTTTCATATGATATATTATAATGCTGTGCCTAAATTCACTTATAGCATTTGAAATTACTGCTTTTAGTTTTTAGTTCTTTATTTTTTATTTATTTAGACAAAACAGTATATCATTTTAAAATGATCCTTTTATGAGTTATGAGCCATAATATAAAAATAATAATTGCTCTGTATTGGCCCAAATTTTATTATTAGGCTAGATAGCAAAGCTTTTCAGATTTTCAGTCCCTATCCCATAAGTCTACTTATCAACGATCTGTCTTTGTGTAAAATCTAAAATAGTGTAATATAAATAAATAAATACACACTACCGTTCAAAAGTTTGTGGTTGGTACGTTTTTTTAATATATATTTTTGAAAAGAAGTCTCTTGTGCTCATTAAGGCTGCATTCAAAACAGAGTGAAAAAGTAATTTTGTGAAATATTATTACAATTTTAACTAATTGTTTTCTATTTTAATATATTTTTAAATGTAATTTATTCCTGAGATGGCAAAGCTGAATTTTCAGCACCATTACTTCAGTGTCACATGATCCTTCAGAAATTATTCTAATATGCTGATTTTATGATCAAAAAACATTTCTTATTATTATTTATGTTAAAAACAGTTGTGCTGTTTAATATTTTTGTAGAAATCATGATACTTTATTTTTACAGGACATTTTCTTTGCTGAATAGAAAGTTCAAAAGAACAGCATTTATTTAAAATAAAAATCTTTTATAACATTATAAATGTCTTTACTAATGTCACTTTTGATCAGTTTAAACCAACCTGAATTATTTTCTTTTTAAAAAAAACAAACTCAAACTTTTGAATGGTACATACATACATATACTGCCCTGAATGTGAGCTTAATTTGTGAGCCAAAGGTACCTCATTACAGGCAGATGTGTAGGCGTTGTTGGGGTCACAGCCACAGGTCTCACAGCCTTGTCCACTCGCCAGGTTCCAGTAATTAGGAGCACAGTGATCACAGGTTTGTCCAATAACATGAGGCAGACATTGACACTGTCCTGTGGCACGCTGGCACACACATTCATCTCGAGACAGACACTGACTGCGCTCTGTGCCCAAGAAGTTGCAGGTGCACTCTGGGTAAGTGAAAGTGTCGATATGTTTAAGATGTTAATAGTGCACTATAATGAATAAAAGTAATTTAAGACCCAGGTAAACTCACTCCGGCAGTTGCGGCGGGAAGCATCTCCATAGTATCCGCTCTTGCACACACCACAGTCCGGTCCTTCGGTGTTGTACAGGCACTTGAGACACTGGCCAGTACGTTTGTCACATGCCTCAGGATCTGATAGATCAATGTTGTTACTGCAACGACAAGGTTGGCACCGTCCACCGATCTTAGAGGGGTCGCCGTAATAACCCGGAGCACATTCGTCACAACGTGGACCTGGTTGATGGAGAAAGTAGGCGTTTAGTTGCAAAAAGATAGAATTTGATAACATATCCTTAAAAATTATGTTTTACTCCCATGTCACAATTAAACAGAGAAAATGTCTTTATAAAGCATCTGTGTAAACAAGAAAAGAAAAATGGCTTAAATTCAATTGAAGGACATTTTTAATGCTGAACTGAATTTAATAATACTTTCTTTAAAGAAATAGCACTAAAACGGTCACAGCTGGAAAATCCATTGTCCTCTTAGGATAAAGCACTTCCAGTTTCATGATGCTTTTTTCCATAACAATTTATTTAATAGGGTTTCTGAGTGAAACTTTAGAAGTATGTAATTAATATATTAGCAATAAGCAATATTAGGTTCACATATCTAAAGGAAAAGGTGTTAAACTGCGTTGCAACTAAATCGTTATTGATGGCTTAGTGTTAAAATAATGGCAATACTTTAAATAGAACAATATTCAGTTATGACATTAAATTAATAAATTAAATTATTAATGGAATTATTTAAATTAAGTTGATACAGGCTCCAGTCCTCTGGTGGCACTCGTCAGCATGTCCATTACATTCACACGGCATGCAGTTTGGGAAGCCCCAGTGTCCAACCTGACAACCATCACAGCGCTGACCAAATGCACCAGCCCGGCATAGACACTGTCCTGAGTACTGGTCACAGAATCGGCTCTGGGAGCCCTCCAAACTACATTCACAAACTATAGATGAAGACAGAAAGCAATAAATGAATGTACAGATGAAAGAAAGAAAGAAAGAGGATAAAAAAGCAGGAAACCAAAAAAAATAAATAAACAAATGCAACAAATATAAAGAAAGAAAAACATAAAAAGAAGAAAACAAATAAAACAAAAACAAATCAAACAATAACAACAATAAAACAACAACAGCAACAATAAAAACAAAAAAATGAAAGAAACAAACAAACAAAAACAAATAAAATGAAACCCCCCCCCAAAATATTAAAACAAACAAAAAAGAAGCAGCGAAACCAAGAGAGAGAAAAACAAACAAAAAAGAAAGAAATAAAAAAGGAAAAAACAATGACAAAAAAGCAAAACAGTAAAAGAAAAACAAATAAAAACAAAAGAAAAAGGGAAAAAAAGAATAAAATCTAATAAGAAAAGAAACAAAGGGGAAAAACACAAAGAAGAACAAAGGTCATGCTCTAGATGTTCAGTATAACAGAAAATGAGAGCCACACAGAGAGTGCGAGATCAATTTATACACACTCACGCTGTGTATGACTGAAAACTCACAGCCATATGGAAATATTACGCTGACCAGCTGAACCGGGAAGTTCATCATCAGCTTATTCTGCTACACACACTGTGATGGTACTTGGCTTCAACACACTTATTTTAGTGCACATTTATAGTTCAGTTTATTTTCCAATCTTTTGCAAATTCTTTTGTTTTTATTTAATTTTTATACCGTGTTTAAATTTTTTTTTTTAACTTTAGTTAAAAAATGAAATGTTCACTTTATTAATTATTTTACTATTTTTTTCCCTGCAAATTCTTAGTATATGTGTATGTAACTCTTACGTACACATACATACGAGTTACAATGTGCAGAGGAAATCTGAAAGAGGGAAAACTGAGTGATAATTTGGAAGAAGAGACAAAAGAAATGTCTAGAGTATATGATATGTAGGCTGCACCTGTTTATGTCTCTGTGTTGGGTTATTAGAGCACATCTTGTTCATTATGTACTGGATGTCTCATCTGAAATATTCATTAATACATTTTTAGTCAAGTCCATCTGCTCCTTTACATTTTCTTTGTCAATCATTTCTGCAAAAGGTAAAACATATATAAATAGATGAAATATTAAAGACAAAAAGTTTGTTAAGATCCAGCCGTTGCCTAAATAAGCTCTACAGTAGGTAAAAATTAAATAACTTATAATTTACATGATAGATAGATAGATAGATAGATAGATAGATAGATCATATTATAAAATATACTGTTATAAAATTATATAATATAAACATTCTGTAATATATAAATAATATAAATAAGTGTGTGTGTGTGTGATCCTTATACACACTCACACACACACACACACACACACACACACACACATTTATTGACACCATTAAAATTTATATTAATGTATTTGGATAAAATAACACCTGCAACACATAATATTCATCATTTAGGAAAAAAATCTGACTAAAAAATGTGGTTGTTACCAAGTGAAGACCTGTTCACGAGACATACTGCACTTTCCTATTATAAGAAGAAATAGGTTATTCATGCTGTTCCTAGGAAATATTTTAGGTTAGCCAGTTAAAGTACAGGAACAACAACCTGAGGAGGAAAAATCAGCTGCTATTTCCATTTTACATGCTTTCATTTTAGATCCCTCCATCTGACATGTAATAAAGAGGCAGGATGGACAGCAATAAACTGGAAACTGAATTTAAATACATGTGAATAGATCTTTGCCAATGATGGAAAAGAGAACAAAACCTTTCAATGCAAATAGCTGTGTCTTATACAGTTAACGCTTAGGATTGTTAAGGTTTACTTACTCTGAATGTTAGGGCTGTAAGGGTCTTCGATCTGGATAGCAGGGTCAAGAACACGATAAATCACCTGAGAGAAGAGAAGTGCAGGTCAACAACCTAACAAATGAACTGACAAATTAACAAAGTCTTCCAACTGAATACCTCTCACCTCTCCTTCTGTCGATGGCTCAATGTCAGAATATCTGGACTCGCAGATAATATCATCAACCTTACGAAGTGGACCTTGGGAAATTCCCGGGAAGGTGGACTCACAGTCGAAGGCGAAGTAACGGTACACCTGCCAGGTTCGGCCAAAATCTGCGGATCGCTCAATCAACATGGCCGCTGGACGGAACGTCTGTGTACAAAAACAATTGACAGTATGAGGTCAGTTTTGAAGTGTTTCAAGGGTGATTTCTTAAAGGACAAAAACTTTCTTACCTTAAAAGTCATGATGAGATGAGTAAAGTGAAACTCTGCCTCCAGGTCCAGCTGAAGATAAACGTCAGACTTCCCTGAGGAGAGAAGAGAAATCATGTTCTACATTAATGATCCAAGAGGTCAACGGTGGCTATCAGCAATTTCACAAAAGACCCCACGACTGTAATGAGAAGATATTTTTGTAGTAACACTTCATTTTAATGGTCTGCTTTAGATGTTTTATAGATGAGACATTCTCATTTACTAATACTCTACCAATACTTTCATTATTTTTGCATAATTTAACAAATTTGCAACTTGAATGCACAATAAACACACCTTGTTAACCAATGATATTTAACTAGTGCCGATGTGACCTCCATGCAACTTTTTTTTTTGTTTTATTAAAACCCAAAAACCATAAGACATAAAATGTCCAAACATTAGTGTTGCTGTGAGGAAGATTTTGCTCTATATGTTGGTTCAACATCTTCCTAACTTTAATGACTTCAAACAGATTCTTATTTTATTCTTTTATTTGATTCTTATTTTACTCGACTTTGCTAGCAGAATGCAGGTGTTTTTACACTCTCATTTTAACCCTGAGTACATGTGAAACACAATAACGACACAGGGACTGCAGTGAACAAGATCCTGTGTTTTTCTTCCTAAACCACTTTATCTGGGAATTTAATAAGGCTCTGACTAACTCAGAATAACAATGCACAACAATATGCACATTGAAACACAGTGTCCTACAGTGACTAAGCAGAGCTAGAAATAGATGGGATGGTTTAACAATCTACTTTTGTTCTGTTCAGCTCTTACGTGCACAGTTCATTATTCATCTGGAGCGACAGACGGACTGTATTCTGCAGAGCTGGCACCATATAGAGCTCACCTGTGCCTCCCTGCATTACCATTACAAAGCTGTAACTCAGTCCACTGCAGCGGCCCTTTGTCTGACTGCTGGATTTAACCTGTGTTTCATAATCAACAGCTAAACAGGAAGGAAAGAGACGCTGAGGAAAAGAGAGACAGGTTCTACCACAGCCGAAGAGAATGAGGGACCAGAGTGGGGGGAGAGGCCAGCGGAGGTGAAGTGGAGCACAAAAGGAAATTGACTGAAAGGCTTGCTGTTTTTTCAATACATGTTTCAGTGTTTTGGCTGGAGGAGGAAGTCGTTAAGTCGCTGCCTTTAAGCCTCAATGCCAAAGACCCATGAAAAAGACTACTCTCATGTAGAGCACCTGATTTTTTCCTATATAGAACACGTGACACACCATAAAGAAATCTAGACAAACAGCAGTTTCCACGAAGAGGGTACATAACAGTGCCTGAAATAATAATAGGGTACATAATATTGCCTGAAGTATTTTTTTTAAATCATTTTATTTATTGCTATTGCTATTTTTATTTGTATTACTTTATTATTTACTATTATTATTAACAATAATGAATAATTATTAATTAATAATAATAATAATAATTTTTTCTATTCATCAGGGCAACTGATGGGAACAGTTTGAGACCAAATTTTGGTATCTAGTTACTGATAAATTAACATTTCCCACAAATTAAAAAACAAAAAATGTATTTGATCATATTCTCTAACAACTAATTTTTTAAGCCTTAAAAAGTACACCAAATTGGACACCAAAAAGTACCATATCCAGTATCCACTCAATATTGATATAGAGGTCATGACAGGGGTCCACTTTTGAGACATGCTGAACAACTGATCTACTGTTCACTATATGGCACTGTTACAGAAAAGTCACTGAAGCCATAGTGATTGTGAGCAAAAATAGTGACCATTTCCTGTGAACACCCATAATTAATTCCTTAACTAAGAAGACACACAGCTGACAAACAGGGGTTTCACTCTCTTAAACTATAAAAGGAACTTTGTTAAGATGTAAAGAGGTATTGTTTTGAATAAAATTACATATAAGATCTAAATATAATTTCAGCCCATCAGACATCAGTGCATCAAACATTTTTATAACTGTAGCTTGCCAAGCTACAAGCTTCAAGCTAATTAAAGTAGTAAAGTCAAGTGCAGAGTATAAGCTACTAACAAAAATAATCCGTAAAAATAGGGCACAGTACTGTATTAATATGAAGGAAATTTCCGTTTTGATTTTTACAGGTGTTATACCAGTATTTTGAATTTTGCACTGCATTGGGTTGTGTTTTAGGGCTAAAGTAAATATCCTTAAAATTAATGGACAATGTCTTGGCAGAAAATTGCCAGTAAATTTTCAGTTATTTTTTTTATTTCATTGTAATTAATTAATTTAACTACACTGGGCAATACTGAGAGCTAAATAGCTACATTGAGTACACAATACAGTTTGACATGAAAAACAACCATTTAACATTTAACTCATTACACTACTACTTGTTGGAAAAAGTAAATTGTTACTGGAAATTTTGTTAATGAAAACTTACTGGGGAAAAAAAAACTTGCTACTTTGAAAACAGATAAACTATCAGATAACTACAGATAATTATCATGCTATGGAAAATGTAGTTAAGTTAGTAGCATCTCTTCCATGTTCTGCTCTATTAGTTTTGTCTCCCTCTTTCAACCTCTCTATGGGTATGCCAGCAGCAGGCCGTGTCTGTAATTATCTCTAATACTGCAGGGTTTAAGGAGTGTGTGTCAGGGTGAGCCTGGACATCTTAGCTTTGAAATACAGCCAAGTCAACTAACAACCTTCCTCTGTTTCTGCACTCTTGTACATACTTACTTCCATTCTGAATATCTATCTTCATCCTAGTACTAAATAAGTAGGGCTGTCCATTTAAGTTGTTAATTTAGTACAATAAATTATTTATACTCAAGGGATCTGAAAGGATTTGATCAAAAATACAGTAAAAGTTCAAATAACTGTTTTCTACTTTAATATATTTTAAAACATAATTTATTCCTGTGATGATGAAGAATTTTCAGCAGTCATTACTCCAGTCTTTAGTGTCACATGATCCTTCAGAAATCATTCTGATATGCTGATTTGGTGCTCAAGAAACATTTCTTATTATTATCAATGTTGAAAACAGTTTCCTTGATAATTCTGTGGCAACTATGACACATTTTATGTCAGGATTCTTTGATTAAAAGAAAAGGTTAATAAACACTATTTTTTATAACATTGTAAATGTCTTCACATCATATTTGAGCAATATTAAGTGTCCTGGCTGATTACAAGCATCTTATTGACCCCAAACCTTTGAGCAGTACATTAAAATATTATTTAGAAATATTTATTTTCATTTCAGTTAACTCTTTTAGGCTAATTTGCCCCAGCACTGGGCATCATTCTGAATGCATGCATCTCTCTTCCTCAGTCTCGGTGTTATTAATAGACGCCCTAAACATCAACCTTCTAATATACATGTGAAGCGTTTCCAGTCCTTGCCAAGCAGCTGGGTTTGGAGGGTTCAGGGAGGCAATCAAATTTCCTGGCAACATATTACTCTACTTTTGACAAATGAAACCAAACAGATGTGTGGATTTCCATCAAAACATCACTGAAGCTGCGGATTAGCACACATGGTTTTCTGCATGCATTAATTAACAGTTGGCTGAGGTTGAGCTGTGGTTGATATGTAGATCCAACTCTGACCTATATGTCTTATAAAGTGTAAAAAGCCTAAAAACAATAGCTGAAAAGATGGACTTTTGATCCAAATTCTTGTTCTCTCACCATTCTCAGACTGCCACCAGGACTTCTTGCGGTGCGGTTTGAAGGTGGTGATGACATTTTCGATGCGGTGACTTACAGGGTTGGAATAAGGATCATAAGGTCGCCGTGAATCACAGTGGAAACACTTCTTTTCTTCCTAAACAAGGTCAAGGGTCGAAAATTAAAAAAAGGATCAGCTCAGCAGTATCAGTATCTTCACAAAAAATGGTATGTGTGTGTGTGTGTGTGTAAATGTGTAACGGTATGTGAGAACTGGTGTCGGCTCTACCTGCAGATGGCTGACAATGCAGTAGGGTTCTCTCCTCCGTAAGCCACAGGTGGATGAAGCTTTCAAGTTCGTCTCTCGACCCACCAAGAGGTCACCAGTTGCAGGGTAACAACTTCCATGGGTACAGCCGTGGGCAAGATCAGGCTCCTGCGCACTGGCCGCTGACAGGACTTTCAAGGAAACAAAAAGAAACAAAATAGACATGATGAGCAGAACAGGATTGTATTTGTAATGTTGTTCAAGTAGAACCTTCAGTCTGTAGTGTACAAGAAAAAATTGAACATGTAATTCTCATTCTCTTGCCAGTTTGGCCAACCAGAGCTCAAGCAATTTTCCATTAATGCTCAGCAAAGGCCAAGTTTCCACTAAAAGTCCCTTCAGGCTGTGGTGGTGAGAAGCAACAACGCTGTTTTAGTATGATGGGAAATTATTTGGCAATATCAAATTAAGCAAAATCATGAATATTGTGGTTTTCTTTTTTTTTATTTGGCCATTCATTTTCCCAAAGACATATCTTCAGACATATCTTCTCAATCTTTCCTTATCTCACAAGTATGAGAACATTAAGATATACGTTTTAATAGCACCTCTGACCTACACTTCAGCAACAAAAAGTAGTTGAGTTGGCAAGTTTGATTCTTTAATGTGAATCAGTTCAAACTGTTGTAATACATTCAAAATAATGATTCATCTTTTGTGTGTGTATTAAAATTATGTAGTAAACAAAAATAAATAATTCTGTTCGGGGGATATAAATGAAAATAATAAAAAATAGCTCTTCTTGTTCATTTAGTAAAAAACTTTTTTAAATTTGAATTACAGTTTTTCTCAGTCGCTTTGGTGCATTTCTCGAATCATCCTTAATATTTGCAAAAAAGTATGTGCATTTCATGTCATTTTGTCATTGTTCACAAACAAGATAGTCAAAATGCTTAGTCATGTTGTCAGTATAACAGTGCACTTTGTTAGTATTACCTGATATAAACTACGGCAACATTTTGGTTGACAGTTACTGTACTGAACAGTATGCCATATGCTTATGTATGCCATATATCCATTTCAAAAGTACAAATTTACACATTACTGTATGTGGGATTGATTGAAAGAGACTGGATAGAATTCCCAGTTACACTTTTACTAGTGGTCTGACCAAAAAAAAAAAAAACACATTACAATGTCATTGTGATATAGAAAATGAAAAAGAAATATGCGCACAAAGATGAAAAAAAAAGAAAGTCCATTGTTAGAATAGAACTCGTGTTGTCGTCTGTCTATACAGTATATGCTTTACAACTGAAGATTCATGAGATGAACCTTTGAGCTATTTCAGAGAAATGGTTTATCAATTCTCTTCATTAGTGAAAGTCAAGATTCACTTGCACAATTCATGCTAAATTTACAAAAAGTCTAATTATAATGTGTAAAAAATGTGCTTGACACTTTATGACAACCAGATCAAACATTTTGCATTTAATGACTTATACGATGAACTAAAGACTAGATGTTTTGAGAGGTAAGACCATTGCACAGAAAACTATATAATACATTTTGAGCAACATGACATTAGCAACTGATAATGTAGGAAACCGCAGATAAATGTACACAATCAATTGCATGAACGTACCAAAGCAATTGCAGCTTGTTCAAAAGAATGAGAAACTGCTTTTATGATGTGTACAAATGACTAGATGATGTGGAAGTTGTACAAGTAGTTTTGAGAATTTCATTTCTGATTTGAGAAATGCACCAAAGCGACTGAGAAAAACTGTAATTTCCTACATTAGATATTTCAAATCTTTCTCTTTGGTCAAAATTATGATTTCTCTGAACATATAAAAACCTATAAGAACCTATAAAAAAAAAACTATAAAAATATTCATGAATATATATATATGAAAAAATATCAGTGCAAATGTCTTTAGCCCTAGTGATCAAAACACTTACACTCTTTGCAGCCACAGTTAAATCTTGTGTTAAAAATTGGATCAAATGTAGTTACTCTGTGTAGCTTTAATAAGAGAGAGAAAGAGAGACAGAGACAGCGGTTACAAGATTTCAAGTTAACCTTTTACAATACCCAACAGCTGCTAAACATTCCTGCCAGTGTCCCAAACAAACCCTGTGTGAGATGATGTTGGGATTTGCAGTCAGGAAAGCTGGGACTGCTTCAGACAGGTGCTGTGATACACACATACACTGAAATCTGCATCATTTGTCTTGACAGATTTCTAGCTTTTAACCTCAGAAATCAAATGTAAACTAACACACAAACAGAATTAGGAAAGCATAGTCACATGAATGGATTTAAAGAAACGCTTGTTTACATCATTTATCCATCAGAGATCTGTGTCATCAACACAAGACAGCTGCGTCTGTCTGGCACCGTACTATCTCTCACCCTTCTGGCACCAAATACACACTCATTAAGTACCCTCAAACATCCACATACGGCAACACACCCACCTGGAGCCAAACTCCAAAATAAAGCCTTACAGTAAACTGCAGGAACTGATGGGAAAATGCCTCAGAAATGATCAATTGAAACACGAGGGAAAACCATCTCTTTCCCCCTTACAGGCAGAACAACTAACCACAGATAAATCCAGATACACCAAATGCAGTTACTGAGCAATGACAAATCTGCCGCTGGTATTACATTTAATCTTCTTGGCAGTGTGTTGACCCACAAAACAGTGAGAAAGTGGACAGGAGCTGAATTATGGGAAGCAAAGGCTTCAATGTGAGTGAGAAGCAGAGGAGTTCTTCTGTTAAAAAGATAGTTCACCCAAAAATGAAAATCCTGTCATCGTGTACTCACCCTCATGTTGTTTCAAACCTGCATGACTTACTTTCTTCTGTGGAACATTTTGAAAAATGTCCAGTGTTGTTTTGGACCCCACTGACTTTCACCGAATGGACAAAAATTCTTTGGTGTTCATACAGATTTTGAATGTCACGTGGGTGAGTAAATGATGACAGAATTTTTGAGTGCACTATCCTTTTAAATATTCTTGGCTATACAAGACCAACGTGGAAAGAGCAAAATTAAGTCATGGATGTAGGATGGAACGTTCACTTTAGGGACTGACAAATGGAAATAGTTTCTCATTTAGTCGCTATACACCCACAATGAGCTATGATAATAAAGCCCATACTGTTGTTGTATTTTTATGATGATCAAACCGTGTGTCTTATATACAGGTTTCATACTGTGTCCGAGGGTTTGGTTGTGAAAGCTACCCTTCAGTCAGTGTGTGTGCCACTCTCTGCTCCTGCCTTACATGGACAAGCTCTCAGGAATGTGGGAGGACAGCTGGCATGGCAGACATACCTCAGAACTAACAAAGACCTGCTGTTGCCTTACTGTACTCACTGAAGAGATCCCAAACTAAAGACCCCCACAGCCAAGGTTGCTGTTTCAGAAATACATCAAATGTGCCATTATTGTGTTGAATAGAATATACTAATTACAATCAAGGTACACTGTACAATTAATGACTCTTAACTTTTGACAGACAGACAGACAGACAGACAGATAGATAGATAGATAGACACCAAGAAAGACAGACGGATAGATAGATAAATGACTAGACAGTCCGAAAGACTCACAGACAGACAGATATGGATAGACAGATCAATAGAGAGACACAAACATAGACAATCAGAACAGGCTCAAGGACCGTGGCGTAGGTGGTGAATGTGAATCTTGAAAAGAGCATAAGAGGAGTTTGTTGAAGTCTGTAACAGCATCAGCCTCGGTTGATGTATTTTTCTTGCTGTGAATGAGTGAAGGGCTGCGCTAGGGACTGTACTGTGGTCCTGAAAAGGCTCACTGACTCAGAATGGACTAACTCAGCCTCAATGTGGTACAGTGCAGCCTGTAGTAGGGCAGAGTGTGTTATCTATATCTCTGAAAACACAGCCACGATGATTGTGGACTGGTCATATCCCATGATGCTCTCTGGTGTCCTGTTTGTCCTCTCTGAGTTAATCTCCTAGTAAGACCCAGAGGATGAGACAAAGAGAGGGCTACTCTTTCTCTCTCTTAAAGACATTTCAGTCTTTCTCTTGCATTTTTTCATTAAGATTTTTTTTCTGTGAATCTAATAAATCTAATAAATCTGTCTTCAGTTTCTGCTGGTCTGGGTTTGGCTCAGTGTGCCAGGTAGGGATTATCACAGCTGGGACTGTCTGCTTTGTTCAAGAGCTTCACTTTTTTATTCTTTTGCATTTCTGCCCCTCTCAGCTTTCAGAGGGAGATTATTCCCAACCAGGGAAGGCAGAGAATCACCTCCTTGTGCCTGTCTCTATAACCCCAGAGAGTCATTTTAATCCTGGGGACTGTTCATTTGACGGGGAGGGGAAAAATGACACTAACATGGCACATTCTTCTGCATCTGAGTGACAGAAAACAGCCGGTCACTTCCTTAATAGTCCATTAAGAAGCACAGAGGCCCCTCTGAAAGCAGGGCTTTTACACAAAAACTGACAAAAGCAGAACAGCCACTACACAATCTACCACGACTATGTCAAAGCAAACAGCATTTCAGTTTTAAAATCTTCAATCGGTTTACATTTACTCTGCTTTCCTTTGACAGGGATTTAGAGACTCTTCCTGGACTCATCTTTGTCCACCTGTTGTTGGCATACAGAAAATGTTAAAATTTGATTAAAATTTGATTGTTGCAAATTCAGAATGATCTAATTTATTTGGAATGACTCTATTCAGTATTTTTTTTAAATTCTAATGCACTATATCCCGATTCAAACGGTAATTGTTTCTCATTGGGACCTAAGTGATTTTCAACATTTACAGGGGTTAGTCTGTGATTTTATTGCCATCTGAATCCAGAATGTCAGTGTTTTTCTCCCACAACCCGAGTAAAAATCCCTGGATGAATTACCTATTGTTTTTTTGACAAACACCAAGGTTGTGTGGTAATTTAATTGCCGTCCGATAAGAAACAAGAAATCGATTCAAAATTCAATGTTTAACTCCTTTTTGACCATTGCTGAACATTAATTTGCATAGTTATTACTGAAAAAATACTCAAATGCTGAAAGTATTTATAAGAACAATATTTCATAACTGCTCCACCACAGTGAGTGGGAGCTGTTACGAACAAAAGGAAGAAAGAGAAGAAAAGCACGTAAACATTTGAAATAGGTGATTATTATGGCAGCAACAGGTATGCAATATAATTTTAAAATATAAAAACCCACAATTACATAAAAATATAAACCAAGCAGCTTTATGTTTACCTTATGTAAATAAGAGGTTGCATTAACATATTTCTGCTAATCTCCACATTTTAATGACATTTTCAGAGATAAAATGCAAGGCAGAAAACTATTTTAACTATAGCGTGTCTATTTTTAATAATCAAATAATAAATAGGATATTATTAAATATGAATTTATCATTATTATTCCAAGCATATGATATTTTATTTAAAAAATAAAAACTCTAAAATTAAAATAAAATATTAAAATAACTGTTTCCTGTTTGAATATAATTTAAAATGTAATTTATTCCTCTGGTGGTAAAGCTGAATTTTCAGCATCATTACTCCAGTCTTCAGTGTCACATGATTCTTCAGAAATCATTCTAATATGCTGATTTGCACGCTCAAGAAACATGTACACAGTTCTGGCTTGAAACTCTAGATGGCGCAGTCCGACAAGGTCTAACTCAATCTGACCTAATGACATCATTATCACATTGCACAGCTGATTGGTTCTCTCCTGTATCGGTAGCCAATGAGCTCGCTGCTCAACATTCAAATATATGACTAGAACTGTCGTAGCATTTGCAGCTTGCTTCAGAAACCCTCCACCTTCCCCAGCTCCACCTGTATAGATCTGCTACGAGGTGATTCGTGTATGCTATATGGGGGTTATTTCATGTATGTCATATTTGCAGCAGCAATATTTCTTACATGCTCACAGCAGCATGTTGTGGATGTATTGGCAGTAGCAAGTCTCGGTACTTGCCCTGCCGCAGCAGCAGCAGCAGCGTAGCAGATCTATTCCGCCAAGACCAAATACATTAACATTGTCATGTACATTACCAAGCCAATTCCTCCGAGAGTTGTCATGACAGAAATATTTTTTTTTTTTTGTGGAAAATGTGATATATTTTTTCAGGATTCTTTTGATGAACAAAGTTCAAAAGAATAGCGTTTAGATAATATTTATATAACAGCATATAGTTTAAACATTATACTTTTTAAATATCATGATTTAGGGAGCAGGTTTTATAAACAAATCAATACATTATCAATGCAAAGAAATTCATAAATTTTTAGGTGTGGCTTGAGTATCTAAGTCATTTTGTGGCCACTGCATGTGACAAGAGCAGATAAGCGGACAGGAACACAGCTAACAGGTGTGACAGTAAAATGACCACTCTTTCAAGCCCCTCACAGTTCTGTCCACTGTCGCAGCCTCAGCCATACATGACAGTAATGATGATTCCGCCAAGACCAAATACATTAACATTGTCATGTACATTACCAAGCCAATTCCTCCTCACAGTTCTGTCCACTGTCGCAGCCTCAGCCATACATGACAGTAATGATGGTGCAGCATTGAGATGCCCTTGAGGTCAAATGTGAAATATAGAGAATACATGTGGATACAGGATATTGCTGATGGTTTTGCTGGTCCCTTTCCACTGAGTTTATTTTGGCACTGTGAGTCTAGTTAGTCTGACGAGAGGTGTGTTCTATTTGGAGCCCACTGCCCAGTCTCAAAGTCTGCTCTCTCTCCTCTAACCCTGGTGCTATTTCCAGCTCTCGTCACATCTAGCTCCTCTTCAGTCGCACAGCCACATACACCCCTCCAGATGCCCAATGATATGGCTCCTCCTCTGACAAAACAGCTACAGCCCTGACAGATCAGTTCACACCGGCCCACAACTGCACATGCTGGCTGAGTAGTTATGCCAAAATGAGAGTAATCATGACTGGTTATTATGTCATTTCTAAGCTCAAAACCCAGAAACACAGATATGGCCTGAACAAAATAGCATGGCTGCGATGAACTGATGTCACTAATGAGCGACATCCTCATGGGAATACAGGTAATCAGTCTTTAGATGTTTGTTTTTGAATTTAAATGAAATACAGACCCTTTCCCGATAAGACACGAAGCACAAAGACGATTAACTGTTTACCTGCCCTGCTCTCATACTGTACGACATTAACAAAGTCATTGAGAACTGTGCCAAAAATGGACAAAACAAACAAGCCAAATAATTTGATCACATTCACATTTACCATGCTTATAACATTTATCTATATGGACAATAATTTAGAAAAAAATTATGGAATTTAATGTTTTACCTATACCATTCAAAAGTTTTGGTTAAGATTTAAACAAAATTAATTAATACTTTTATTCAACAGAAATTCATTAAAATGACAGTAAAAACATTTATAATTTTACAAAAGATTTCAGTTTCAAATAACTGCTGTTCTTTTGAACTTTATCAAACAATCCTGAAAACCTGTAATAGTATTTCACAATATTACTGTCTTTACTGTATTTTTATGAAATAAACACAGCTGTGATGAGCATAAGAAACTTCTTTCAAAAACATTTACAAACTTACCGACCTCAAGACATTTGAACAGTATAGGAAAGTCTTTGATTAATTACGTTAATTACAAAAAATGTGAACAGTTGTCTTTCTTAACCCTTTATTATTGGCCCTTTTAAAAAGCGTCCACATAGTTAGAAATGAGTGATTTCAATAAACTAGTAGGTCTCCTATAATTAAAGAAAGAGTGTCGGTAAAGAGGAAATACAAGGCCAAAATAAAATAACACGGAGTAAACACAGTAGACTTATGATATGAATTATCTGAAACACTTTGCATTTAAGGTTCAATTTGTTGAATCTTGAACTAACAGTGAAAAATATAATTTATTAATTTACATGCACTAATATATTTTTTACATTTCACATTTTATAAATTAACTAATGTATTATGAATGAAAATGAGTTCATCATACAAATCTCAAAATTAACATTAACTTAACGGGGTCATATGATGTTGCTAAAAAGAACATTATTTGGTGTAATGAAATGTGTTTATGCGGTTTAAGGTTCAAAAAACACATTATTTTCCACATACCGTACATTATTGTTTCTCCTCTATGCCCCGACTTTCTGAAACGCGTTGATTTTTACAAAGCTCATTGGTCTGAAAAGCGAGGTGTGCTGTGATTGGCCAGCTATCTAGTGCGCTACGATTGGCCGAATACCTCAAGCGTGTGACGGAAATGTTACGCCCTTACCATATTGTGATGCCCTGTCTGGCTGGAGCGACGAGACAAAAACATTAAAACCCATTATAAACGAGGCATGAACAAGAAATGACAAACAACAAGCGCTACTCTACACTGCTCAAAACTCACGTTTGAATTGTCAGAGGCAAATTCTTTAAATATAAAAAACTTGCTTACAGTCTGTGAGTCAGAACAGCCGGCATTGTAGTCTACTTTATCAGGATCAGGAAACAGTCCTCCATAAAATGCGCAGGACACATCTGAATATTTGGGTATTTACAACTGTTCTGGAACAGTGTTGTAAATACAACTTAACTACTGATTTCTAGTCGTGTCCTCTTTTGGAAGGCCAAACAAAGTAGTTTCGCTTTCACAACGAAACACACAGCGCCTTCACAACATGGCAGCAGCGGCAACAACAATACTACAGCGACAATAAAAGTTACGCCTTCTTTCTTTGCGTGAACATTTGGGCGGCGTTATGCAAATCTTCCCACACAGTGACATAGACATGTGGGGGCTTGTTAGAACGAGCCGTTTTAGGTAGGCGTGGTTGACTCTTAACTTTTATAAAAAATATCTCTTTTGATTTGAGACTTTAGTCTTTGCAACTTTACAGATCTTCTTTATGCACCAAGAGCTTGTAACACTTCAAAGAGAAAGGAAAAATTTAAATCGCATCATATGACCCCTTTAAATTAATAACCATTGTATTATATTTGTATTATAAATGCATTAACTAAGGTTAACAAATTGAACCTTAGTGTAAAGCATTAGTGAATTCTAAGATGAAATGGAGAAAGTTTCTGGAGCTGTTCCAGCTCATTAAAGAGCATGTTCTGTGGGCAGGTACTCTGGGGAAAACATGTACAGCTGAGCATGAATTATAATGTGCTGCACACCTTCCTCTGACCTGCATGAGAGATGAGATCATTCTTCATTCCCCTCAGGACAGCCTGTTAAAGCACTCATATCAGACAATCACATATGGAGGTATATACAGCTGTGACACATACGTCCACATCTGGAGTAAGCATGAAATATGACATGATTCAGGAAAAGGACAAAGGACTGAAAAATAATGAGAAATGTAAAAGAATGTGAGAAAAGTGGTTCAATCTGTGAACAAATCATTCCTTTGAGTCAAATTTCAGATCATCCTGAATGATTTCCTGAAAAACTGTCCTTTTTAAAGCTCCAGTGAATGGAAAAAAGCGACCAGAATAAAGTCAGTCATGCAGGTTTCAAACAACATGTGGGTTAGTAAAAAAATAACAAAATTGTATTTTTTAAATTATACTATTCCTTTAACAACAAAACTTTTTTCTTCATTTTCTCACTCACTTTGCCGTATGTATTAGATATACAATCCAACGTCTCTCTCTATCTCTTTAGAAACGTCTTCCCTAAGGCAGAAATCTTATTCAGCTCGACTCACATAAACAGACACTTTTCTTCCCTTTCATTTCACCACCTCTCCACCCCCTGTATTCATCCTTTCTTCTATTTTCCCTCCTCCTCCACCTCAAAGCTCTATCAAAGTGTCCTATTGCCCCATTGTTATGGAGTGCAGAGTTCTGCAGTGTTCGGCAGCGACAGCATTCAAGAGGCTCTATGGATCACAGCCACCGTCCCGAATGCGCCAGCCTCTACCTGTGTCCCCACCACAGAGCTGTTCACTGGGGGACGTATGATCTCAGCACACATCAGAGGAATGAAAAAAGTCACAAGGCAAACAAGCAGAAGAAAGAGACTGAAAGTAGGAGAGTCAAAGGGGATTTTTGCAGTTTCCTTTCCTCCACTTGCACCAAAGCTTTGCCTTTAGATGAAAATTATGAACAAAGGTTCCTTATGGCTTTTTATGTTCTTTTCACCAAGGCTTTCTTTTTATTTTATGTTTTTTTCTCTCTCTCTGAAGAAACAGCTTGACTAGTTTATTTCATGATTTTTTTGAGAAAGACTATGATGGAATTTTAGGGTCCTGGTACACAAAATTATAAATTCTATCAGTTATAGAGTGCTTGCCTTAAATGTTGAATTCTGAATTCTGATTGGTCGCACACATTCATTTGTCCCACTACCAGATGTTCCCACGGCTGGATGGCCCTTACCGCTAATTGGCCATCGCTTTTGAAAATGTCATCATAAATGTGAAGTGTTGATGGTAAAAATAAGTTCTAATTTCACAATTAATCAATTTTTGCCACTAAAAATGAACATACTGGATGGGAAAGCAGAGCTCTACAGTAAAGATCGTCTGCTGACCAGGGGCCAGTGTGAGTGGATTTTGGGTTGATTGATGGAACTGTCACTTGCCCTATTGGACCAGTGCTATCCTATTTACATTTTTTGAGCATGTACACGTACATTTACTTAATCCAGCTTGCAAACTTTGTTATCAAGATAAAACTATCTAGCTGGTTTATAGAAGAAAAAAAAACTACACACACACACACACACACACACACACACTATATATTTTATATAAAATTATTATTATTATCATAACATAGTATTTTTTAATAAATGTAATACATTTAAATAAATGTAAACACTTAAAAAACACTCAAACACTAACATTTATAAAAACAAAATTATACATTTCTTTAAAAAAAAATATATATATATTTTATGTTGGGCCAATGAAAATGTTGGCAGGGCTACTGGCCCACCCGGCAAGTAGAAAACAATCGGTCTGCATGTGAATTACAAACGTGCACATGTATCAAAACAAAATCAATGCTTATAAAAGCATGAATCCAACTTGAAATGCTGATAATTTCTAAAAAAATAAATAAAAAAATAAATTATGTGCAACTTTTTTAAAACAGTAGGCAGAGAAAACTCATTAAGAACTGACTGACTGAGATGTAACCATTACCAGCAGGGTGCACATTAATTTTCCATAACTCACAGTCTGTCGTCAAATATTTCTTACTTATTATTCTTTGAGCATCTTTGCTCAAAGTAGTTCTACCTATTCGCCCAATCTGAATGCCAACTCTAGGCACAATTGACTTAATTAATTCTGTCTGCATTAACAGGCAACCACAACTGTCTGTGAACAATAGTGTCGGAGTCTTGCAATCTGTGAACAATTCAAAGGCCTTTAAAATTAAACTCAGACAGGCAGTAGACAGTAAATGTGACAGGAACTAAGTAAGAGCATCTCCTCATCGGCTGTCTGCCTCCTACAAGCCTGCTACTTTCATTAGATCCTCACCAAAAATAACACTCCCACCGCTCTGCCTCCGACACCTCCACATTCTCTCCAGCTTTATCAATCCGTTCAGACACAGAGGCTCCTGTCGAGCCCTGCGGCCCATCACCTACACAAAACTTACAGTGGAGGACAGCTGCACAGTAACACTAAACGATAAAGAAAGATATGGAACACTGTAAACGCACAGAGGAGACAGTATTTAATGAGCAAGTTCAGTGGTATAAATGGCCACTTCTCAGTCTTATTAGCAGTATGCACAAAACAAAACGGAAATATCCAAACCTTGTAGCCTCTTTAAAAGGCACAATGAATCAAATGTTCCTTGATATTTTAAAATTAAAAAGTTTCATCTAACTCAAACCTTCCTTCCATACCCCAAGCGCCCATTTATTTCAACTAAACTGCAAATATAATTTCTGAACGACTGAAACTTTCTGATGTCAGACAAACCCTTCACCCGTTCACCACGTTACTTGGCTACTGAGTGATCAGAAACTTGGGCATAATAGGGGAGAAAGCTTGATAGTTACTATTGTACCAGATTCAGAGATATTAACACCAGAAAAATGAAATATAACCATAAAATGTGTAGGAAGCCGTTAGGAAACTTGTGCTGAGCACTTTAAGATTAAAAGAGGGTTCCAAACTTTATTATTTGCAAATTATTAAATACTTTTATTCAAATAACTAATAAAACTAACAGCCTACTAAATAATGTATTCAAATTAAGTATCAACTAAGCAATTTTAATAAGCTTATGTACAGTATATATTCTATTTTGCTAGATTTGTTGTATGCCTGTAAATTTGTTTCAGCTTTAACTAGACAGACAGAGGAAATAAGCAAATAAGTAATTGGGTGCCGGAGGGGGGGTAATAACATTGTCCGGAGACCTTTGAGAAAAAGCCTCCCTTCAGACTCAGTTTTAGTGTGGAGCATCACAAGTCAACTGAGCTGTCTACTGAGCCATCGATAGAACAGATTTCAGTTATGACCTTTGAGAAAAAGCCTCCCTTCAGACTCAGTTTTAGTGTGGAGCATCACAAGTCAACTGAACTGTCTACTGAGCCATCGATAGAACAGATTTCAGTTATATAAGTGCAAATGGTTCATGGGTTTTGTGTGGGGTCTGGCACAAAAACATTTGGTGAATGATTAAACTTGGCCATACACATCTAAATGCAAAGTTTTCAAAGAGTTCCTACATACATAATGTATGAAAGGGATAAAATTTATACATAAGGTTAAGAATTATGGCTCAAACACATCTAAACATGGATATTCAAATTCAAAAAAATGCCAATCAGTCTGCCCCACTTGTAAAATAGAAACAAATGCAGATCAAAATAAATTGATAATAAAACTGAATATGGAAAAAAAGAGATTTAACAGATGGATACATAGAGATAGATGATATATATATATATATATATATATAAACTTAATTATTAATAATTATTAGTATACATACTATATTAATTAATTATTAGTATACATACTATAATAATTACTTATTATAGTGTGTGTGTGTGTTTGTGTACACCTCTAAAAAAATTAGCACTGTCTCTCAAAAGGAGTATGGAATAATCAGAGGCAATTCCCCAATAACAACAAAACCAAACAAAAAATAATAATAATTTCATAATAAACAAAACTGTTTTACATACTATTTACATACATTATAAATTACATTAATAGGTTACTAATAATGTATAAAGATAAAACATGAGCTATTAAGACTAATAACAAAATGAATAAATATTGACAGTCTTGCTTTAACAGCAAAACCGGATTCATGCCACACTTACCACAGATCAACAGTAAGAGAAGCGCGCGCATGGCTTTATGATGAGCTGCCTTCAACTGCCGCGCGACTTCTAAAATATGAAAATCACTAATCAGCTGTCACACAATTTCAGCTTATTATATTTATAACTACTTTCACATGAAACCTTCAGTAACATCGGTAATAAAACACAAGCATGCGTATGCATTTACTAATGCTGGAAGCGAGTACTCACATGTTTACTGTGATGTTGTCGATGGTCAAGCTGTTCTTCAAGCCTTTGAGACTTTGAGCGCTATCAGAGCCAGACGGACTTTCTGAAGTCCCGGTACAACCGCGGAAATGACCGATGGAAATCACGCACTGGATTACAGAGATGCCCGCTAAAGGTAAAGCGACACAGTCCTCAGGCAATGCCACCGACTCATTTAGGAAAAAAACTCCACTTCTTATTTTCCGGAGCGCCCACATGAACGAGTGTAGTCCAACAGGAATGCGCACGCTTCTGAAAGCTGATTTAAAAGAACTCTCCCAGTAAGAAGTATACCAATATCCGATTACATTTGACTCAATACTGTATTCCTTTTTTAATAGATTTAGGTTTAGGAAAGCTGCATGATCGATTAAGCAACCATTTAAATATTTATGCAAATAACTAATGAAAGACCTTCATGTTAAACATTGTCTGGTTATGTGAATAACGCTCACAAAATGAATTTATTGGTAACTTATTTCAACCAGGGTTTTTCAAGCCAGACTTGGAGAGCCCCAGAATAATAATAAAAGCTAGATTTTGTCAGCAACACTTTAGAATCACTTTATTTAAACTTAAAAATGCTTTTAAGATCATTAGTTAATGTTCCTTCAAATTTACACAAACCCTTGGTTTAAAACCCCGTCTCTAAACTAAACACCAGAGAGCATGCTGACAAGACACATATCCTCCACTAAATATGTATTTACTGTATGTGTCTATACTCATAACAGGACATTGCCTAATTTTACTCAGGTGATCTATCAAACATCATTTTTCTTATGAAATGTACACTATAGTACAGGACACAGACAGGAGAAGACAGTCAAACATATGACGTGAAACAAATATGTGATTCAGTGGTATGATATGAATCAAAGCTCAGGGTCAGCTAAAGCCACTGATCCAAACACAGACAGGATTACTCCACAGAAATGGACATGTCCTGCCTAACACTAACAGACACAGGAAGGACAATGCAGAGACAGAAAAGCCAATGGGCTCAACTTTAAAGGTGCACTATATAATGCTGAAACAAACCTGAAATTCAGAAATATGCATTAGAATCATAAACAGGAGTACTGATATTATGTTTCATTGTAATATGTCCCACTGTTGCACTTTTTCTACATTCTCTATCGCCCCCTCCTGTACTACAGATGTAATACATAAAAGAACTGAGGCTGTTTCTGCATATAAATAAAACAAAACAGTAACTTTTGAATTCCATATCAAAGGTTTAATGTGTTCATATATGTCTTTTACACAACATAAAAATCAAGGTGTTAGGCACTTCAATGTGTAAATGCAACTACAGTTCAAAAGTCATGGTCGGTAAGATCTTTTTAAATGCATTTGAAAGAAGCCTCTTATGCTCACCAAGGCTGAAAAAATCTATAAATCAGTAATATTATGAAATAATATTACAATTTAAAAATAACTATTTTCATATATTTTAAAATGTACTATATTTCTGTGATGGCAAAGACGAATCTTTCAGCAGCCTTTCAGGATTCTTTGATGAATAGTTCTCATCTTAGTTATCTTTTGTAACATTCTAAATGCCTGTAATTTCACTTCTGTCAAATGAATGCATCCTTGCTGAATAAAAGTGTTAATTTCTTTTCCAAAAAATCTTACTGACCCCAAACCTTTGAAGAATAGTGCATGTTTTTGGCCACTAGGCTACACAACAGTTGGTCTGCAGCTCATTTAGTACAGTGGTTCTCAAACTGTGGTCTGTTTTGATGATTGGCTTATTTAAAAAAAAAAAAAAAAAAGTATCACAATCTATAGCAGAGAGCACCCCAATATTGAATTAATCAAAATCAAATGAATACACTGTTAACATTAAATAAATAACATAACTGATGGTTCTGTCAATGGATGTAAGCATTTGTTTCATTTTCTTAGCTAGCAAAAAGTATGCTAGTTTCAATAAAATAAGAACAAAACAGCAGTTTAGGAAAAAATATGAATTGGTGACTCAAGTCAGGAACAGTGAAAAGGACATCAAATGAGACTTGGTGTATTCGATGGTTTTACAGCCCTCCGACACCTGAAAAAGTTTGAGAACCACTGATTTAGTATGATGACAATAAGACCTAGTGCTAAGTTTTTCATCAACTTCACAACAAGTAAGTAGCGAAGCTGCTGATTCGTAATGAAATAGCAATTTGGGCTGTAATGAAACAATATATGAATCATACAGAGGGTGATTGAGAAGATAAGTTAATTTCTGATTTCAGGCTTTTGTCCTTTATTTACAGTTCCTACTGACAGTTGTTGTAGCCCATGACTTTTAATCGGATATATTCTCTGACTTCTGTAACATTTTTCTCCAGATCTGCCAGTTCATCCCGCTGCTGCTGCATTTTCTGCTCGTTCTTGTTAAACTTTCTCTCCAGTTCTTCAAAGGAGGGACACAGAAAAACAAGACGGTGAGAAAAGAGCCAAACAAAGTCAAATAACTGTTGAAGAAAAATATTCAAATTTGTCATTGAGTTTAAAACAAAATGACAGCATAAAAAACACTCAGCATAACACTTGGCTCATAGCTTCAGTAAATGATCAATGCACTTGAACACATACTTCTGAGGGTTTCCATGCCCACGGTGGCCTTCTTCAGCAGTTCCTCTGCTTCTTTCTTCATCTCCATGGCTCTCTGGTTAATGTCACCTTCTCCTGTCCCACCCACAGAGTCCACCTTCTCTATCAGCTCCTTATACCAATTCTCAGCATTTGCCAGTTCCTTTTAAACACAAACATGCATACACAAATAACATTAAATGTTAATCTCAGAAGCTCTAAATAAATATAGCTAGACGTGCACACACATACCTCTTGAAGTCCGGCAGCCTCTTGAGTTGCATTGTCAGACTGAGCTTTGGCATCTTTTGCCATCTCCCTGTTCTGCTCCGTTTTATTTTTCAATAAATCTACTCCATGTGACAAATTGGCCAATCGCATCATCACATCCATGAGGTTGTTGTCTAAATCTAAGAGTTTGTTGTCCACCTGTTCAGGAAAGAGATAGACAGGAGATTAGATCAAATCATACACTACGAGTCAATAGTTTTGGGATCTTTTCTTTTTTTAAACAAATAAATACTTTTTTTCTGCATGGACAAATTAAACTAATCAAAAGTTAGTAAAGACATTTTTAATGTTACAAAATATTTCTATTTCAAATAAATGCTGTTCTTTTGAACATCAAAGAATTCTGAAACAAAGAGAGTTTCCACAATAAATATTAAGCAGCACAACTGTTTTCAACATTGATAATAACAATAAATGTTACTTGAGCAGCAAATCAGCGTATCAGAATGATTTCTGAAGGATCACGGGACACTGAAGACTGGAGTAGTGATGCTGAAAATTCAGCTTTGCATATCATTTACATTTTAAAATATATAAAAATAGAAAACTTTAAATTGTAACAACATTGTACTGTTTTCACTGAATTTTTGAAATAAATGCTGTCTTGGTGAGTATAAAAGACTTCTTTCAAAAACAATAAAAAAATTCTAGTGTAAATAAGAAAAAAAATGTTAGTAGTAAATGTTAGTAAAAAAAAGAAGAAGAGAGAAACAGGAAACAATGTAGCAACATATATCAGTTTTACCATAGTAGTGATGTTTTGGGCATTCTTGAGGTTTTCCAGGGCTGTGGTCATTTCCTTCTCAGTAATTTTTATGGCACTCTGAGAGGTTTCAAGTGCTTCTTTAGTTTTATTGATGTTATCGCTCACCCCTTCAGCTTTTGCCCTGCACAAACACAAAATCACACACACAAAATGTCATTTATATGTGGATTCCTGTGTGCAAAAGTGAAGTAAAGTGTTCTCTCTTACTTACTTTGCATCTTGAGCTCTCTTAAGCAGATCCCTGACTTCGGCCAGTTGCTCTGAGGTGTGGTTGAACACTCCCTCCACATTGGTGAGGTTGGCGATGTTGGCTTTGATCTGCTCGACGACGTTGACTATTACGGTCCTGTTGACTGGCAAGGAGATCGCCAAAACCTGCTGGGCCACTTTTTCAATGCTTTCTGGATCTGCTCCCTCCTCTGAATATATCATGCGTTTTAGTATTAAAAAAGGCTTTTAAGGTTTTCAAATAAGTGATAATTAGGCATTTATGATAATTAAACATTTTAAAATGACAGTTCATACAAAAATTAAAATTTATAATTTACTCACACCTATGTTAATATTAAAATTTGAATGATTTTATTTTTTTATCCATGGAACACAAAAGATGTCACATGTTTTGACAAATATTCTAGTGCATCTTGTTACCAATTATGATGTACCAGGTTTGAATGTGTGCGAGCAGGAATACAATTTTAGAGCTATGCAGGGTAAGATTTAAGTAACTAAAATTTTCGTCTGTTGGATACATATTGCTATTGTCATACTGTTATATAGACTACACTACTGTCAGTAAGAGGGTCTTTTTTGTTTGTTTTTTAACATTTTCCAAACTTTTGAAAGGTAGTATACATTTATGGTATTGTATGGAATTGCGAACAACATAAAGGTGAGTAAATTTTCATTTTTCGCCGAACTATCCCCTAACGCCTCTGCATTTCACACAACACAAAAACAATACTGAAAACACAATCACTGACCATTCAAAAAGTCTTTAATCTTCTCAATGAAGTCTTTGAGTATATTGTTGGAGTTCTCAAAGAGTTCTTTCTTGCTCTGGGCTTTATCAAGTGTGTCCTCTGCTTGAGTCTTCACAGTCTGCGTGAGTGTAGCGATGTCTCTGAGCTGAGAGGTAAGCAGAAATGATTCAGGCTCTTTCACAAGCATATGCACACACTGCACTAGCTCAAACAGACACCCGTTTACCTTTTTAGCAATGGTTTGTAGCTCCTCGCTGGTAGCGGTCAGGTTCTTATGAACATCATCAGCATTGTCCAAGGCCGTCACTGAGGCACCAACAGTTCCTTTACATCCTTTCCCTCCACACTTCAGCGCACCGTCGCTGTCACGGCAGCCAGCTCCTCCACATGGGCTATTTGGACAGCTACTATTTGCACTAGCGTTGCCATGGCCACCACATACCTTAAGGCATAAGAAAAACAAGGATCAAGTCAATGTGTCACTGATAATTTTAACGGTTTTCTGACTCTCTCTTCCAGGTCTCAAGCCAAAGTTTTGCTCAAAGTCTCTACCCTGTTGCTTAGGTGCTGGAGCTTTCGGTCTATCTCATGAGCTTTTTCCTCCAGTTCAGACAAAGACTTATTATTGGCGGCGACTGTACGGAGGAAGAGGTCCTTTCTCTCTTTCAGCAGGGCTTCGGTACGGTTACGTGTGTCTTCAGACTGTTCCACAGGACTCTGGGGTCCGTATACGGAGGCATTACAGCGCTTCTCTGAATTCAATGAACTCTGGTAGTACTTGCGCACGTTTTCAAACTGCTCTGTAAAACAAAATTGACAAAAGACATTAACATGGGTTCAATGTTTTTAACAAAAATGTTGTGAATATGAATGAAAAGGTGGTTTTCCTTACCTATTTTCTGGGGAAAAGCTATGGAATGGGTTTAAAAATTGTAAAAGTGTCACTTCCCTAATGTATGGGGCATAGGGAAACAGGACATACAATAAAAAAATGAAAGGCTTTATTGACTTGATTTTTTTACTGATTGATTATTGATTAGATGGTGAAAAGTAGATTTTACATTTTTACAATGGAATTGAAGTTTGCTAAATAATAATAACTAGTTATTTGGCTATTAGTTAATATTTTGCAATAGGGCAATAATGGCTATAAAAATAATGACACAGAGGAACAATATAACTACAATCACTTTTAGTAAGGTTTTTTTTCAGTTGATGAAAGATATATAATAATTGACATAATAATAATTGACTTCAAAGAGGTCAAGACTTTAAAGCGGCAGACAACCAAATGGTAGCGAGAGCTTTTAATAAACGGAACGTTGTCATCTGTTGATGTATCGATATAGTTATCGTTTGTTCTTGGTGTGAACTGGAAACCTTAAAGGAAAGTCATTTCAGACAAGGAATTTTGATGAAAAATTAATAATCAAGTAATTGAGTAATTGTTTTCTTTGATTAATTTTGATTGGCTGTTGAATTTAATAAATGTCATATCTTATATTTTTCAACCAACACAAACAAAACTTAAGAAATAATACTTTACCTGCAAATCCAGCAGTGAGATAGTTATCTAGCTCTATATGCAGTCGGTGAAGTGTGTTGTTCAAGTCTTTCAGTTCTTTCTCCAGTGCAGTTAGGTTTCGTTTCAGAGCATTGTCAAGGTCTGCAGTCACATTGAGCTCCCGACTCACGCCCATCAGACGCCCATCAGTCAAAGCTATCTCCGCTCTGAAAATATGTCCATTTAAATGGAGAACAATTAGAATTAACCTCATATAACGTGCAACCAAAGTCCAAAATTATACTCGCAAAGTGCCAAATGCCACTAACAATTTATGTTTGGTGCATAATAAAACAGCTTTTGCAAAATAATGCATGGTTTAAATTGAACTGCAAGATTGATAATATAACCCTTTTTAATGCAAGTGACACAAATTATCTTTAGGCCCTGTCTGCAAGCCTTACTAAAGTGAAATTACATTTACAGTGCCGCCCACAGTGTTCAGGCTTTACCTCAAGTCATCGTTAACCTGGCTTATTAAGTTATAGGTTCTCTCTCGGTCTCCATCTCGAATCAGGTCTTGAACCTGTGCCAGCTTCTTCTCCAGTTCACGTATGCGGCCATCGCTGAGTCCGGGCACCTCACCCTTTTCCAGAATCATGGCAATGACATCCTTGATGTGGGTCAGATCCCGGCCGATCTGGCATATGGCATCATCCCATAGCTGGAAGCAGGGATGGCAGGGAATGCACTTGGGGAAGTTTCCGGTAAAGCCATGGGCGCACTCGTCACAGTGTCGTCCTGAAGCCTCCTCCTTACACACACATGCACCTGTTACGCGGTCACACTGAGCCATGTCGGACCCCAGAGGATGGCAGTTACACTCTGATCAGAGGGAGATAAAGGAATAATGATATATACACAGAGAAGAAAAAGAAGTAAGATGTGTGTGTATGTGCACTTCTCACCTTCACACTGCACTCTGGGATCACCCCAGTGAAACGCCTCACATTCATTGCACTGTCGCCCTCCAAAACCTGGCTGACAATGACACTGACCACTGAACTACAAGTACATAGAGAGGCAGAAGAAGAAAGTCATTAAGCCATGAAAACACTCAAATCAAAGACCCTCTTCAGACAAAAATTTTTTTTTATTCAAAATGAGATTCATTAATAATACATAAAAAATAAATATAATCTGAATCATCTTTGAATGTAATGTAAGCCTAAAATGTCTGATACAACTGTTTAAGGTAGTAAATATTTAGTTATCTAAAGAGTCTAATTTGTCTTTTCAATTTTACATTTTATATTTAAATGTATTTTAAATTTTTGCAAGAAACACTATCATTGAAACGTTTGGTGTCATAATATTTTGAAAGAAGTCTCTTATGTTCATCAAGGATGCATTTATTTGATTAAAAAAAAACAGTAAAAACAATAATATTGCGAAATATTATTACAATTTAAAATAACAATTTTCTATTTTATTCCTGTGATGGCAAAGCTGAATTTTCTGCATCCATTAATATAGTTTTCATTGTGACACGATCCTTCAGAAATCATTCTAATATGCTGATTTGGTGCTCAAGAAACATTTCTTATTATTATCTTTAATGAATTTAATAAATTAATTTTGCAAACAATGTCGTTTACATAATTTCAAGTTTAGTAGCACTATATGTTTTTGCATGTTTATGCATTACAAAAGACAGTTGCCATGCATATTTCACCACATTTGGGGGTTTGAAAACCCCTGTTGTAATGTATTGTCACATCTGTTCATGTCACATTATACCTTGACCTACATCTGTTTATTGTCATTTATTGTTTTATGTTGAGGTTTCAATTTTGAGAGACTAATCCTGATAAAATAAAGATTTAATGATAAATAAAGATACTGTATGCCACAGAACATACCATGTTGCAGTGGGTACTGAGGGCATTTGGTTGGGCACATTCACAGGGCTCACATCCACAGTCCGAGCCGAAGTTCCAGTGGTTGGGGGAGCACTGGTCACAGTTGTGACCGATGATGTTTGGCTTGCAGGGGCATTGACCAGTCTGTTTATCACAGTGACACACTCCATCAGTACAGTAGTCCTCTAAAGTGCCTGCCGTTACACAAGTACAGCCTGTAGGACGAGACAGAGTGCAGAATTAGATATAAATGCATGAATTAATTCATTTTAAATAAAAAAATATATATTTTGAAGCTTTAGAGTCACTGTACTTACACCTACAGTCCTGAGCGAGTGCGTTTCCATAGTAACCCGGTTTACACTCAGAGCATAAGTGGCCGTCGGTGTTATACAGGCACCTGAGGCACTGGCCAGTTCGTGGGTCACATGACTCTGGGTCTTGGGGGTCAATGTTCCCGTTGCACTGGCATGGCCGGCATGTCCCGCCAGGCTGCTCAGGATCACCATAGTAACCGGGGGCACAGCGATCACAGCGAGGACCTTAGAGAGGACACTGTCAGTAAAACTACTTAATGAGAATTAAAAGCTATTGATTTAGTGACACTATTTTACCTGTATATCCTTCACCACAGTGGCAGAGGATCTGATTGGAGGCATAATCTGCGTGACAGGAAGCTCCATTGGAGTGTCCACTGTCAGGGTGTCCTGGACATGGACAGGGGCGACAGTGCTCGCCAGAACCCAATATTGGGTTACCATAGAAACCGTTTACACATCTAAAGTAAGAAAGGGCAGAATAATAGATACACTTCTTTAGAGAATAATATCTTATTAATTTTATTTCGAATTAATATCTAATTACATTTAGACTATTTTTTCTCTCACTACTGTACATTTATTACAGGGCAGCCTATGGATATGTGCATATTATTAGTATCATACTATACATTTATTATTATAATAAACATAATATTTCATGGAGCATTTTGTTAAACAAAAATTATACAAATATTTTTGTGTTACATTTTTTTATTTTGTTAGAAAAGTCTCTTGCATGTGCTCACCAAGGCTGCAATTATTTAATAAGTAAAAACAGTAATATTGTGAAGTATTATTGTGATTTAAAATAACTATTTTCTATTTGAATATGTTTTAAAATATAATTTATTCCTGTGATGGCAAAGCTGAATTTTCTGCATCCATTACTATAGTTTTCATTGTGACATGACCCTTCAGAAATCATACTACAATGCTGATTTGCTGCTCGTGAAAAAATTCTTATTATTATCAATTTTGAAAACCATCGTGCAGCTTAATATTTTTGTGGAAACAATGATGCATTTTTTGTCAGGATTCTCTGGCAAATACAAAGTTCAAAAGAACATAATTTATTTGAAATAAAAACAGTAAAAATGTAAAAGTCTTTACTGTCATTTTTGATCAAGTTAATGCAAAATCAACAGATCTTACTCTATCATTCAAACATTTGTAGTCAGCATCTAATATAGAAATATCTATATTTATTCATTAATTCACTTACTTTAATAACTTATTTGCGATCATATTTGACATATAGATTGTTGCTGTCTCACCCTCTTTTGCAAAGCATTCATTACACTGTGACCTCAATCAGTGATCCAAATGTTATTTGTCATTGATTTAGTCTCACTGATGTAGTCAGTGTGTTAACCACATTAAGCAGTCTCTCACCTCTCACACAACTGTCCAGCTGTGTAGTCTCTGCACTCATAGCAGGCACCTGTTTCAGGGTCACAGATCTCCGCATGACCGTTACACTGGCACTGTCTACAGTTTGGAAATCCCCACTGACCTGGCTGGCATTCCGAGCACTGGCGGCCAGTCGCCCCATGCTGGCACGGACACTGGCCCGTCACAGGGTCACACTGATGCCCTACAGAGCCCTGAGAGTGGCAGTCACATACTGTTGCAGACAGAGATAAGGGAGTGAGGGACGATGCGAAATGTGTCAAATTTTATTTAATTAAGATCTTAAACTAACCCTTGTGAAAAAATAAACAGATGGCCCTATCAAAAGTGTCTATCAAATAAATATTTTTACATTATCAATGTGTTTTCATTTAAATATCAATTAAAAAGGCTTATTAAAGTTTCTCACCAGTGCAGCCATATGGCCCAAATCCGTAAGTCCCCGGTGCACATTGATCACATTTACGGCCAATAACATTGGGTTTACAGTGACATTGACCTCCGACTTTGTCACACTCTGCACTCAGTGAACCCTGACGGTCACACTGACATGCTGCAGAAACAAAAAGTTCAAACTATTACCACTTTTAAGGAAGCCTTTCGTAAGAATCTAAACAACAGCATGAGATTTTTCTGAATGAAAAATGAATTGATGTGCTGCGATGTGACCGTTGTTTTGACTGGACATTGAGGAGGGATCTTTGAGCTTTGACCCCATCACTGTGTGACTCACCCAGGGCACCGTTATACATGATCGCAGAGATGCTGCAGATGAGTGTGGTGCACAGCTCGGCCAGCGCAGGCATCGGCACGGTCATGAAGGAATCCAAACACATGTACAACTCCATCTCCTGACGTCGACGCTCATCTGGGGCGTCGTCACCCTGGAAACCTGGAAGCTCTTCATACCTGGGTATCAGTACAAGCTGTGGGGAGAGAGAAAGAGTAAGCTTTTGTCATTATTAGATCAACAGAAGACTCAATACTTTAATATAATTCCACCATCAGGGGGCAGTGCTTGTATTACAGTAACTGTGGATAGGAAATTGCACCACATGCATTCCTTGTTTCAAGCATTTAACAACTCCTTACTGAGTCTATCAGGGTGAAGGCGGTGAGATGTCGGTGAGACACGGCATGACGCTGGAAACGGATGGAAACCACATACTGGTTGTTTGGCTCAAAGCAAAAGGGCCTTGGCATGTCAACGTACCTGTCAAGAGTTGCAAACCATTACTAACCATATTCATATACAGTACAGTAATGCATATTTCTTTCCCTTTACTCTACAAATCATTTAAAAATTACTTTTTAAACATGCAATTAGGCGTGGCGGGTCCAATGAAAATCTTAAATTTAATGTCTAATTTGAGGTTTTTTTAAAAATATAAAATAAAGAAATGTTATGACATAAAATAACACTGTGACCTATATCATCAGACCATAATCATATAATAGTTTTCCTATTTGAAATAAAAACATTTAGAAAATATATACACTGACATTCAAAGTTTTTTTATGATTTAATCCAAGACTGCATTTATTTGATCAAAAACACTATAAAAATATTATGAAATAATATTACAATTTTCAAATTTAGTTTTCTATTTTAATATGTTGTGAAATGTTATTTATTTGAAATTTAAATATCTCGTAAAATTATGTCTTTACTGTCACTTTTCAATTTAATGCATCTTTTTCAGTATATAACAGAAATATGCATGTGCTATTTGAGATATGATTATTATTTTTATTCACAAACTACCAGTATTTTTCACAAGCTTTAATCAGGTGAAGCACATACAGCTGCTTCCTTTGCCTATGTTAAAGCATTCATTGACTCAAATCCCTTTCCAGCACCAGACAGCCACACTTTTTTAGTTACCCTCAGTTAGACAGCAGCTCCACCAGCCTGATAATGTCTGTGTGAAGTCTTATTTCCTGTCTGGGTTTTAGTTCCCCATCGAAAGACTTAGACCAGTAATATATCCAGACTGAACTTCCTGAACTCACCTGACTCCCTGCCTCCTTTCATTTTCTCTTGTTTCTCCCACTTTCTCACTCAGCCAGTATCTTATTTTTTAATTCTCTCAGTGTTTGCTCAAAAGGATATGCAGCTTTTGACAGAGTCTAATTTGCTCCTGCATTCCCTGAGCCTTGGGATAAAGCCAGAAATCAGATTAGATTCAGATTACAATAGCACCCAAAAACTCACCCTTGCAGGAAAAAGATCAAAACAACTGCCGTGGAACTCTGTTTCCCATGACGTGAGGTTGGGTTAAACAAGCTTTAAAATAGTACTTTGTACATAATACGCAATAGTACATAAGTCTACTCTACACTAAATATGAATGGAGTGCTTACAAAGAAATATGAATGCGTACTTGCATCCAAAAACAAAGCATTCCTGATGTGTCAGGTAAACCCGGACACACACAGACATAAACACAATGATATTACCTCCTGTGGTGGGGCATTGTGACTGTGTACATCTGCTCTGTGGGCAGCATGTTTCCACAGCGGAGACTTGTGGGTAAATCCAGGGATGTGACGCTCACTAGAGCCTCCCAGTCCTCTGTGGACTGCATACATCAAAAAGAATAGACAAGATTATTAATAATAACATTAATTTTAAACCAAAGATGATATTTTGTGATATCTTATTAAGTAAATACACTGCAAAAAAAATGGCTACTTAGTATGTTTGTCTTGTTTTCCAGTACAAATATCTCATCGTTCTTTAATCAAGATACATTTACTTGAGAAACAAAATGAACAAGTTCTGCAAAATCAAAATTGAGTTTATGCGTAAAACAAGAAAAAAAAAATGTCAATGAGGTAAAAAAATCTTTGAATTATTTTTCTGACCTCACTCATGTTTTAAGATTAAACTTACTTAATTTTGATACATTTTTCAGAAAAACAAAACTTTATATCCAGTAATTTTCCTTCTTAAATAAATGTGTATTTATTTAAGAATGTTATATGTTTATACTGGAAAATGAGACAAAATAAGTAAGAAGTATATGGTATTTATAAGGAATACTAAGGAAGAAAATCATTTTATGCCGTGTTTAAGGATATTTAAACCAGTTTAAACTGGCATTTGTTTTTTGAAACATGGTAGCTGGTTTCTGGTCTAAGCTGGTCCCAGATGGTGATTACTTTTAGCTGGTATGACTAGCTGGTTGCTGATTGTAGGTTGGTCTAAGATAATCTACCAGCTAGTAATCAGCTACCGTGTTTCGAAACAATCTCTCAAGTGTTTCAGACCACACACCTCTGGCTCATATCTGATCATAATGTCATATTCCATAGCGTAAGGGATATTGCTGATGGTGAACTTGAGGCCAGCGCCGTCTTTAACCCGAGCGAAGCCCGGCCCGGTCCATGTGACCATCTGACCTGGTTGTCTCTCTCTATGCACTGTGCTTACGCTGGGCTGAAAACAGATTCACACATTCATATTAAACTAGATACAGCAGTATAGTGTACGGTATGGATTGGCTGATGAAGGAGGAGGTGGAGTTATCTGAGGGGAAACTGAGATTGAGGTCTCTGCAGAGCAAAAGTGGGCATTTCTGAATTTGTGGGTGTTTGCAAACTGCAGGGTGTTTCTCAATCATGCAATTAAAATGATCCCCCTTACCTAACCCCACCCCTAAACCTACCGTCACTATGATGTCAGCCAATCAGGAAACATGGTCTAAAAACGCCCCGATCTGGTAACTCCCATTACTTTCCTGCAGAGACCTATACTTGGGGAAACTTACAGTTTGCTGCAACTGTCGGATGCGTCTCAGTGTTGCCCTCTGCTGCTGGGCAATGTGCCGGTGATGATGACGACGGTTTCTTCTCAGCTGATTGTTGAGATGCTGCACACAGTCAGTCTCAGCCTGAGGCCTTGGGTTGCCCTAAAAAACATGCACACAAACTATATAATATTCATGATATTACATATGTGTATACATACATATGCACACAGTAAAACATGAATGTATGGCTATGTCCAAAATGGCATATCAATATACTGTCATACTAATTTTCTAGTATGCAGTATGTATACAATGTATACTATTGTTTCATTATGCATTATATGTACTGTGCACACAGTAAGCACTTTTTTTTTTTAAATATTCAGTATATAACCAGAGTATATTTCATTGGATATTGCATCCCACAATGCAATGTGCTCAACTTCCAACTTTCCACTTCAAAAGTTATCACTGCTCAAGAAATTATACCAAATTTGACTTGTAATGTCTTTTGTGACTCATTACCTGACCAGATGGCCTAAAGTTAAGACATTCTTATACAAAATTGGATAAAAAATGTGATACCTAAAGTAAACATGCAGTAGTCAAGTGACAATAAAGGATACTGCTGGTACACAGTACAATGTACTCAGTGCAAATAAGTTCAAGTTTGGATCAGTAAGATTTTCTTTTATAATGAAAACTTTTATGCAGCAAGGATGCATTAAATTGATCAACAGAAAAGACATGTATAATGTTACATATTTATGGTTCAAATATGCTGTTTGAAGTTTCTATTCATCCAAAATTTCTGAAAAGAAAGTACCACAATTTCCACAATAATATTATTCAGCACAAGTGTTTTCAATATTTATAATACATTTTTCTTGAGCAGCAAATCAGCATATTAGAATGATTTCTGAAGGATCATGTGACACTAAAGACTGGAATAATAGCTGGTGAAAATTCAGCTTTGCCATCTCACAAATAAATTATATTAAAAAAAATATTAAAATAGAAATGTTATTTTAATTTGTAATAATATTTCACATTACTATTTTTGCTGTATTTTCAAATGATCAAATAATACAGCCTTGTTGAGCATGAGAGTCTTTTTTTAACACCATTAAAAACATTCTTACCAACCCCAAACGTTTGAACACAACATGACACCCTTTCTGAATAAAGGTGAGTGACAGGAAGTGAAAGTGTGAACTGGAATGATGATGGTGAAGAGTGTGAGAGACTGTGTGAACCAGACAGTGCTGGTGTGTGTTTATATGTCTGGTGTGCATTAATAATGCTCTCTGACAGGCTGGCACCTCTTCTGCTCTCTGATCTTATTCTGGGTCACTTCAGCTGTGGACTCGTGGAGCATTCTGCAGTTCGTCTGCATGTGTGTTTGTGTATGCCACAGTGTGCCTGCAGAACCAGCATAGCACCTAGTTCCTGAGGGGGCTACAGTGAACCATCCTGGAAAAACCTCACTAAATGATGATGAAAAACTGACAATGTGGAAAGAAAAATTATTTTTAAACATTTATTTTAAATAGTAATATATATATTTAAAGTTTTATTTTAACCGGAAACAATCTGGAAGGCAAAAATATTGATTTAAGGGGAAAAAGTTGTTTTTGCACTAAATTTTTAACCAACGCTATCACCAAACCCAAGTGTGACTCAGAGGATATGATGGTATCAGATAGACATGCTGCTCTGATTGTTTTGTCACACAGAGCAGTGGAAGTGAAGGTACCTGAGGGTTCCACTCACATCAATACAAACTGACAAAGTAGACGGCTTTACATATTTACAACATCATTTATGGACTGAAAGATTCAGCTGAATTCTTTCACAGACATATTACTCGATCTATGTGCCTGATCCTGTTTCCATGACCTATGATACCATCATCACCCCCAAGAGCAGAACAGACACCTATTCATAACAACAGGAAGATTTATAGCAGTACCCTGATAATATGACATGAACTCTGCACAGTTTAGTCTGCCACAAGGAAAAATAATACACAGTTAAAATGCCAGTATTAGGTGGACTTTAGAAATGTGATCTCCGTGCAACTGAGCATTACTCACTGGAAGAGCAGGATCATCAGGAGAGTGACCTAAAGCTTCCTCTGCTTCATACTTGTTATTTTCCAGAGAAGCACAGAAAAACGCAGGCTGCACTTCAGAACACTGCCGACCAATCAGATGAGGTCGACACTCACACTGACCGTTGTCCATCCTGCATCTGAAGGTGAAAGAGTTTAGAGAAAACTCTCATAGATATCTTCAAAACGCTTCAAATCAAGGGTTTAATGATTTGGTTTCATATTCCACATATTCTGTGGAAGCCCTGAACTGCGAGGACATTTTTTTCTACATAATTTTTTCACTGTAATCTTTTTGTTTATTTTTTTTAGCTTATTATTTTTACTAATAATGTTGTTGTTAAAATTGTATTTATCAGACATTATTTTTAAGTGTTTTTTATTTGTCTTAAAATGAAATGGGGGGAACAATTTTTACGGGGGAAAAAAATACATATCTGGAAAATAGATTCAAAACGTTCATTGTTTTCAAGTTCGGCACTTCCATTCAGTTCAGTTCTCTAAACAAATTAAAGAGTTCTTGACTTCAGTACCCATCCCGGTCAAATCCCAAAAGAATGCACGACTTTAATCTTGGCATATCAAAACAACACCCAGATACCAGACACTTCCTTATTGCTAATCAAGGGTAAACACACATTTAAATGCAATAACTGACATCAGTGACTCACCTGCTGCTGGTTGCTCCACCAAAGTCACAGTCGCAGGGTCTGCAGCCAGCCAGATCATTACTGAGTCCCCAGTATTCAGGCTGTACACAGATACATACAGGCATTTTCTGAATTTTCAATATTAAAACTGCAAAAATGTTTGAGATGGTTATTGTTTAAGGAGAGAGTGAAGTCGTACCAGACACTGGTTGCAGTAGCGGCCGGTTACATATCTCTTACAGGAGCAGTCACCACTGATCTGATCACACGGTGCCCCCAGCATAGTGATGCCACGGGGGTCACAGTTACATGCTGCCAACGACATACACATAAACACAATAAATGTCATATACAGAGGCCCCTTGGTGAGCATTAGAGACTAATTTCAAAAACATGAACACATTTTATAGAGCCCAATCTTTTGTATTGATTAAAATTTAAACAGTTTCTATTTGTCCAATGTTAGTGGAACACATTCATAGTGAATGTGATGGACTTGAGAAGAAATGACTTCACATCCACTAAACGCACACAATCACTTACGCTGGCATCCCAGTGGATTGTCAAGACTGAGTCCATAGTGTCCCTCTTTGCAGTAGTCACAGCGTTGACCCCTGACATTCTGCTTACAGCGACACTGACCGCCAATCATACCCAGATCCAGATCAGTATGACTGTCACAAACTCCACCCTCCACAGATCCCACCGGGTCACAGTCACAGGCTGCACACATACATAGGAAACAACATGAACAGCAGGCAGGAGAAAACCATGCAAAAAAAAAAAAAAAGTCTCGTGAAAATGAACCACTTACGGATACATGCTGCCGGGTCTCTGATGTCTCGCGTTTGATCCTGATAGTAAAAATGTTTACAGGTCTCACATTTGCGGCCCATGGTGTTGTGGAGACAGTTGTCACACACACCTCCACTGACGTTCCCCGTAGCCAGATAGACCGCCATGTCAAAGTGACACTGGTTGGAGTGACCATTACAGTTGCATTCTGGGAAAAAGTCACAAATTAAGACTTATTTGCCATTTGTATTAGGATGAGTAAATTTTCTTGAACTTCTACATGCATGTGTACAGGATCTTACCCCTGCATGTATGTGCGTTATCAGTCTCGGCGGGCCACCAGGGTGCATCATGGTAGAAATCTCTGCAGCGCTCACAGTTTAATCCCACAGTGTTGTGCTTACACACACAATGTCCATGAATCTGTCCAATCAAAAGGATGGGATTTATTAAAAAGTGTGCTTCATTCACAATCCAACAATAATCAAACTGTTTTGAAATCAAAACTACAGATCAGTTTGACCGATACCCACCATGCTAGAATCCCTGGTGGTCACTCCGGGTACTGGTACACACTCTGACGCGTGACCATAGCAGAAGCAGCTCCCGCGCACAACTAGCTCATACAGAGCATAGTAATATTTCTGCAGCACGTCCAGACGCCGGTCAAGCAAGTTATCACCCAGAGTGTGCAGTTTAGTGAAGTTTATCCGTAGGTTAGTGATCCGCAACAAATCTGAGGGATTGTTAATGCACTGTGTGATTGGCAGCTGCATTATATGCAGTGCTGTATACACAAAATGAACACTTGTTATAGTAAACTCACAAGTTGACCATTAAAAGAATAGTTCACCCAAAAAATTTAAATTTTCTAAAACTTTACTTACCCTCAGCCTATTCAAGATGAGTTTGTTTCTTCATTGGAACAGAATTGGAGAAACTTGCTCACCAATGGATCCTCTGCAGCGAATGGGTGCTGTCAGAATGAGAGTGTTAATAGATGATAAAAACATCACAATAATCCACAAATAATCCACACAACTTCCGTCCATCATTTCATATCTTCTGAAGGGATTAGCTGTGTGTTTGTACAAAACAATTTCATTGTTAAGATGTTGTCAACTTCAAACAAGTCTTCTATCCATAATATTGTTTTCTTCTGTGAAAAAGTCATTAGCACAGATCAAGCAGAAATTCTCACAGAAATTTGCACAGATCAAGCACTATCTAAACCAAAACTGATTAAACAGATATGTTGGTAAATTTTGATGTGAGAGGACAACAGGGGATGGACTTCTTCACTGCTTGAGGCATTATTATGGATTATATAATCGTATTTTGCCCAAGAAGTGAAGGTTTAAAGTTGAATCGCCTTAATGATAGATTAGTTTCTCACAAACATGCAGCTTCACAAGACATTAATTGATGGACTGGAGTCATGTGGATTATTGTGATGTTTTAATCAGCTGTTTGCACTCTCATTCTGACGGCACCCATTCACTGCAGAGGATCCACTGGTGAGCAAGTGATGTAATGATACATTTCTCCAAATTTGTTCCAATGAAGACTCTTGACATCTTGGATGGCCTGAGGGTTTTAAGCAAATTTTCATTTTTGGGTGAACTATTTCTTTAATAATCCTATTGACATAAGGACTAAATACATTTTAATAAAAAAATTATGCACAACAGTAACATGGCAAAAGATTTGTTATAGTTCACTAACCCTGAATGTCAAGACTGTATGGGTCTTTGACATGGATAGCAGGATCAAGCACTTTGTAGATGACCTAAAAATTAATATTAATACAATCAAATAGCAGAACTGCATTCAAAAGTAACCAATTGAAACATATCCTTATTAAAATAGCCTCAGCACACACTCACCTCTCCTTCAGTGGACGGCTCAATGTCAGAGTAGCGCTCCTCACAGATGACCTCATCAGTAAACCGCAGCGAGTGGGCAGGAACCCGGGGGAAAGTCTTGGTGCAGTTGTAGGCGAAGTAGCGATATGGCCTCCATGTATGGCCAAAATCAGAAGAACGCTCAATTATCATAGCAGCAGGCCTAAACGTCTATGAAAATGCAAACAGAAGGTTAAAGTCTTTAGCAGTGAAGAAGTTGGTTCACTTTTACTGATAGATATATATATATATACTGAAATTTATTGTTGTGCTTATGTATATCCATTTATACTGTATACATACTTTAAACTTCATGATGAGATGAGTAAAATGGAACTCGGCCTCAAGATTCAGTCTTATACCGACATTCTCCTCTCCTGCACACAAACAAATGAAAGAAAACTAAAAGTCACTATCTACTTGTCACGAATTCAGTCCATGGACTTCCATTACATTGACTCTCGCACTACACAAACTGTTGCATAGCACCCCGGACTACATTTCCCATCATCTTTTGCACAATTTGCACACTGCACTGATTGCACTCAGCACGGATTGCACACAGCTGTTAACACTGATTGCACCCAGCTGCTTCATATCACTCCCTCACTATTTAACACTCACTCTGATCCCTTCCCTCTGCCGAGTATTGTCTAGCGATTATCACTCTCCTAGCGATAGCTCCTCAGCCTCAGCCTCAGCCTCAGCCTCAGCCTCAGCCTCAGCCTCAGCCTCAGCCTCAGCCTCAGCCTCAGCCTCAGCCTCAGCCTCAGCCTCAGCCTCAGCCTCAGCCTCAGCCTCAGCCTCAGCCTCAGCCTCAGCCTCAGCCTCAGCCTCAGCCTCAGCCTCAGCCTCAGCCTCAGCCTCAGCCTCAGCCTCAGCCTCAGCCTCAGCCTCAGCCTCAGCCTCAGCCTCAGCCTCAGCCTCAGCCTCAGCCTCAGCCTCAGCCGTCTCCTTTGGTTTTGATCTTCGCCTGTTTTCCTGGACTTCTCCCTTTAGCCTTGCCCCTGTGACTCTGTCTGCCTATCGGTGACCTTCGCTAGCCCTGTGACTGTTCTTGTGTTTTGCCCGCCATATACCTGTTTGCCTGTGTTCTGACCCTGCCTGTCGTATGACCACGTCTCTGTCTATTAAAGCTTTGCATTTGGATCCGCACGTCTCACGTCTCGTCAGCCGCGTTACACTACTATTCAGTGGAACTTATACAGTCAATTTTTTTCATTACAAATGATTGAGTAAAAATCTTATTCAAAATCAACATGAATTTCATCATTTTTAGGTAGAAGAATTATCTCTTATGATGTACTTTTATTTTGTTATAATTTGGTGTGGGCCACAAACTTGAGACCTCTAGTGAAAATGTTTTCATTCTATGTTAATTTTTTATTTTATTTTAATACAGTATACACTAATTAACTGTATATACCAATTAACATAAATTATTTGAATAATTATTTAAAAACTACACTTATTATCGTATTATTAGAATTAGAGAAAAATTTAAAATAGAAGCAACAACAGAAACTAAATGAATGAATTAATATACAAATAATTACAAATTATTGTATGAAAAGCTTTTTAAATAAACATAGATTTCATATCTTTCAGGTAGTACAATTACGTATGTCATCATACATTTTCTTTGTTTTAATTTGGTGTTTTTAAATGTTTTTTTTCTATTTGAATATACAGTATACATTAACATTAATGTGTACTAATAATAAATTATTTGAATAATCATTAATTTAACTACACTTATCATCATGTATTAAATAGAAACAACAAAAACAACAAATAAATAACACATTTACTAAATAATACATTAATAAATACTTATATAGTTAAGTATAAATAACAAAAACTTAAGTTTAAAATAAAAAACTTTCAATGTGGTCTCAGGCTTTTGGTCCCTCACACACCATTTACAGACTGCCACCAGGTGAGTTCTCCTCTGCTGTCTCTCTGGTAGATGACATTCTCCACCCTGTGGTTCTTGTTGTGATGATCGGCATCGTACGGCTCCTGAGAGTCACACTTAAAGCACTTATTTAAATCCTGCACACAGACATAAGAAAGAAAGAGTGAAATATATGCTCATTCTGCAAAAGCACTTAGCAATAGCAGTGCAGTCTGACAGGAGCCTCTCCACACCTTTTTTCAGGTAGTTTCATTTATAACAACTTAAACCAGCATGGCTTGCAGCTCAGGTAGCTGCCAGGACATACAAAAAAAAAATCTGGGTCATAGCCTCAGCGAAATATTCCCTCAGAATGGGGGGCAAGTTCCATGCCAACCTGGAAGCAGAGGAGGAGAGGGGAATGGGCCTTCTGGATTCAGGTCAGAACATGAGCGTTAGCGTGGACGAACGCCAGAGCACTTTGTCTAAGCCGAGTTGTTGTCATGAGCAACAAAACCTCCAGCAGTGGCCTGGCTAAACCGACAGAGACACGTGTATTTCTTCAGCAGCCTTGAAAAGGTCACAGCAACAACTAGGAGAAGCTCAGTATCTATTTCACATCTTCACAGGCTCTGCAGTACATTGATATCAGCACTTCTAAAATAATGTGCTTACCACACACTAGACACATACTTTCCGGGCTAGTTTTGAGTGTGAGCTGCCAACAATAGGATTAGAAGTGTTCAACTGGATTATCAACTACAGGAATGCTATGCTGGGGCCCTAGAGAATGTCTAATTCCTCTAGCGCAACTTAACAGCTCTGTGGATTCACACAATTTAAGTGCGTGGACTGAAATAAGGGATAATAGAGATAAAGAAAGACACTTTCTAATATTTGTGGCATCCCAATCTAGTTGAGGATACATTTTCTGATGCAAGAATATACACATAATGATAAGGATAGTCAAGATGGTTAAGTTTAAACTTATATTTATAAAAATAATGACCTGGATATGTCTAAATAGTTATTTTTACAAAGAAAATACGCCACAATTATCAATAAAATTATCACAAGTTTCAATAAAATTAAAGAAAATAATTGTTTACAAAAAATTTTTTTAGGGTTAAGATATTTATAATTTATTTTTTACTTATATTATAATTATATAAGTTGTTATATTTAAGTTTAGCAAAATATTTTTTTAAACGTGGCCTTGAAATAATATTTATTGTGAGAAGTGGTTTAGAGATAATTCTCAGTTTGTCTGAAAATATTTCTCATTATGCTAAGTCTATTCATGCAACATTATTATGGGGCTAGAAAAAATGGAAATTAATAAAGTAAATATTTCCATTCCAAAAGCCAATTATTTTATTTAGGAAACAACAATTAATTCATCCATCCATCCATCCATCCATTCTTATTTATTCATTCATTCATTCATCCAGACTTATTAATTTTTTTCATTCATTTATATTAATTCATCCATCCATCCTGATTCATTCATATTCTTTCATCCATCCTTATTCATTAATTTCTTCATTCATTCACTCATTCATGCATTCATATTCATATTCATATAATGCAGGTCTTTGGCATCAAAAAGTTTGAAAACCCCTGGCCTATAGTATGTTTACATGGCTAAAAGGTATAAATCTTTTAATATAAAAAAAGGGTAAAAAATATGGATCAAGAATCACAATTATTACTGTGCTTTTTGATATGAATAATAAATAACAGCACAGTCAATTAAAACTAGCATTTCCATTTGATACTCTTGACAGATACATCACATCACAAACAGAAATGTGGAGAACTCTGCAGACACCCTACTGACAAACAAATTGTCAGACCGCTGACAGATAACACCTGCGCTGAGGACAAAACGGGTGATAACTCTCCCTGTCTAGGATGTATGGTGCCTCCAGGCAGTTTGAACAGTTTGTCAATTTTATGCACCCAAAACGCTTTAATGAGGGGAAAATACAACCTAAAAGAAAACCAGACATTTTAAAAAGACATTCATAGAACATTAAACAGTCAATGAAAATACATATGAGGGCAGAAAATAGTGCTTTATAGACACCTGGAGGAAAAGGGAGGAGTAGTGATTCATGATAAAAGAGGAAAAGCAAACAGAGGTAGATGTAAAAGATGAATACAAGATCTTTTAAATCACACATGCATCGAACAGAAAAGCCTTAGGCTGCAGATTTTGCTTCAGTGAAAGAGGTGTGGCATACTGAGCAACACACGTGCAAGAGGGCAGCATGTACAGTATCTAACAAGTGTGCAAGTGTATATACTGTATGTGTGTGTGTGTGTGTGTGTGTGTATCTATATATGAAAAATTTATGATATTATTAGTAAAATGTGTCAAACATTATACTAATAATTGTATAATTATGAATTGATGATGATGATGATGATAATAATAATAATAACAACAACAATAATAATAATAGATGTGCACTCTAAAAGCTACATTTTTATTATGGTAAAATAATCATTTGGGGTATCAAATGGAACAAATGGCTTCATTTCATTGTGCTTTCAACCATTGTTTTTACTTTCCTTAAATTTACTTTCCCTGAATTACTTTAATTTACAAAAATGTTTCTAAATCAATACTTTTAGTCTTAGTTTTAATCAATAATCTCTGAGCAGAAAGTTCAGAAGTGCAGAGAAGAACTTTGTATGCAAAGCCTGGCACACTTTTTTTCTGGAAGACCTGCCAGGCATTAAACTGTCACCTGATATTAGGGATGTTGATGGGGATTTGGCAGAATATTGGAAAGCAGTTAACAAGCAGCACCGCAGAGACCTTTAAAACAAAGGACAGGCGATGTGAGAGCACAACAAACCGCAAGTGCTCTCGGCTAACTACAGCGCTGGCACACTGTAATCAGCAATGGCCAAACAAGGCTCTGCATACATTAGCCAAAGCACAGTGCACCATTTCTACTTTAATACACAAAGTGAACAGAGCTATGCTAAACATGTCCTGTAAACATGCTGAAGAGATAGTAAAGGTCAGATGTGACCTGAAGCCTGAAGATTTTGTGGACTTCCTCCTGTTCTTGGACTATTCACTGAACAACAAATGTTAAATTAGACGTTTGAATACGGCAGGTAATGTCCCCGCCGACCTAAGTAGGAGGTCATATTAGTGCACAAGCTAATAGAGTAACTCACGTGTTTGCAGCTGAATCTGTGCTCTCACTGCTGCTGCAGCTCTTGGCCTCACAGTCCATTTGGCTTTGCTCCTGCTTCTGTTAATTGCTCCCTCAGATAGACATTTTAAATAATGCGTTACGGGAACCTAAGAGAGACAGCACACAGAAAAGGCCCTCAGATAGATAGATGGATGGATGGGTATTTTGATAAAAAGAGAATACAGTAAAGGGCGAAAACAACACACTACTTTAGGAATGGGTGTAAACTTTGATCAGATGGATGGATGGATGACATATAGCAATGGATGGATGGATTACATGTAGCGATGGACAGATGGATGGATGGATGACATGTAGTGATGAACAGATGGTTGGATGGATGACATAGTGATCGACGGATGGTTGGATGGAAGGTTGAATGGATGGACGGATGGATGTATTACATGAAGTAATGGACAGATGAATGGATGACATAGTAATGGATGGACAGATGGATGGATGACATAGTGATGGACGGATTGATGGATGGATGGTTGACATATAGCAATGGATGGACAGATGGATGGATGAATGACAGTGATGGATGGATGGATGGATTACATGTAGC
>NW_015505349.1:1680777-1712241 GCF_001515645.1 Sinocyclocheilus grahami | reverse complement strand
GTGGGTGGGGGGGGGGGGGGTAGTGTAAGGTTTTGCCTTCATCTTGAGGACCAAAAGTTCCTACAAGGATAGTAAAAAAATTAAATGAAATCACATATATTGTGGTGACCAAACAAACAGATTTAATAAAGTTGTGAAGGAACAGTTAGATGAACTAGCAGATTACAGATTTTTGGGTGAACAATCTTTTTAATGAAAGTCCTAAAATTGGCAATGGAAAATCCCTGCCATGACAGAAAAACTATGTTTAACTAAAATCAACAACAGTGATATTTTTATGAACGGCAAGTTTTCATGTATGCAAATTTACCTCACATTAAAAAAAAAAAACTTCTAAAGGGCCTGCGTGCATGAGCACATCTATCTCCATATGACAAATAATTTGCGTGAGCACAGGGCAAGGCCATACAAACAGGAGCAGAGAGCATGGTTTACACAGCATGAGATCATGTTTCTGTGTCTATATGAAAGAGAAACAACGGTTCAGGAATACTATTGGGGTTACCTGCAAATGACTGACAATGCAGTATTGCTCAGGCCTATCCAGGCCACAGGTGGAGGTGGCGGTCAGGTTAATAGCTCGGCCAATAAGAAGATTTCCCGTTGCCGGGTAACAGCTGCCTTCCATGCAGCCGTGTGGGGTGGAGGGCAGCTCCTGAGCCACAACTGGAAGAACTTGAGAGGACACAGACAGGAAGTGGAGGTCATTAGCTAAATACAATTTGTTTGAATAATAATACATTTTAAATAAATAAATAATATATTTGTGAAAAATATTTGCTGTTATGTGTAATATGGGCTGCATCTCATGTATGTTTATTATAGTCTAACTTAAGGTGTTGCACAATTACTTGTGGATAAATGTCCCTTTCTACTTGCTGCGAAGTGACTTCTGATATACACGTTTCCTATGCTTTTTGCATTGCCTTTTGGACATATTCATATGCATTCCCTACGATTACAAATTTCACTTAAGACGACCAAATATCCTACAAAGTCCACAATCGTGTGACTGGAATGTACCTCTGTTTATAAGGGAGTTGTGAATGCAATAGATCCACAGCAAGATAAAGTAAAAACTCATGCATCAGTTCTTCCTGACCCACACCACGCTTTCCTTTCTAGAACACCACACATGACAGCCAAAGATTGGATGGCATTGCTTCTGTTTGATGACCTCATGCAGCTCACGGTCCCACCCAGGCGGCAGAATCAAAGACTGAGGGTTTAGTTTTTCATTGAGTCAGGAAAATAACTGGCTTTGTTCCACATGGTTACTTCTGCAAAGGCAGGGCTCAAAATTCACTGCGTTTGCCTTTCAAAATCCACAGTTCATCATAGCGTTATCAGACATTGTCAAATCTAGATGTGTGGGCGGTCTTACATGGATTTCAAGCATACATTTTTAACTTTGTGGAACTGTCATTACAGAGGACTAGCACGTAACCGTACCCTCAAATGATACCAGCTCATAACGGTTTAGGATTTGGCATGCATCACCATGCAGGATATATCTCAATGTGGCTGACCTCTTTATCATTGCTTTATCATTACAACAGACAGGTCTCGGTGGTCAGGGGCTGAGAGCCTTTTGGAAAGGCAATGTCCTGGTCTATCTTTGGGCCACTCGGTTCAAACATTTTTCACACACCACTCACTCTGAATAATAATGCCATCATCTCAACACAGAATAATGACAGAATGAGCACATTTAGTGGAGGTCAGATATGAGTGAGAGACTGTTAGAAAAACAAGTGCATTTCTGATGCTGATTTTATAAGAATGTTATGCATTCAGAAAAATCTCAATTACTGTTAGAGGGATGCACAATGTTAGATCGGAGAATATTGTATATTTCCTCTATTTTTATATTTACAGTAAATTACCTTAATTTGCCGTCATCACTCTCTTAACGCTAACCTTTAAAAACACCAATAATTTAATAACACTGATAATATTTTGATGTCTAAATTCTCTTGTAGCATTTAAAATGATCGATTTTAGCTTTTAATGTTGTCATTTTAATTTATATAGACAAAAGAGAGTGGAATTTTAATATCAGCCATTCAGACATAACACAAATATCAATTTTAATATCAGTTTTCAGACATAACACAAAAATAATTATTACTTATTTAGTATCCACCAGAAGATTGGTGCATTTATTTGAATACATTAACAGGAATTTATCATTTGACTTTAAAATACAATAATACAAAATACATATACACAGTATGTGAAGTCATCAAATTAATTTATAAAGTACTTTTGCACAATACACATTGCTTCAAAGCAGCTTTACAGAAAACCATGATGTTATTGTTTATAATATAATTATTAATATCCTCATGGATTATAGTCACATTTAGCAGATTAGAGCTGGTCGATAATATAGTTTACATTTTGTGACGACACAAGCAGGGAGATCATATAGTTTAGATTTTGCAGTAATATAAACAATCACGCTACCCAGATTTGCTGTATTGCTTTATGTGAGTGTACTTTATGTATGCAGGTAAAGTTTTATTTCTCCTTATCCAACCATAAATTTATTGATGGGCGATAGTTTAATATATCACTAGGCATATAATTAGTAAATCATAACACTGTTCTTTGCACAAGAGTGCAGATAAGCCTACAAAGTTCATAACAATATGGAAACCTGGCCTCTTCTCAGTTAAACAAAAAACGAAAACAAGCACCATAAATTCCATTTGATTGCGTCAAGGTGCTAGACAGTGTGTGAGGGCATTGAAAGGCTTTCTGCTTAACTCACATACTGTAATATTACACATAATGAAGGAATAAAGGTCCTGATCTTTGGAATGTGTGTCCGCACACATCCGACTCTCCCTGGGTAAACACACCTGTACGCTAAACATCCAAAAGGCCATCTGAAACCAGGACTCAATCAGTGCTTATAGGTTTATACAATTTTAATAATAAAAAAAGTTATAAAACGTAAAAAAAACAAAAAACAAAAAACAAAAACATAGTATACAATAAATAACACTACACTTTTTTAAAATACATTTCTCTACAGGTCTAGCATAAGCTCTGATTGCATACCCAGTGGAGTTTACAATTACATCTCTCAAGGGAATGTTGACCTCTACGTATGTGTTTGTGTACAATTTATTATATTTGTGAGTGTGTGAGCTTGGGATTCCCATAAAAAAACTTTTCAAATACCTTCCGTTCACAATCTTGCTAGTTTTCCAAGTACAGTAGATGGGGGTATTTCAAAGCCAATCTGTTGAGAGTTCAGGTTGCTAATTATGGGACGGGCGTCTGAGTAACTTTCATAAACACAGAGTGTGATTTAGTCTTTACAGGCCACGCACACCAGAAAACACAATTTCTCCAAAAAGAGTTTTCTGCCTTATGAGACCTTACACCGATACATCCTCCATCACAGATTCCCTGAGGCAAAGGATGCATTTAACACTTTTTCTTCATGACTTCTCATGTTCTGACAAGCAAGGGCGAAAACATGACCATAAGTGTGTTTGGGGTTTGAGTTGTAGGCAAGAATAGGTTTTGACTGTGTTTTGCCATAGTCTGTCATTGAGCCTCCACACATTCTTTTTCTCCTTCAAAGTGTCAAAACAAACGTGGAAAAGATAGAGGGAAAGAGAGATAAATAGGCAACACCTATAGAAAAATGGATGAACATCAGTAAGAAGTGGATTACTCCCTCTAATGGTTTAATTCACACACAAAAAATGAAAATTTGGTCATTAATTACGCACCCTCATGTCGTTTCAAACACGTATGACCTTCGTTCATCTTCGGAACACAAATTAAGATATTTTTGAGGAAATCCGAGAGCTTTTTGACCATGCCAGTAAAGCAACTGAAACCTTCAAGGCCCAGAAAGGGATAAGGACATTGTTAAAATAGTCCATGTGACATCTGTGGTTCAACCGTAATTTTATGAAGCTACGAGAATAGTTTTTGTGCGCAAAGAAAACAAAAATAACCTCTGCTTGCAAACAAGGCACAGCACATGCGTGTTCTACAACAGAACGCTGGCTCCTGCGTCAGCAGCACTACACATATGCATCGTGGTACTCTCATGAACATGTGTCAACTGACACGGAAGAGAAGAAATTGTTGAATAAAGTCTTAATTTTTGTTTTCTTTGCACACAAAAAGTATTCTCGTAGCTTCATAACATTAAGGTTGAACCACAGATGTCCTATTTTAACGATGTCCTTACCACCTTTCTGGGCCTTGAATGTGGTAGTTACATTGCTGTCTATACAGGGTCATGATGCTCTCGGATTTCATCAAAAATATCTTAATATATTATTTATAGTTATAATAAGTAAATAAATAAACAAATACATTCCAGAATGTCAATTATTATAAACAAGATCACAAACAAGCATATTTTATGTCGAGGCAGGAATATGGCGGTTTGCCCCGGCATTCTCTAACACCCATAAACTACATAAGCTACCGCAACTCTCTTACTTTACAACACACACGGATACAAGACAAACATCTGGCTGAAGACACAACAACGTCTCCAGTTCCAGAGGCAGATGAGCATCTGCAAAGTGACAACAGTACAGGAATGCCAAGCCAGGAAAATGTCATTCATTAAGAGAGAAATTCCAGGTGTAAAAGTATATCACACGGGTCTTACAAAATGCCCATCTGTAACTAAGGAATGACATTCCACAAACATTTGATGACAAGCCACCACATGTGTTGCACTACATGTAACAAGGAAGCTGAGACCACAGCAGAAGAGACTAATGAGTCTCCAAACAATATGATTATGCTTATGACGACTAGGGATGCATGACATTTCAGTGCCATTTCATTTTTCTGACCCCATTAGTGATTTTATAACTTACAGTTATTGGTAAGTATTGGATATTTATATGTGCTCAATATGAATATCCAGTTTTCATACTGTATATTATAATGTTATGAAGTGGAAATTAATAAGTGGACTTATGCACTGTAATTCAGGAATAAAAGGTGGGCTACCATAGACAATGCACTGTCAAACCCAGAACTGGAATGTGAAGAAAAAAAATCAGATAGTGAACCTACAGGTACAGACGAATCAAGGCAGCTATTGTTGTTTAAAGTCAAACAATCACAATTGAATATTAGGCAGATCACAACTACAATTCCTCCATATCCAGGTCAAACTGATAATAGTACAATAAAGGGCTTATGAAGGAGTGCATGCACCCTAAAGCTGGCACTGGCAGACCTATAGATTTTGTCTACATGCAGTTTTTTCCAAAATAGGCCAGAGTTCACAAAGTACACATGCTGTAAGACACATAGAGACATTCCATTACAATAGCACATGCTCACACACCTTGATCATATTCCTTGTACAATCATTAACACACAGTCTCACTGACCTACATCGAGTCAAGAAGAGTACAATGGGCACAGAGCCCACAGCTTCAGATAATGAACTTATTCTTGTGCCAGAAAAATACTGTAAACCACAAGTCCGTGCTATCTCTGATGATTAGCACTTGAATTCCTGGGAAGGCGTGGACAAACTTATTCAGGTGTCCATCTGCCGTTATAAAGTTTTAGTGTACCTTGGGCGTAAATGGAATGCAGGAAGCAAATAAATAAACAAACTTCCTCTCATTCAGATTTTTATATTGACCTGCGACATGCCATCCACTTTTTTCCAGTTTTTGAATGAAGTCATGTTTTCATGTTTATTTTACCATGCTATAAATTGTCACACACGTTGAGGTGATAATTTTTCTGAAAAAAATTTGAGATTATAGATTAAACCCCCCCGCGATTGGTAGTTTTTGTGATTTTATGATGATATTAGGCCTCTTATTAAACACTGATGGGATTGACTGATCTAAAATAAATGTCAATGGAAACGAGCGAGTGAAGTAGACTCCGCAGGTAAGCCTTCATAAGAATCTACTGGAGACTTGTTTAACACCCCTTCATTGAATCCCACTCCCCAGCCACTACTTAAAATGTATTTTTAAAAACCATGTATGGAAATCACACACCTGAGACTACCATTCCCAAAAAATTCCTCTTGTGCTCTAAATTCTGGCTACACCTTTAAACAAAGCTTTCTCAAAAGGTAAAAAATGCAGATAATATCTTCATATCACACATATTCACATTTCAGGTGAAAAGAATATGAGAGAGACTTGGCTGATGCTTACAATTCATGAATAATGGACAGTAAGAGGAGAGACATGAAACAATGAGAGAGGGCAATGAGAAATGTTCAAGAACATTTTCAATAGCATTTCAGCTCATTAGAAATGCATCACACTATTAGTTTGTTATAAAGCTATTTTTCAGAATTCTAAAATTGTATATTAAATCGTTAAATTAAAATGACACATCTACACACACTTTCAAATCTAGAACATTTTAATGTAATATATATTGTGTTCATTACAACAATACATTCCATGAGTACATTTATAAAGTACAGCAGCATATATAAACAATTGACCAAAATAATTATAATAATTATATCGAAAAGATAGTCTGTAGGCAAATAATGGCCTATCTGAAAGATCACAATATTCTTGAAGTTTTACAGTCCGGATTTAAAACTCAGTGCTTTTACACAGCACAGAATCTGCACTTCTAAAAGTTTTTAATGATATGCTTTTAGCGACTGACACTGGTGATTGTGTTATTCTTGTGCTTCTTGATTTAACTGCTGCATTTGACACTGTGGACCATGAAATCTTAATTTCTCATTTGGAACAGTATGTGGGCATCAAGGGCATAGCGCTTGAATGGCTCAGGTCCTATTTAGAAGGCCGGCTCTGTGTCCTCCTCGGCTCCTCTCTCTTGCGGGGTACCACAGGGCTCATTTTTAGGCCCTCTCCTTTTCTCTCTTTATTTGCTCCCCCTTCGTTCAATAATCAGGAAGCATGGATTGTTATTTCATTGTTATGCAGACGATAGCCAGATTTATGTGCCACTTAGAAAGAATGACACTGTCAGACCGCTGCTTGATTGTCTTGACGATATAAAGGCATGGATGGCTCTTCAGTTTTTAAGTTTCAATGAAAACAAGACAGAAGTGATGTTTTTTGGTGGGACCACTGGGACTCCTCTAGTTGATTTGGGTGCCTTGGCTCAGTACATCAAGCCAACCGTTACTAACTTAGGGGTGAAAATTGACTAGGATCTTAAGCTTGACAGTCAGATCAGGGCAGTAGTTAAATTGAGTTTTTTCCAATTGAGGCAGCTGGCCAAAATAAAGCCACATCTTACGAGGCAACACTTTGAGGTGGTAATCCATGCCTTTGTTACCACTCGGCTGGATTACTGTAATGCACAGTACGTGGGGGTTAGTGGGTCTTCTGTTGCTCGTTTGCAGCTGGTGCAGAATGCTGCAGCACATCTTTTAACTGAAACATGTAAATATGAGCACATTTCCTCCATTTTAGCTTCACTTCACTGGCTGCCCATACATTTTATGATTCAATTTAAAATTCTTCTATTTATTTTTAAATCCCTAAATGGTCTTGCCCCACCCTACATTTCTGAGCTGCTACACCCTTACATGCCCACTCGTTCTATTTATTTTAGCTTTCTATGCTGTCTTAATGTGCTTTAGTTGTATTTTATGTGTTGTATGGGTTTTATTTTTCTGTACAGCACTTTGGTCCACTTCTGTGTTTTTAAAGTGCTTTATAAATAAAGTTTGATTGATTGATTGATAATAAATGAAAATAAATATCAGCGAAATGCTATAACACAACTACTTCATTCAATTTGTAGAACATTTCTGTCATACCTATATTACTGGAAAGTACACTATGAATATTCCATCACTGAATAAAAATGAATCACAATGCAATTTTCTGCACACACAAAGAAGTTACAGAAAAACAACAAAGCACAGAAGTGAATAAAGTGCATTTTCTTTGTTTGTTTCTCAAACTCAAGTTAAACCTGCAAATGGCTAAACCAAACAAAGAAACCAAACATTTCAATTGTCACCATCTTCATCTTCAAGTGGAGGATCACTTTTCTTTGAGTATGACTTGTTGCATTTCCTGCATCTGAGGGCTTGCAATTCAGACACTGTGGTATTTGAAAATTTCTTCATCACAGGGTCTGTGAAAGGAAAAATGATTATTCAGTGGTTTTTAATGGTGTTTCAAAACATTATATGTATTATAATTTGCATAGATATGCATTAGAATTTCTTTGACCGTTCTCAGTTTACCTTTCAAAGCTTGGACTAAATCCTCATCAAGCTTGACATGAGCATCTGTTTTTATGTCGTCACCATCCAATATTCTGTGTTACATTGAACATAAGGTTAGAAGAGGCCTAACATCTCTACACCAGAAGTGCTGAATCCAAAGTTAGCATGACACTCAGAGTCCCAACAGCCACTTTATTAGGAAATATGTCAGCCAGAATTAAACGTGAGATTCATTGATATGATTAAAACATACTTACCATTCTCTTCTTTGCTCGTCTTTCTGATCTGATTTCAATTTGTCTTCTATTGCAACAGCAGCTGTTCTGAAAACAACAAATAAAAAAAGGCAGGCAAATGATGATTAGTGATTTGTTTTCTTTTTAACAATGAGAGTATATTACCCACCAGGTACATTGTAATCAAAAGCTTCTCAGCATTAGCCGTTTCAGATGTCTTCTCTCTTAAAAGCATTCCTATTTATATTAATGGTGTACATGCTGTAATGGCACATGGTTCTTTCTGCCAATACACTGGACAATTATTTTATAGTTGTTATAAGACAGACAAATGCCACTACGTAGACTTTTAAGCAACCATATAGCATATTGCTAGATAACTAGCTAGTAAGTGTTAGTATGTTACAGCGGTTAACGTTAGCATTCCATGTGTTAACTAACTTCAGCAAATGCACACTAGCACTATCCACCTAGGAAAAACTCAGAAGTGAGCTTAAAGTTAGTTAAAGGGGTCAATTTTTCCTTTCCCTTTGGAGTGTTACAAGCTCTTGGTGCATAAAGAAGATATGTAAAGTTGCAAAGACTAAAGTCTCAAATCCAAAGAGATATTCTTTATAAAAGTTAAGAGTCAACCACGCCTACCTAAAACAGCTCGTTTTAACACGCCCCTACATGTCTACGTCACTATCTGGGAAGATTTGCATAACGCCACCCAAATGTTCACACAAAGAGAGAAGGCGTAACTTTTATTCACGTTGTAGTATTGTTTCTGCCACCGCCGCCATGTCGTGGAGACGCTGTGTGTTTCGTTGTGAAAGTGAAACTACTTTGTTTGGCCTTCCAAAAGAGGACACAACTAGAACTCAGTGGTAAAGTTGTATTTACAACACTGTTCCAGAACAGTTCAACCCAAATATTCAGATGTGTGCAGTGCATTTTATGGAGGACGAGGACTGTTTCCTGAACCAGTAGCCTACAATGCTTCTGTGCACAAAGTCTGTTTCTATAAAGTGGGGCAATTCCAACTTTGCAAGGACAGTCTGGCGCTTCTGACTCACAGCTTGTAAGTACGTTTACATATTTAAAGAATTTGCCACTGACGATTCAAACGCGAGTTTTGAGCAGTGTAGAGTAGCGCTTGTTGTTTGTCATTTCTCCGATCACAAATGCAGACATGGTTTTATGTTTACGCAGCGCGATATGCAACACAATGCGTAAAAAGACAGTATAAGTCATTATAATCAGTAATTATGTCCCCACGTTTGCCTCGTTTGTAATGGGTTTTATTGGTTTTGTCTCATCGTGCCGGGAGACGTCATCACAGTATGGTAAGGGCGTAACATTTCCGTCATATGCTTGAGGTATTCAGCCAATCACAACGCACTGGATAGCTGGCCAATCAGAGCACACCTCGCTTTTCAGACCGATGAGCTTTGTAAAAATCGACGCGTTTCAGAAAGGCGGGGCATAGAGGAGAAAAAATAATGTACATTATGTGGAAAATAATGTGTTTTTTAACCTTAAACCGCATAAACACATTGTATTACACCAAATACACAAAATAATGTTCTTTTTAGCAACGTCATATGACCCCTTTAAACAAATGGCTAGTAAAAACTTACCACCAAGGAGGAGTGTTTCGGCGGGCAATATCTTCATCTGTCCATGTCTGCTTCGACTTGGCAGACAAACCTTTAAAGCACCTAATAAGTTGTTCACGGGAGGCATGAGCTGACCTGGTTTTCTAGTCAAGAAAATGAAATAAAGTGAAACTGGGATGATTTCTGCTAAAAACATGTTACCATCACACAGCTGTGTGATTGGACCATTGCCTGCAAAGCCGATTTGAAAAGCTCTGATTTGTCAAATTGAATGTAACTACTAAAAAGACAACTAACAGAATTGAAATACATACCAAGAGTCACAAAACACTGAGGCTCCAAATCTACACACATAGACACTGTGAAAAATTAAGATGTAACAATGAATGTTCTATTTACTTTAACAGTTCAACCAATGTACAGTTACAAAAAAAAAAAAGGAAATTCCAAATTCTGTAATCAAGTACTCACCCTCATGTTGTTCCAAATCCTTTAAGACTTTCCTTCATCTTCAAAACAAAAAACGGAGATATTTTAATGATGTATGTCCCTCCACTGAAAGTCACCAAAAATGTTCACGTTTTCAAAAAGTTAATCGCAGACAAAAACATCGCAGAAGTAATCCATATGAATCGAGTGGTTTCTTCCAAGTCCTCTGAAGAGACACAATCGCTCTATATGACTTAACAGTTTTAATTTAGACTTTTATTCACATCCATCGACGCACATCAGAACTGGTAAACGGAAGTTCAGACGTGCTTGCCTGCTGCTCGAGAACCAATCAGATTTTGTCATGCATGCTACGCAAGCACGCCTGAGCTTCCACAAAACGCCTAGTATTCTTTTACAAGTACAAGCAAATAAAACCAAACAACTTATTGATTTTAAGTATGCTTATTACTAAGGCATAGTTGACAAAATTATATTTATAATACATTGTAAGTTCAATGTAAGAACGCATTTGCATATTTTATAGACCTAGCTATAATGTATTTGTGTGAGTGAATTAATATACTTTATAGAATATATTAATATGGTAAAATGTTTTTCAAGATATCTTCCTTTTGAAAAGTAGGCTGAAGCACATGTTCATTACATAAATATTTAAAATATATTGCAGAAGGTCTACAAAAATGGTTATAAATAAGATACATATAATTTAAAGCTGTATCATTTTATTATGTTCTTATACAAAGTAAACATAAAATATACTTTAAGAAAAAGTATGTTTTCTGTAAATACACTAAAATTTCACAAAAAGTATACTTGTGTTAACATATATCTTAAAAGCGTAACTAAGCATATATTTATTACCAACATACTTCTAGTATACTAAAATACAAAAAAATATATATTAAAATGCAATTTAATACATTTTTAATGCACTTCAAGTAAACATGTTAGGAGTAAAATTGTTCTATAAATACACTATATGAATTTCAAGTACATTTTTTATACATTTAAGAGTGCTTCACCTGGGACACAGAATCCCTATTGTAACAGTCGCAAAGTTTGATCGTTCAGCACCTACTCAGACAGAATGAAATTTTGGATGCAGCTTAAAACTTAATTTTGGGTCACCTAAGGCACAGCCACAACATATACCGGAGTGCTACCCACGTGACTATTGCTCCAACTACAGCTGCATCATTTTACTGTTCAGAACAGTCTTACATTGGGAGCGGACCTACAGTATGATGCCTAAACATGCCATCCGGGTAGGCAACTCACTGGGGTTTGGAACAGAGCCAATGGTGCAGTGTTTTTCCATTTTCCATTCATTCCAATCCAAGTCATTTAATCTTTTAAGTGAAGTACTTTCAACAGTGAATATACATTTAGTTATCTAGCTAAATGACTGAGCATATAAAAAATAAATGCACTGATAATTGCGCTGTGCTACAATGAGAATAATGGGCCAAACTGAGCGTGTTGATCCCCCTCTCCCTCACATGTCAAAACTAATGGCCATCCTCAGCACTGCCCTCATTCCATTCTCAGCCAAGCACCCCGCTAATGAAATCCTGCTCTCCCCTCTTATTCTCCACTTCTCTACCTCTTGTTCAGTTTTCGCTTTTTCATTTGATTCAATGCATATAGCACAGAGTGAAATTGACTGGATTTTAAATGTGCATCCTCTGCAGGAGCACCAGGTCTACACGTCAGATGCATGTGTTAAAACTGTTAGCTCATCAAATTAGAGCTACCATGATTAAGAAAAAGCATTCAAACACCTCATTTAACTAATAAAACATTTATTACCTGCTTTCCACCGGTGCAATCAATGTGCAGCAGGCAAACAGCACTGAATGTATAATCAGTCTAATTACATGTGTCTAATTATATATGATTCGTATTAACCTAAAAGTAAATGTGTTTACACCAAATTAATGGCAATAACTAATTATTAATTATAGCGCATAGTTAATTATAGCACAGAATCATTTCAGTACATTTAGCATTGAATAGCAGAAGGTTTATAAATGCTTTTTCAGCATTTTTACACAAAAGTTTTTGTGTTTAAAAATGTGAGATGAAGGGAAGTGGAATTAAAACCCAAGGTCTAGAGATGCCTTTAAAAGTTGAACTACTTTTAACTTGCGGGTCGCATTTTTAGAACACTGTGTCATTTGTGAGCAGCTGCAAAAGATGCAAGACGCAAGCAAAATAGTCAAACATGTCTTTCTAGTGCATATTTATATAGAAAAACAATACAGAATGTGTTTTTGTCTTTAAAATGAGAAGCAGGGCAGTGAAATAAACCAAATATATTTTTAGAATGTGCCACGCAAGACTCTGCAAAAGATGCGAGCACAGGCAAAAACATCCACTTAGCAGGTGTTTACATAAAAAAGCAATTTAAAAAGAGACGCAGGGGAGTACAATGAAAAAGTAACATCTAGGGACACATTAAATTATTAACTTACGCAACTTTTTAGAACTTGGCATTGTGTGTTTTAGAACGTTGTGTCATTGGAGGCAATGCAAAAGATGCGAGACAAGGTCTAGAGACAATTTTTTAAAAAGTTGAACTTCTTTTAACTTGAGCAGTTAAATGGTGTGTAATGCACAAGACGCTGCAAAAATCGCGAGTACAACATTCAAACACAACTCTCTATCATGTAGCAGTGCAATGCAATGAAAAAAACCCAAAAGCCTAGAGACGTGCTTATTTAAAAGTTAAACTTCTTTTAACTTGAGTGGCACATTTTTAGAGCAGCAAGTCATGCAAGACTGCCTAGCGCATGCTTACATTGAAAAAACAATGGAAAAGCAGTGCATGTTTAGGGTGGTCGCTCCAGAGACTTGTGATCTCTGTGTTTTGCAAACATCGACAGAACTTTTCCTTGCCTTGTTTAGCAGAGTTCGTCACAGGTGTTCAGTTTCCTCTCCATCACATGTCAAAACTAATGGCCATCCTCAGCACTGCCCTCATTCCATTCTCAGCCAAGCACCCCGCTAATGAAATCCTGCTCTCCCCTCTTATTCTCCACTTCTCTACCTCTTGTTCAGTTTTCGCTTTTTCATTTGATTCAATGCATATAGCACAGAGTGAAATTGACTGGATTTTAAATGTGCATCCTCTGCAGGAGCACCAGGTCTACACGTCAGATGCATGTGTTAAAACTGTTAGCTCATCAAATTAGAGCTACCATGATTAAGAAAAAGCATTCAAACACCTCATTTAACTAATAAAACATTTATTACCTGCTTTCCACCGGTGCAATCAATGTGCAGCAGGCAAACAGCACTGAATGTATAATCAGTCTAATTACATGTGTCTAATTATATATGATTCGTATTAACCTAAAAGTAAATGTGTTTACACCAAATTAATGGCAATAACTAATTATTAATTATAGCGCATAGTTAATTATAGCACAGAATCATTTCAGTACATTTAGCATTGAATAGCAGAAGGTTTATAAATGCTTTTTCAGCATTTTTACACAAAAGTTTTTGTGTTTAAAAATGTGAGATGAAGGGAAGTGGAATTAAAACCCAAGGTCTAGAGATGCCTTTAAAAGTTGAACTACTTTTAACTTGCGGGTCGCATTTTTAGAACACTGTGTCATTTGTGAGCAGCTGCAAAAGATGCAAGACGCAAGCAAAATAGTCAAACATGTCTTTCTAGTGCATATTTATATAGAAAAACAATACAGAATGTGTTTTTGTCTTTAAAATGAGAAGCAGGGCAGTGAAATAAACCAAATATATTTTTAGAATGTGCCACGCAAGACTCTGCAAAAGATGCGAGCACAGGCAAAAACATCCACTTAGCAGGTGTTTACATAAAAAAGCAATTTAAAAAGAGACGCAGGGGAGTACAATGAAAAAGTAACATCTAGGGACACATTAAATTATTAACTTACGCAACTTTTTAGAACTTGGCATTGTGTGTTTTAGAACGTTGTGTCATTGGAGGCAATGCAAAAGATGCGAGACAAGGTCTAGAGACAATTTTTTAAAAAGTTGAACTTCTTTTAACTTGAGCAGTTAAATGGTGTGTAATGCACAAGACGCTGCAAAAATCGTGAGTACAACATTCAAACACAACTCTCTATCATGTAGCAGTGCAATGAAATGAAAAAAACCCAAAAGCCTAGAGACGTGCTTATTTAAAAGTTAAACTTTTTAACTTGAGTGGCACATTTTTAGAGCAGCAAGTCATGCAAGACTGCCTAGCGCATGCTTACATTGAAAAAACAATGGAAAAGCAGTGCATGTTTAGGGTGGTCGCTCCAGAGACTTATGATCTCTGTGTTTTGCAAACATCGACAGAACTTTTCCTTGCCTTGTTTAGCAGAGTTTGTCACAGGTGTTCAGTTTCCTCTCCATAATGCATATACCTTTCATTATAAAACACAAAAGGACACAGGGACAAGCAAACACAATGCCTCTGATTACTTCTCTTCAGAGAGAGAAAGGGCAGGCACTGATGCTAAAGAAGAGAGCAGGGTAACAGGATGGTCATGTCACGTTTGCTTAAGTCTAGATTGTTTTGTGTTGAAAAGGGCTCTCGTGGAAGCTACTATGAAAGACCTCCCGGCTGGGGGGCTGGTGGGGGACTGTGCATTTGAACTTCACTTTGTTTAAGAAGCTTATCCCCGCTCACCTCACTGGAGAGTCAGACTTTGATAATCACATGGGATCGTCTGTGTTGTCATCAGTCATTTTATGATCCCACCTTAAGCTTTTTATCTGACATCTGGAAAGTAAAGACATGACCACCATACTCTAGTATTTGCAGAAATCTGTTCAATTTACCATGCAACTTACCCAGAAGGAGAACAGTGAAATATCTGGCCATCACCATGGGCTATCAAACAATCATGGGCAGCTAATTTCCAGGAGCCTGAAAGTATGAAAAATAAGAAAAGGTAAAAGATCAAATTGGCTCAGCTGACTACCAAAATGCAGTATCAGGTAAAGCTATTCATACAGATTAAAAAATAAAAATGTTTCATGTCTCTTTAAAATGCATTTTACATTATTCGAACAGCATCTAACTGTGAAAAATGCATTCTTAGAATTAAAATATAGCAATATGGTAAGTTTATTGTAGAGGCTTCCCCTTGCAAAGCTTTTGAAATTCAAAGGTTCTCATTTTCACAACATTTAATTGTTCACTGAACAAAAACAACTGTGACTATTGTTTAAAATGTTCTTTAATGGTTCCATATTGTGCACTAAATTTAACTATTTGTTTACATTACACAATCAATGGAAAAAACAGCACTTACTCAGAATTTAAGGTAAGTGCAGCAATTTAATTAAGAATGAATTATTAACATTAATAATCAATATTAAAATGATTGTTAATATATTAAAGCAAGTTCATTAAAATGCTACAAAAACACACTCAAGATGCAATTTTGTATTGTTCTTTCATGTTAATTTTCCCTCAATAACTACAGTTTTTATGAAAGAAAATACAAACTTCTGGAATTACAAGGAATTGTTAATTAAATGTACTTATATTGACACTCCCAGTTTCTACACACACACATTTATGTTACTACAATATAATATCTTTATCTCAGATATAATTATATATCTGTATTTCTGAATCTCAGGGGTACAAGCTGTTCACTTTGTGATGCTGTACTGACTGAGGCTAAGAACACACACCTGTCAAATATAGGAAATGAAAATAAATAAATAAACATTATACAATAAAATTAATTAAATCAGCACACAAGTTATCATACATTACTTTAATATATATATATATTAGTGCACCATAGTATATAACATACGGCACGATTTAACTAGGCATTTCACCAAATTAATATTGAACATTTAAGGCGAGGTAAACATGAGGAGGTGAGAGTGAAGCCAGCTTTTGTCTGGTGGGACCATGAGTGTGATCTGAAGAGAGGAGCGCCGGGCCTCTGGCTGCAGGCTCTTCAGTGTGCGGGTGAGAGGAGTGACAGGTGACCACCAAACAATACAGCAGTCTCCGTTTCCCACACAGCTTCCACTCCATATTTCACTGCCACGGAATCCTCTCACACTCACTCAACTACTATACTGAACAAATTTTTCACTGTTTCATTGTTTCACTATATCAGCAAATACCACAAATACATTCAACCAAAAATTAAATGTAATACTAACAGATATAATATAACCACACAAGTAATTTACCGTTTTGTTTTAGTAAAAAAAACAATGTACCCATTTTTGATTATGAAACAATGTGAAAACATTTAAACAGCTTAAATATTGTTAAATAAAAAAATGTATTGTCACATAGGACATTAAACGAAAAATCAAAGTCCTTAAAATCAAATCTAGACCATCATAGCACACTAAGGTATGATGCCTCTCAGATAAAGAGCACAACATGACACTGTCAAATCAAAGAGGAAGGACAAAAGACACAGATAAAGTGAATAATAGGGTGAAGACAGAATTTACAGACCCCAAAACTGGCTGGCAAGGCAACAGACCTGACCTGCACATCACCTGCATCTGTACAGACCAACCAAAGCACAGTCTCTGATTCTTTACCTAAATCCTTATATGTCAAATACAAGAAACATACAGTACTCACGCAAACTCATAAGTTGATAATTATCCTCTGGAAAGGGATTTCTCAGAAAAGCTCCCTTGGAGGGACAAAAAGAGAGAGACTGGTTGTGTGTGTGTGTGTGTGTGTGTGAGAGAGAGAGAGAGAGATTCTGGTGTGTAAAAAAGTGTGAGTGTGTAAAGTTAAGCATGCAAAAAAAAAAACCTTTATAGGCACAACTGGCCTTTCCGGACAAAAACAGAAGGACCTGCTTCAGCCAATCAGAGTGGAAGGAAAATAGTTCCCCCGCCTTCAGCGCAGCAATGTGGTGAATGGAGAGCGATTCTTATTCAAATGCAGCTGTCACTCTGAAAGCCACTGTGTGAAAGCGGGAGCCGGTCTCCAGGCTGACGGAATGCACTGAACCATTCTTTAAGGGGGCATTGAGCTGGTTAAGGGGCACAGAGGGGAGGGCAGTGAAACTTTGGCTTTCTCTGATCACACACACCCTCTTCCCTTCCAATACATCTCACAATCTGAACAGAAGGAAAAACTTGCTGATGCTGAGCTGAACTGAAGACTTTGGTGAAAGGAAACATAAAAACACCATATTTCCCAGGAGGAGTTATGTATTTCTTAAAATTTAGTTCATATTTTGATGCATCCATTCCATGCCCACCATGATGAACATTCTTGAACACCATAAGCATTTTTATTATCACCAATCGCATTAGTTATTTACTGAACATACCTAAGACTGAAGTGCACATTCAGGACTCAACAATAATTATTTGTTCTGTTAGCCCACCTGGACCAAAAAATAGATTAAAATAAACAACATAAAAACTGCAATCAATCAATAAACCTTTATTTATTTAATATAAACCTCAAAACTTTACCTGTCAGTCAGCTAGATATCTTGTTAACATTTAAATCAGAGTTTAAACAGTGTTCAATATGTTTACGTTAGAACTAACACAGATGAAATATTACAGAGATCAATATTAATGTATAACATATTAAAACACTCTTTACACACTAAATAAAGATACTAAACTGACATTGGTATTCAGTGTTCAACAGGCATCTACTACAGGTATATGAGCATGCCGGCTGTATGTATTTAATCACTTGGTGTAAGAAACATATTGAATTTAATTTTAATGCAGGACTGCAGGCTCTGGCTCCTGTGCTTGGTTTAAAAACTATCTATCACCAAGGTTAATCTCTAACCAGACAACCTGAGTGCTCTCAAGTGAGCTCACTCCCTCTGGCTTTTCCGGAGTAAGACCAAACAGTAGCCAATTGTAAACTTAAAACCTCTGCTTAACTTCAGTCACAGACTGCACTTCCTAATACTTCCCTTTTCTATTAAACACAATCAAAAACACATTTAAGTTAATCAAAATTCAATCAATTAATTAGTTAATAAATTGGTTGATTATGCTAATCTAATGTCATTACGCTAATAAATCAAATGTTCACCAAATGTAACATTTCCTTGCCTAAATTACTTGTTTAGTTATTTGGTGAGTTATTATAATTAGTTATTTGGTGATCGTACAGGCAGTCAGGAAAACTGAGACTTTATTGTTGCTTAAACTCATGACATTTTTTCATATAAACGTAACGCAAAAGCTGATTTCTCATACAACAAAAAGGCATGTGAAAGTTTAGTAACTTTGCCTGGTGTATGACCTGAAAAAGGTTGCAGATCCCTGATTTAAGAACAATCACCAATCAGTCTCCCTGACAGGGTTTCGCATCAATCACGTCAGTGTTGGCTGAGCATAAGAGGGAATCATTGGAAGTCTGTGAAAAATATCTAAGAAGTGCCATAAAAGAAGCAGCTTTTCATGACTTTTCAATTTTGGGGTGAACTATCCCTTTAAGAATGTGCGTGTTTTTTATGTTCATGTTAATTAATAAATCATTAAAAATCATTTATAGATCATTAAATGACAATGGATTATGAAAATTCCAGAAAACTGACATCCCTAATGCACACAAATCCATGCCTTCACAATATAGCAGTACGTTTCTTTAATTTGGTGCGTGCAGGATGAGGAGAATTCTGAGGCCTCAGGGTCCTGAGGAAACACAGTATGTGCATGATCAAAGAACCAATTACATGTTACAGAATTCCTCATGTTGCACTTGATGATCACCTTTGAACTTCCACAGAATGAAAGATTGAGAAGAAGACCAGGTCTTCCTGAGAGGGTCATTCCAGGAGGTTCAGTAGTGTGACGAGTGATTCCTCTTAGAATGCCGGATAGAGATACATTACTTCCCACACTGATGTAAACTAGGGCAATTGATACCAATACCAGTAGAATCCCACCATTCTCAATATTAACATTTCAAGTAATTTTTAAATGAAGTAAACATATAAACAAATATTTGTAAAAATATTTAATATTTAATTATTTGTAATTGCACTTAACCCTATAAAGCCTACTGTATCCTATTTAATAGGTGAATGTCTATTCCCTCTAAATTATAAACATGATCAAAACTTTGTTGTACACCATACTTCTACATGCTATCTGTCATCTGATTGATATTTTATATTTTTTAGCAAGTAAAGACCTTCTATTATAATTCTAAAAATGTCTTTCTGCTGCTAAATATTTTAAATATAAATTATTATAAATATGTAAGAATATCTTTTACATTGTTAGTAATATTTCAAGATAAACTCTTACTGGACTGAAGCATGTTAGGTTTACTTGATTATCCATACATTTTTTTTTTTAGAAAAATCCTTTTAAAATGTGAGTATCAAACATGATACATCAGGCTTGTGAGGAAGTTCAAGGAAGGAACTCTCAACCATCATTGTACTGCATTAAACTATATGTTTTGCCCTCCATAATTAAAATTTTAAATATCGTCTTACTAATCCATATTATTGGGAGATATAGAGTGCTGCTGATATTTATATGCATTTTATAGTTGTCTGCTATTCTATCATAAAGATTTTATTGATTTATATTACAGGCAATCAGAATTTCTTACTTTTTATAATTTAAATATCAGCAACTGCACCAAACTGCATATTTTTTCTTTCTCAATTTTCTCAGTCTGCATAATCTGCAGTAAATATACTATACATACTGTATAAGCCATAAAAGCCTGATTGTCAAATATGATACTCAACAAAAAAGTTTTTTTTTTGATTTCTTTTAATATTTGAAGTGCTCAATGAACTGATTTCTCTGACTATATTGCATATGTCAGGCTACACAAGGTTGCTTTACAGGGTTAAGTATGTTCATGTTTGGTTTTAGAGAGCTTAGTAGAGCAACAGAGGTTAGTGAATGGAGTCAGAATTATGGTATTTTTGTATTTTAGTATTGACATGTTACCAAATACCTGTACTTTAATCTTCACTACAACATGCTATGCAAAATATGGCACTGACTGCACATTAATATTATATTCCCTATGACTGTAATGGCATTGTGGCTCATAGCAATTCACTAAATAAAAACATTTAAGTACACCAGCAAGAAATCACACAGGCTTTAGGTACTGTGTATATTTGCCAATTCTTTCTGCCAATTCAGCTTTATATGCATGCAGAACTTCAAATTCCATCATCATTTCATCATGTCTGACAGTAAAGAATACCTCAACTGACTGATGAGACTGCTCATGTGCAGCTTCAAAAACCTTGAAAATCCTAACAATCACAGGACTGACATTTTAAATAAGGCTCTAGAGAGAATGAGTGGCCAGCAGAGCTATCATGAGAGACAGATACGCAGAATATGTTTTGACAGCTTTTCCTACAGCTGTGAGTAATTATTGCAGAGGCTTCAGACATAATCTAGCATTTCCAAAACACGGGTTTAAACTAATCTCAAGAGTATTTTGGGCGGGAAGATTTGCAGGTGGGCACTGCTATTAGGTGAACTAGGTCTATAAAACCTGGAAAAAGCTATCCATTAACATTCACATTCATCTTAGGGTTGGTTGCTCAACTGATGTGGTTACCAACATCTATTAGCTAGCAAGGCCTGAAGAACCTGAAGCCCTCTTAGAGGTTTAGGACTTGTGGAAGTCTTTAAACTTCACTGTCACTCACAGCAATGAAGCTAAAGGTCAAAAGAGAGCTGATTAAAGCTATACTCAAAAAAGGGTCCATTTTCCATGCTTTATGACTCTAGCTGTGCATCAATATGCCCTGTGTCTGACTGTCAGCTTACACCCCTTAAGAGTCATTAAAACATGTGTGTTTAAATAGATTATGGCATTAATTCAACAAACTATATGTCTGTCCAAACAATTCTGTAATCGGCTTCAGAGCATGCAAGCACATTTGACAACTCTGACAAAAGAAATGTGAAACCCTTCTACAGAGCTGCAACAGAGGAAACACATTTAGATCTTAGGCAATGTAGGAGAGTGTAAAAAATCTGACTTTACTAATTCAGACCAAACCACTTCAAGGTCAATGCCATGCTGATGTGACTGGACAAAACAACGGTGTCAGTCTCAATGGTTTCTAAACATTTAGAATGAAAAAAAAAATCACATTCTTGACATCATGTGACATCACACTCATTAACTCCAATTATACTGCGGACTTCACAAGCAAATGACAGCTGTCACAGTGACAAGCACATTGTGTGAAAAGACTGAATACACTAGGAAAGTTAAAGGGGTAGTTCAATCAAAATGAAAATTATGTCATCAATTCTAAACCTGTATGAGCTTCATTATTTTGCAGAGTACAAAAGAAGATATTTTGATCAATTGTGGTGACCAAACTCTTTTAGTACCCACTGACTTCCAATGTAAAGACAACAAACACATTCATTCACAGTCATTTCTCAAAACATCTCCTTTTATGTTCAACAAAAGAAAGAAAACACACGTTTGGAAATGACATATGGATGAGCAAATTATGACAGTGTTTAAGCTATCCCTTGGGAATTGTTTTGGAACATGGAAGGTCTCTGAAGGTGACAAGCTGAACAATACTCACTTTTCCCAGTAGTGCAAGGAAGGACAGAATTCAATTTACTAATGATCTGTTTGGTGTTTGATAAGACTCCAAGGCCCATTTAATATAACCAATAAGTTAACATACTCTGATACTTCAAGATTTTTTTAAATAATCTTATGACAACCAATAAGTTAATAACAAAATAACAAATAACAAAATTCAGTGGATTACTTGTTTGTATTAAAAATGTTGCATTATTTATGTTTGGGGTCTCAGAGAGCCCAGATATTTTACATTATTAAATGCCTTATAGTATACTCAAAAAAGGGTCCATTTTCCATGCTTTATGACTCTAGCTGTGCATCAATATGCCCTGTGTCTGACTGTCAGCTTACACCCCTTAAGAGTCATTAAAACATGTGTGTTTAAATAGATTATGGCATTAATTCAACAAACTATATGTCTGTCCAAACAATTCTGTAATCGGCTTCAGAGCATGCATGCACATTTGACAACTCTGACAAAAGAAATGTGAAACCCTTCTACAGAGCTGCAACAGAGGAAACACATTTAGATCTTAGGCAATGTAGGAGAGTGTAAAAAATCTGACTTTACTAATTCAGACCAAACCACTTCAAGGTCAATGCCATGCTGATGTGACTGGACAAAACAAGTTAAGTCTCAATGGTTTCTAAACATTTAGAATGAAAAAAATCACATTCTTGACATCATGTGACATCACACTCATTAACTCCAATTATACTGCGGACTTCACAAGCAAATGACAGCTGTCACAGTGACAAGCACATTGTGTGAAAAGACTGAATACACTAGGAAAGTTAAAGGGGTAGTTCAATCAAAATGAAAAATCTGTCATCAATTCTAAACCTGTATGAGCTTCATTATTTTGCAGAGTACAAAAGAAGATATTTTGATCAATTGTGGTGACCAAACTGTTTTGGTACCCACTGACTTCATGTAAAGACAACAAACACAGAGTCATTTCTCAAAACATCTCCTTTTATGTTCAACAAAAGAAAGAAAACACACGTTTGGAAATGACATATGGATGAGCAAATTATGACAGTGTTTAAGCTATCCCTTGGGAATTGTTTTGGAACATGGAAGGTCTCTGAAGGTGACAAGCTGAACAATACTCACTTTTCCCAGTAGTGCAAGGAAGGACAGAATTCAATTTACTAATGATCTGTTTGGTGTTTGATAAGACTCCAAGGCCCATTTAATATAACCAATAAGTTAACATACTCTGATACTTCAAGATTTTTTTAAATAATCTTATGACAACCAATAAGAAAACAAAATTCAGTTTTTTTTAAATGCATCAGCTATGCTGTATGCAAAATGTTGTATTACTTATGTTTGGGGTCTCAGAGAGCCCAGATATTTTACATTATTAAATGCCTTATAGTCAGTATATTGTAATTTATGGCTGTAGCTGATGTACAAACTGAGCTTTGTCATTCACGAAACTGATTTTGATGACAGATCTCCATCTACAGTCCCACATGACCAATGATTTGCCTCTCTTTCTCTGTCTGAGCATGCTTTTCCATTTCAATCCTAGGAGAAATCGTTTTCATAACAGGTTTGTGCACTTCAGACATAAAGGGAGATGAAAAAACGCTTCGACCCTTATTGTCTTCCACAATAACTAATCAATCGTATTGGTATAGTAAACACATAAACGTTACATAAATAAGTTCCATCTCTCACACGACATGACACAAGTGTATTAGTAAAACCAAAGAAACAAAAATGTGCAGCATTGCACTTGAAATGAGAAGTTCATATAAACGTGGCTGCCCAGTTTATATGTGTCGCTACATACTAAGAGTTTGCAACCGTTAATCTTTTAAAAATAAGATTAAAACCTGTAAATGTGCATGTAAATGAATCAAAGTACACAGCTAGGCAGCAGAGATGTAACTCTTACCTGTGGGTTGACGCTCATAAGCAGCAGCAGCGCTCCTCTCGCGAGCTGTAGTTCACCTGTTCATGCACAGCTCACTTCTGAAGTTTTTCCTCGCACTGTATTATAAACAGGTGACTGTGTTTGTATGACAACGTCGTGGCTTGTGTTTTACAGCCTCAAATGACACGTTTAATGTATACGCCCGTTTGTAACTTGAGAGTAGCGTATCTTGTGAAATGAGGCAGTCTCCTCGTTTGTTTTGTAGTCAACTTTGCTTTAACGTTCTAGTTAAATTTAATATTTAAGCGTCTTCCAGGTTTAAGGCTTATTACTTGAACTAATAATCAACAAGAATTTATAATTCAGTGAGTATGTGGTGTTTGTGTGTGTGTGCGTGTGTGTGTGGGCGCATCACTGATTTGTTGAATCTCTCTCTCTCTCTCTCTCATTGTCATAGCAAAGTCAGAATGACCTCCTCTCCTAGGTTCACGAAACGGTCGTCCATAAAATACATTGCTGTTCTGTTGTAAGTAATCTTAAAGATTCCTAAATGCATCTACTTTCGGAAGGCCAAATAAAGTGCTTTTGCTTTCCCCTAGAAACACACAGCGTCTCTCTGACATGGCTGCTTCAACACTAACTGCGGTTACTGAAACCATGCCTTCTTTCTTTGCGTGAACATTTGGGCAGCATTATGCTAATATTCCCACATAGTGAGGTAGATATGTGGGGGCGTGTTAGAACGAGCCGTTTTAGGGGGGCGTGGCAGAGTCTTAACTTTGATAAAGAATATCTCTTTGGTTTTGAGACTTTAGCAACTTCAGGGATCTTATCTATGCACAATCAACTTGTAACACTCCAAAGAGAAAGGAAAACTTGAAATCGCATCATATGACCCCCTTTAAGGCCTTAAAAGTATTAAATTATTTTAAGTTCAAGATCACTGTTCACTATGCTCGAAACATAGGGGTTATATGAATGTATCTCTGAGGGGAACTGATAGTCTTCAGAAAGGTTTAATGGCTTTCTTTTTCTCTTACCTCATCCATGTTCATAAGCGCAGCCCTGCACTGCTTTGTTTACAGCGGTAACCAAGGAAACGTGATATTGCTGCTGTCCCATAAGCGCCACCTGCTGTCAGAGAGTGAATTTGCTGTTTTTGTTTTGTGCAGGTGTCTTATGTAGCATAATGTCACAAATCTAAAGTCAGACAATTCAGTTATTGCCTTAAATCTTGAAATTATACAATCTAAAAAAAAAAAAAACTGCTCGTGCTGTGTGTGTGTGTGGTCGCCGTTATTTTGCCAAGTAAGACATGTTCCTGGATCAACATATTTTGTTGATACTGGATCACCATTACTGTCCAAAACTATAGACTAAACCCAATCCCTACCCCTAAACCTAACCTTACCCATAATTTATTCCTAAAATCAGAGGGAAATTATAGCTGATTAACAAGGGTGTAGAAGCACCTAACCCTGATTGTAAGCCTAAAACAGATATTTCCTTAAACGTTATCCCTCAATTCTGATTGGTTGATTGGAATGCTGTTCCAGGATCAACAAGGATGTTGATCCAGGAACATGTTGTACTTGGTGAAATCACGGTCACCGTGTGTGTGTAGCATCTTTTTTTGCATCATGATTAAAATGCAGTGGTTGTCTCTAATGTCAAATGGCTACAGATATTTTTGTTTTAAGCCAGTTTGCCAAAAATGGTTATCGGTATCGGAATTAGCCAATTTGCTTGTAAAAAAATCGGAATCAGCCATGAAAAATCATGCTTGGTGCATATATATGCATGTATGCAATCTAAGTGTGGTCTTAAATTTCATATAAGGTATATATTATATCTGTAGACACCCTGCAAATGTACTGCCACATACTGCAGCAGTGAGATGCACCACTTAAATTAAACGATGTGGGCCTATTTGTTCACTAAAAACCGGTTCACTCACTTATCATTTCATGTTTCATGTCATTTCAAGTTCTTTTCAGTTAAAAAATGACAACTGAGCAAGTTGTTTCATTCGTAATTGGTATATCAGTTTCCACAAGCTTAGGGCATTCAGGCCTATTTGCTAACAGATTTGCCATAACATGAGGCGGGAATTGGCGTATTGACAGCGTGATCCCAATCGCAGTGACGTGGAGGTACATGCCTCCTGTCACGTGACTTCTCACCTGTTATGTATTCTTGTTGCACACTGTCACTTTAAAGGATGATTTATACATAAATCTCATAATGTCATTTGTCATAGTTTTTTTGGCTGTAGAAGTAAGTGTGTGTGCACTGGGATTTCACAAAGATAATGCAAAATCTGAATTTGCATATCAATTTTGGTCTCATTTATAATAGACCAGCTTTCCTCTCATCTGAGATGAAACACATTTAGTTTGTCATTGTAATGCAGGTTAAGAGACATTACATGCTAGAGTCATTCATCTACATTTTAGATTAGATGTGATGAAAAATGATTTACTAATAATGCTTCAGAGTTGATAAAGGCATTATTCATACTTGCAGAGGATTCAAGCACTACAAAAATGCTTTTTCACATAGGCTGAACACCTGAAGACATACTTGACTTACTGAGATTAACATGAATGAGGCACAGAAGAGATAATGTAATGCAAAAAAAACAATTTAATTGTGTATTCAGCTCTTATATAAGTTAATTACAGTTACTTAACTGGTGGGCCCAGAGTGATAGATTCACAGGTTATAATATTGTTTTTATATGTTTTGGGTAAGTACAGTCTGGGTCCTGAAGCAAAAACCAGGTGAAAACCTCTGTGCTGGAGAAAAAGAATTATTTCGGTAATGAGATTACAAACCAAATTTACAATCTGCTGCCCCCCGATGGTAATGAAGGGCAAGTACATATGCCTACTACAGTGCATCACATTAACTGACTCATTTATCAAGCCTGTGCAAGTCTTAAATGAGGCAAATGAACAATAAAAGTTAATACAGTTTGCCTATGTCCTAAATGTCTTGCTCATCTGAGACATATCCCTGATTTAAACCCTCCCCTTGTGTTGATGTTTCACCTCACCATTTGGTTGATTCTGCATAATAGACAGGAATCAGTTCAGTCCATTATTTATACCATAGTCAAAAAGAGGGTTATGTTGTAGAAGGAGTGCAGAGATGGCCTGGTTACGCTGAGCACAGCGAAACATGTATTTCACCCCTAATAGGTGCACCAGATGATCCTGTTTCTTGAGTGTCTTCCAGTCTGTCACCCTTCTCACAATCTGTTGAAGAAGAGCAAAGTGTTACATTGCTGGTTGTCTCGTAGTAAAAAACTAATTTAGAGATTTCAGAGTTGTTTGAGTTAGGTGTAAGTGGACCTCATTAGTAATTGCCATCGAGGGCTCTGTGTTTGATTCTTGCAGTATCTGTGCAGAGCGTTGTCTCATAGCATCCCACAGGGTAACTGCACTCATGTGATCTAATAACAGACAGCAGGCTTAAAAATTCTCAATATTTCTTATTTATTTCACATCATACATTTTCTCTGATTTCTTTGTTTTCAGTTTCTACACATTTTATTTGCCGATTCACCCAACTATACATGAGGCATGTTTCTACTGTATATACACTATACCATTCAAAAGTTTGGAGTTGGTAAGGTTGCTGTTGCTTTTTTTTTTGCAAGAAATTAATACTTTTATTCAGTAAGGATGTGTTAATTTAAACAAAAGTGATAGTAAAGACATTTATAATGTAACAAAAGATTTCTATTTGAAATAAACATTATTTTGAACTTTCTATTCATTAAAGAATACTGAAAAAATGTATCACAGTTTTCCCAAAAATACTAAGCAGCAACACTGTTTTCAACATTGATAATAAAAAGAAATGTTTCTTGAGCAAAAAATCAGCATATTAGAATTATTTCTGAAGGATCATGTGACACTAAAGACTGGAGTAATAATGCTGAAAATTAAACATGGAAAAAATTCCATGAATAGAAAACAGTTAATTCAAATTGTAATAATATTTCACAATACTACTGTTTTTACTGTATTTTGACGAAGAAATATAGCCTTGGTGAGGATAAGGGACTTCTTTCAAAAACATTAAAAAAAAAACATAAAAAAAAAATCTTATGACCTTTTGCAAAATAATAATGTTTTTGCACTTAATCAGTAAATATATCGAAAAAAAATTAATAATTTAGCACACCTGTAAAAACAAAAAATACCTTTCATGTCATCTTTTAGCTGGAAAAACCAAGAGGGTATTTCTTTTGAGCAAGAGGAAGGGCTGAAGAAATACTCTGCAGTTGATTCACCAAACAAACTGAAAACAGATCGCCAGCTGACAATTAAACAATCCGTTAAATCATCTGAAACTGTGCATCTTCAATTTATAAATCAAGTGAAGGCCCACCATTAGTGAAAAACACGCACCTGATGAGGTATCGCTTGCATTTTAGATGGCAGTCATCCTCGATCGGTTTATTTTCCAACATCATGTTGTGTTCCATCATTCTAAAGGTGTTTCAACAGCACAACTGTGAGCAGAGGGAGGATGTTACTCCAGACAAATGAAAACAAATACTCAGTACATCCACCTGCCCTTTTTTGTAAAATCTCATAAAATGTAAGAAAATCCTGAAAATTCAGATGCAGAAGAACTCATGACATCACCCAAAACTTTAGCAGGAAAAATGCAGTAAAAATAGACACTTATTCTTACCTGTATTCATCTGGTCTTCTGGTCTGTGACTTTCTCCCTGTACTCTTAGAAAGACTGGGAGTGACATCCAGCTGACTGACTCCAGATCAGATTGTGGTAGATCGTGGTGAGGCTGTGCCACTCAGTTCAGGCAGCGGGTTGGTTGTGACATCCATGGAGATCCGGTAACCCAGGTGAGAGAAAGCACCTGATTCCTCTAAGGAATGAGGGCAAATACAGTCCCATCCCTTCTGACACTCGCCTCTGCTGTCCAGGGATTGTGGGATAGTATGTGTTGGCTCAGAAGTGATGCATGTGTGTTTAATTATTGACTCTAGAGCTGCGGGTCCAAACATGCCCTGTTAATCCTAAAGCTGATGAGTGAAAAACGAGGGACACTGATGGGACAAAGTGAAATTAAAAGATCAAAGAGAAATGTTGTCCTACTGTAATGGACAGTCCATAGAAATGAAAAGCTAATGACTTCTCTGCGCATATTAAATAAATATAAATATAACACTTGATAACTGTAAAACCTTCTATGGCAGGGTTCCTCAAATCTTACCCTGGAGGTCCAATGCGCTGCAGAGTTTAGCTCCAGCCCTGATCAAACTCAGCTACCTGTGATTTTCTAATGATCCTGAAGACATTGATTAGCATGCTCAGGTGTGTTTGATTAGGGTTAGAGCTAAACTCTGCAGGAAAGTGGAGCTCGTGGGCCAGATTTGAGGATCCCTGTTCTATGGTATGGTAGTTGTGACCACATATAGATTTCAGTTGCCTGTCTGTTATAATGAAACACACCAAAAATAAGTTTGAGAGTAAGACTGTCTAAAATCAGAATGGAAATTAACTTAATCTTAGCATATTCACATATCCATATGAACATATTCATATAACATAATCTTAACATATTCACATATGCATATTAACATATTAATATGCTCTATAGCAGCATCAGATTTTATTATTAATATTATTAAGGGGCTACATTTGTCCCCTGGGACTGGTTTATAAGGAGATTTTTAGCATATATGAAGACTTTTTCTTTAACCAGTGACCTTTGACCGTTTTCACATTTTCCTTTCTCATTTTAGCTTTAAGAAGGAAGAAAAGGAAATGAAAAATAGATAAAGCTTTCCTCCACTTTTGGAGGAAAAATGGAACTGAATGAACCAGTGCAGTTTCAAATAATCCTAATACAATTAATATACTAAAATATTTTCTCAGTTGGAACAATTACTGCATGTCTGTTACAGTAATTATAAAATAAACAATGATTATAAAAGTAATTGTATATAATGCACAATAACAACTTACCTGCTAGAAGAAATCTTCAATAATAAGCAGTTCCAATGTTTTTTCATCACAACTTACTTGTAATTATTTATTTTTACTACTTTTATACATATTAGCTATGCTTCAGGTATAGATATACCAAATAGTATATAAAATATGTAAATGTTGGATAACAGAAATTCATTACGGGAGCATTATTTGCACTGCATTTTAATCATCTGTGTAATTTTTGTCACCTTTTTTTTTGCATTTTTGTCCCGAGCCCTGTTTCATTTCTGACCCTGCTTGAATGGTTAATAGGTTAACAACTTTTAACTTCACCACAACAATTTCCTTTCTTTTCATTATCTACAAAGTGGTCTGCGGTCTGCTCATATGAAGGGGACGCCATACCTTTCAGCACGACCGATTTCAAATGGTGCTAGAAAACCCCAGTTCACTCTGAACACCAGAAGAAATCAGTCACGCTACAAAAGGTAAAAGCATAGTGGAAGACTGTTTTTGTGTGGCATCATTAAATAAGCTTTTAAATAAATAGCATGAATGCATTTAAAAGGTCAAACTAATTAAATGCCAATGTCAGTCACAAACACATGTCTGCTAATGAGCATAAGAGTCTTCTTCCAGTCTTATTTACACATACTGATCTATAGACTTCTTCCTGAAGACCTTTCCATATACAGCATACACATTGTTTTTGGTGGTTGGTGTGCTTAGCCATGGACCATCAGTGCTGAAAAGAGGGGACCTTCCCTGAATCAGCATGGCAGCGGATCTGTGTGAGATGTGGAAAATAACCAGCATAAACGCACAAATTTTCTAAACATGCTTTAAAGCGTTGAAATCACAATCATATCGGAATATTTAAACCTGCTTTTGCCAGCCGCTGATCATGTAAAGCTTAATGTTTGAAACAGTTTCACAAACAGTCTACCTACACAGTAGGCTACATTTCTGTGTTGCAAACATTAAATAATAACGAAAGTATTGATAAAAGTTTAAAGTCCAGATGTAGACTCTAATGTTGCGGGAGCCGCGATCAAAATGGGTCTTTGAAAGTAATACGCTGCAGATACGCTGCAAATAATGATTGTGTGATATGTTACATTATTCCAGTAGGTGGCGAACAGTGAGTGTTAAATGTATTTGATGTCTGAATCATTCATTCAAGAGATTTAAAACGAAACAAGTATTTATTTATCTTAATTTATTTTAAATTATTTTTTTTTTTACATAATTAGGCTAATTCGTTTAAATTAATACATGTTTTTAAATAGACTCATTTACTATAACATTAATAAAACATTTTGTCAGAAACTTAAGTAAATTACATATTTTGTTTGGTTGTCTGTTTTGTTTTCAAGGGGTCATATCCTCAGCGACCAGCACGGATCAGCTCCAGACATGACGAAGCGGATATCGTCCTCTTTTGGAAGGCCAAACAAAGTAGTTTAGCTTTAGTTTTCACAACGAAACACACAGCGTCTTCACAACATGGCGGTGGCAACAATACTACAGCGAGAATAAAAGT
>NW_015505349.1:1679738-1680767 GCF_001515645.1 Sinocyclocheilus grahami | reverse complement strand
TCCAAAGAGAAAGGAAAAATTGAAATCGCATCATATGACCCCTTTCAGAATCGTGGGAGAATCATAGCTTAAAAAACATAGGCTAATATATGTGGCAACTAACTAATACCATTAGTAGGTAATATATTTATTATTTTATAAGTAATACTACTGTTTCTAATATTAAAATGAGTTCTGCAACCCAACAGTTAAGTCATTATTTGCTGTAAATCTTCAGATCTGCTGCAGCAAAATATGGTGCAGGTTTCATTATTTTTCATTATGTTTGAAGTTATTAACGGCCTTATTAGATATGAGATGTAGCTTGAACTACTTGCTTTAAAGTCTTTGGCTTTAATATTTAGTGTTTGATATCTCTGTTTTGGTATAATTTCCATAAAATGCAATGTGTGCACATCTGTTAACAAAAAGAATGTGTTTTATGATTTTGTGATCCTTTAAGATTAGCCCTTGAGGCCAATGAGTTGTGTTTCTGTCAGTTTTAGTTGAATGTAGTCAGCCACACCTGTACTTAACCTAAAAAGACAGATTTGATTAAAGGTGTGTACACAAATCTCTACATGTTTGCAGTCATTAAAACAACACACACAGAATTTAATGGTATTTAACTCAAATCTTTAACATCTTTGGGTAAAAACTCCCAGTAGTGTTATAGAACACACTAATGAAACTCTATTTACAGTATTACCCCACAATGCAGAACAAAATGGTTATTTTCTACAGTAATTTGTTGTGTTATTGTTGAAAATTTATTGTTGTCAGACAGTAATTAGAAAAATCCTCATCCATGCTTTTTTTTTTTTATGATGTGGGGAAGATGGGGGGCTCGTCTGGCTATTCTGTCTGACGTGAACTAGGTCAGTGCTCTTTTCTGCACTGGAAACCATTACTGCTTGACTGTGACCTCCACATGCACTCAGAAACCAGAACTCAAATTGATATGAACTGACTTGCCCACTGACACACCCTTATAAGTAATTACTGGAGCTTCTCAATTCCAAAAAAGCAGGTTGAATCAGAGAGATATAT
>NW_015505349.1:1656597-1678765 GCF_001515645.1 Sinocyclocheilus grahami | reverse complement strand
GTTTTGGTGGGGGGGGGGGGGACTCAGATGTCGGGAGTAAATGATGACTGCTACTGCTATGTTCATTATTACTGTACATCCACCAACAGAACACCTCAATTGCTTAGGAGTCATTCTTGTCTACATCTGCTCCGGTGGTGAAACAATGGCAGACTGATGACAGCTCACTCAGGGCGGGTCTAAGGTCAGACACCAGTCCAGTCTGTGCTGAAACGCTACTGTCAATCAAACTATCGTGGGAGGGGCCTGTTTTTGTGATGTCACACAGACAGGCATCTGAGATCGGCTCGATTTGAGAAAGGGGTAAAAATTTTAGTAGATAAAAAAAAAAACACTGGGTGGATATTTATCATTATAGGGTGGTTGTGTACCCACACTGCCAACACACATTTCAGTTCAAACAACTTGTAAAAGTTCATGTAGCATCCAATGACCCCTTTAAAGTCATTTTCTGAAGTCACCTTGATGATTAGCATTTTCTTTAGTCAGAATCTTTCAGTAGTGTTACAGAACACACTAATGAAACTATATATACACTATTACCTCACAATGCATTACAAAATGTTTTTTTTAGTCATTTGTTGTGTTACTGACTTTGCATTGATTTGACAGTAATTAGAAAAATCCTCATTCTAACTTTTTTTAATAATGTGGGGAAATTGGGGGCATGTCTGGCTGTTCTGTCTGGCGTGAACTAGGTCAGTGCTCTTTTCTGCACTGGAAACCATTGCTGCTTGACTCTGTCTTCCACATGCACTCAGTAACCTGGACTCAAACAGATATGAATTGACTTGCCCACTGACACACCCTTATAAGTAATTACTGGAGCTTCTCGATTATAGAAAGCAGGTTGAATCAGATATGGCTTTTTATTTTATTTTTATTTTTTTCTTTGAGGGTGTGACCTCAAGGAGAGCACATGGCGATGGAATATGACCACAAATCCATGTGGGTTTAAAAGCAGGGTGTTACGTAGAGGATATAGTGTAAAGCAGTGCTATACTGTAATTCTGAACATGGTTCACTGTAATTGAACCAAAAGACCTATAGGGAATCAAGTGTAAAGCAAAAATACATTTATAGCAAAATATATATACCTAGAAAATACAGATAATATACCTAGAATTATTAGCCTCAGTTCTTGACAACCATATTTTATGTAACATATTTATAATATTTTTTAATATTATTATTCTAATTATGTATTATATATAAATAGTAAATGATAGAATGAATACCTTTTTTGTCTATGTAACACTCATCTTGTCTGAGGGAAGACTTTGAATCAGCGGCTGAAAGTCAATGTATCTGAAGACCAAAAAATGAAAAAAACGTAGAAACTTATAAGTAATATATAATTGTTGCATATATATTCATCAACATTCAATCTATTGTGAATAGTCTTACCTTTTGATAAAGTGCAGTAACAGAGATTCAAAATTCTTGAAGAGCTCTTATAGTGAAGAACGGTCAGTCCCAAGAAAAGATACCAGTGTGTGGGACGACCATGTGCTCATCCTTGTCAGAAACACAGTGATGCCGTCTTGGCGTGTGTGTGTTTGTGTGTGAGTGCGTAAGAAAGAGGAATCGAGGAAGAGTGAAGTAAATGAATGCTGAGCTGTTTTAAAGACAAAACTTGATTAAAATGAGAAACGTAAAAATAATGAAAAATACCTCAACATTGATGAACAAAGGAAAAGACTGAAGGAAGAACAGCATGTTGTGAGGATGCAGTGGATGAGAGATGAGAAGCTATAAGCATGGAGGCTTGTCTGTCTGGAAACAGTCTCTCAGACAGACTTGACAGCCCCCCGCCCATGCCCCCCAAACTGCTGGCTTTGAAAACACCCCTACACCCACCAAACACCCCTCCCTTCTCTCCATACCCTCACCAACAGCCACGACAACCCAACAACATGGCCTTTGCGGGGGAAGTTTACATTTTTATGTTGTACTTTTAATACTATTAACAAGAACTGAAACAATTTTATCTCAGAGTCTATTGTTAACAAGCAACGTGTTTTTAGGTCCGTTGTCTCATGACCCAGTGCATGTGAGGTGAATGTGGGCCAGGGTGCCCTCTAAAGGCAACAACTGTAAATAGCAGGATGGTACTCATATGAGAGCATGTGATTTCCTGGTGTGTCATCCTTATTTACTTACAGTACTGTCATGACACACTGATGGTCTTTCTAATGGTTGAGAGTCTTAATTCAATTAAATTAAAATTAAAAATGAATTCATTCTGTGAATTGTGACTCGGACTCTGTGATTGTTTAATGGAAAAAAATAGAAACGTGAAGTAGCAAACAAAACTTTATTGTTTATAATAAACACAAAACATTCTCCATGTAATTTGTAAGATAAAATAACATTTAAGGGGATAGTTCAGCCAAAATTTAAAATTCAAAATTTGAATTTGCACGTTTAAAAGGCATAAATGAGATTTGAGGTTTACAGAGAAGAAGAAAAAATCAGTAAGCAATAATTTAGTTTTTGTTTATTATTTACATAAAGATATTGTATGGCTTCAGAAGACTTAAAATGGACCGCTTCTGTGGTACTTTAATGCTGCTTTTTGGTCCTTTTAGGATTTTAGGCTTTTTGTCAGCCCCTGGTCACTTTTGTTGCATAGAGCAGCATGAATATTCTGACAAACATCTCCTTTTGTATTCTACTTAGCAAAGGAAATCAGAATGTCAAGTTAGGAATGATATAAGGGTGAGTAAATGATGATCTTCAAACTGTTTGGTTCTCAAACTTTTTGACGTCTAGGAATTGTAGCATGAACAGACATTCCCTTTGCTACAGTAATTGTCAAAAAGGTACATAGATTCCATATGTTTTCTATTTAATGCCCGCCATCATGTGAAACCACCAGTTTGCCTGAACAGTCCAACCTTTCTGCTCGCATAGGGCAATCTGCTGCAGGAAGTGATTCCGAGCTTCTTCCTCCCCCTGATCCTGCTGCAGTGCAGTTCGCAGGTAGAGCATATCCTGTGACATGCTGAGCTCAGGGATTCCCGTGAGTAGCATTAGAGAGAAGAGCGTGACAAGAAGGCGAGACTGAGCCCGGAGGGACAGGTAGGCATTGATACAGGTGTCCTAAAGAAAGAACAGATACTGGAGTTCAGAGTATGGCTGTAGCATTACTTTGACTGCATGATTAAGCATTCAGATTTGTTTTCTTTTTTATTAGTTACTCTATCATGAATCCAGATGAGGGTAAACTTCTAAAAGCATAATAAAATGGGCTGACAGGAGAAACAAACGCTTCTCAAATTTTGTGTTAGTTGCATGTATTATTTTAGTATTATTTATTAACTAATGTAGTATTTTTTAATATTTTGAATTATATTTTAATTTAATATTTTCAGTTGTCATTTTAATTTAGGTTTTAGTAATTTCATGTGCTTTTTTTGTGTCATTTCTATTTTTTTTGTTTTATATATATTTCTATAAAGCTTTAAGTTGATTTTTATTTCAGTATTGGTCATTTTATTACTTCAACTTATTTGTCTTAGTTGTAGAGGCAACCCTTCTCATTTTTAAGTTTAAGTTTTTATTATAATATTTTATTTCAGCTTCATTTTAATTTCCGGTAACAGATTTGAATAGTTTTAAATATCATTTTAGTTAACAATAACAGCACTGGTTGCAAGGCCCTGTAACACTGAAAAAAATTCAAAAAGAAACCGTGCAACAGAACCTACCCTAAATCTCTGGAAGTAGAGGCTGGGACGGCCTTTCACCCTGCCCATAACGTAAAGGAAGTCAGGGGTGAGGACAAAGGGCACCCTTTCTCTGTTCACCCCCAGGAAGCTCTTAGTGTTGCCCAAGATGTGCCCAAAATCAATGTGGAACAAGTTCCCTGAGAAGAATAGAGAATTTAACATTAGTTTAATTGCAAGTGGATCTACTCAATACATCTACTCAATGCATGTTCTGTGTTATTGAACCCTCTCTAAAAATCTACCCATAAAACTCTGAACGTTTTGTATGGATGGTAGAGATCAAATATGTGACATTAATCATATTTTAGTAATTAGATGTAACAAGATCATGACTGAAGTTGAAATGGATCATTTATTTGTAATATGTTCATCTACATGGTTTGCTGGTTTTGCAAATTCAATAATTCACATGATGATGTGATTTTTTTTCTTTTGTCTTATCAGAGGCTCATGACAAAAGCTAACTTGTTCTTTTACCTTGTTCAGTGATCATAATGTTGTCATTGTGGCGGTCACCGATACCCAGCACGTATGTAGCCACACAGTAACCGGCACACGAGTTCACAAACTTCTCCATAGATTGAAAGTGCTGTATAGTGCCAAAGTTCAAGACAAAAGGAAGAGAACGATCGAATATCTGCTTGTCAGACTGTAGAGACACTACAGAAAACAGATCTGGTAGAATAACAGAAGGCAGCTCACATGACATAGTATTAGTACAGTATATATGCTTACTTTTTCCTGGAATGGGCACTTCCTCTGAAGCCAGTCATATAAGGCATTGTTTTTGAAAGCTCCCGCCACACCTCCCTGACTCCTCTGAACTGAGGCAATAGTGATCGCATTCCGCACAATCTCAATCATTCCTGCGTCAAAGACAGATATACAGCTGAATATTAAGTTAGAGACAACAGGTAGTTAATCTGTTTGTTGGTCATTAGACGTTTTTTTGTACCACAGAATTCTGCAGCCAATCAGAATCAAGTGTCCAAGAGTGCTGTGCCATAATTATTATTATTTTAAAATATATTTTTGCTTTTCTGTCAGTGTTTGTTGAATATTTTAAGTGCTCTCACTGTGGTATTGTACTTCTATTATAAGAACAAGAGAGAGACTGATCATTACCTATGTTATGTCCTGTTGAAATGCAGCCATAGGGCACCAGGTTCAAGTCTAAACCTATTTCTTTCCAAATTGAGTCCATGACCATTAGCGTCTGAAAAAAACAACATTTAAAAAACCCTTTAATTTCTTAATTTGGCTTCTACTTACTGGTGAAAATCAGTCAATTGTTTTTAGTACTTGCTTATTTACCTGGATGATAAGCATGTCCTGTCGGAGGTCATCTCCATGCTTAAAGATGATGCCGACAGGAGGAGAGGCTGGAGCTTCTGACTGTACGCAGGAGAACTCAAGCCAGAGTGGCTTTTTCTTAGAGGCCATCACTTTACAGTCTTTCAGCTGTATGAAAAACAGTTTGAGTTAAAGGGGTCATATGATGCTTTTTTAAAGATCATTATTTTGTGTATTTGGTGTAACAGAATATGTTGACATGCTTTAATGTTCAAAAAACACATTATTTTTCAAATACTGTACATTATTGTAGGTCCTCTATGCCCCGCCTCTCTCAAACGCTTCGTTTTCTACAAAGTCCCTCCTTCCGACAAGCGCAGTCTGCTCTGATTGGCCAGCTGACCCAGTGCATTGTGATTGGCCGAACACCGCAAGCACTCGTCGGAAATGTAACGTCCCTTACCATAATCGCGAGCTTCATCTTTCAAAATAAATGTAAAGACAGAGCCCGAAAGGGGAACAGAGTCGCGTGACAGACACAGTGATGAAGCTGGTATGTGTTTGCAGTACACAAGCCAAAGTTAAGACAGCTGACTCCACTGTGATGTGACCCTGTCTCTCTCTCTCTCACACACACGCGCGCACGCACTCACACACACACATGATGCGCAAAACTCCGCATTTGAACAGTCAATAGCAAATACTTAAACTAATAACAAAACTGTAGCTGATTCAGAAGCGCCAGCTTGTCATAGCAAAGTTAGAATTACCTCCTCTCCTAGGTTCACGAAACGGTCGTCTATAAAATGCATTGCTGTTCTGTTGTAAATAATCTTAAAGATTCCTAAATGCATCTACTTTCGGAAGGCCAAATAAAGTGCTTTTGCTTTCGCCTAGAAACACACAGCGTCTCCCTGACATGGCTGCTTCAACACTAACTGCGGTTACTGAAACCATGCCTTCTTTCGTTGTGTGAACATTTGGGTGGCATTATGCTAATATTTCCACATAGGGAGGTAGATATGTGGGGGCGTGTTAGAACGAGCCGTTTTAGAGGGGCGTGGCAGAGTCTTAACTTTGATAAAGAATATCTCTCTGGTTTTGAGACTTTAGTCTTTGCAACTTCAGGGATCTTATCTATGCACAATCAGCTTGTAACACTCCAAAGAGAAAGGAAAACTTGAAATTGCATCATATGACCCCTTTAAAGTAATAGTTCAACCAAAAATGAAAACGTTGCAGTGTCGTTCTAAACTGTGTTGTATGACTGTCTTTCTGCCAAATATAAAAGCAGATATTCTGAAGCATGTTTTAATTAAACAATAAAGGTCAATAAGGTCCAAAAAGCAACGTTGCAGTGTCGTTCTAAACTGTGTTGTATGACTGTCTTTCTGCCAAATATAAAAGCAGATATTCTGAAGCATGTTTTAATTCAGTTAAAAACATTCAGGTCCAAAAAGCTATTTTTCAAAAGAATGAATGAGGGTGAATAAATAAAAACAGAATTTTCATTTTAGTGTGGACTCTGCATTAATGACCTTTTTTAAAGTTATTTTTAGTTCAGATTAGTTTATAAAGGATTACAAACAATTCAGGTTGGGAACAAGTTTCCTTTGGGTTGGGAGTAAATCAAACCCACAACATAGAGATGCTTCTGAAGTTTTCTATATAAAAAATCTTATAACATTCAAGCATACACTGGAAACAATCCCTACAGATAAATATATCAACTCACTATGATACTTCCTGCTCTGACACGGGGATCAAAAGGCACCTGGAAGTCAGAGGGTAAATTGCATTCTTCCAATAACTCCTGCAGCTTCTGAGGAGCTGACACACACATACATGATAATGTAGATGTATGTTCTGCATATAACACATAATACTGAGGGCACAGTTGTTTGAACTTTACCTGTTGATGGAAGATCTGTTCTATCAGGGTAGAGCACCTTCACTGTTAGAGCCACGTCGTGCAGGCAAGTGACGACTTGTACTTGACTCTGGAATTCAGTCAGCATTGCCTCTCCACAGCCCAAAAGATATGCCTCCAGTATGACCGCCATACGCTGGCGAAAAAATGGGCAACCTGCCACCTCACTCCGCAAATACCAGAAAAAGAAGTGTCCGATCCGCTTGCTCTGTGTTCCAGGAAATGGCAACAGTACATAGTTAATCTTTATCTTCTGACAGGTGAAATGGTGTTAGTAATTTTTGGTGAAAATGATAGAGATGAAAATCATTCTCTAATGAAGTATGCACAGCTGCAAACATGACTCACCCGTAGTGCTCTTTTGAGAAGGAATCTTGCCAAACAGTTATCATGATATGGTTCGACTTTAAGGGTCTACAGAAAATGACATGCCTTATTAGGTTTTGCTTCTCAATTCTCCAACTGTGAGTTCCAAAACTAGCATTACTGTACAGGCCAATACACTTGTATAATTCTTTACCTGAACCAGCTGCAGCAGGTACTTAAGTACTTCATCATTGGATAGGATCTCTAATCTTTGAACTGCCAATCTTCTGACCTTCAGATCTGCAAAATCCACACTCAGAAGCTCAAGGGCCACAGACAGCTCTATATCCTCTGGTCCCCAGTGACTCAATAGCCAATGGACATCCTGGACCGCAGTTGGCATCATCCAGTCGATCGTGCGAAGAAAATGTGGTAAATTTGAGGCATAGTGGACACTTTCTTCTTTAAACCTTCTGAGGCAATCTGTCCTTGTGAAAGGTGTTGTTGGAGAAGCCTCACTGGATGGTGAGGAGAGTCTGGATTCTCCAGTAAGGTCCAGTGAAGAAGAATCAGAAATAGGAGATGTACCACTACCAGAAGAGCTTTTGGCATGTGGCAGGACAATGGGAAAGCTGTAGCGATCCAGCATAAAGGTAATTGCCATTGCTTTGGCTACATCAGGGTTTGTGGCTGTAGACAGTTTTTCTGCTTCGAAAGTGAATGCCTCCTCATCCCATTCTGGGAAAGTCCACATGTGCAGAGTGTGTGGACCTTGGCTAAGAAGGGATCTGTGGTCAATCAGCTGGAGGTTTACAAAGTATAATACTTGCCCTTTTCCTTTCTGGTAATCTGACGCTTTAGAGGAGTTCGACTTTGTGTCCTTGGTTGACATGCCTTCAACAGTACTGGCATTAATTGTGAGGCCTAATTTAGCTCCGTGAGGGATATCCCTGATCAGAATGTCAAATTCCAGCCAGGTGTTCCACAGCACTTCATCTGTAAACTCTTTTGAAGTCGAACAAACCGACGACACAGTCTTTCTACCGTAGATTATGGTGGCTTCCACTTGGACAAGTGGTGGTACCTTACTTGGGAGTTCTGGGATATCAAACCCTAGGAGTTTAACCCTGAACTTTCTCTCACAGTCCCAGAGGGAAATCATCACAATGTCCTCTACTTTCTTCTCTTTAATGGAAAGCTCCTTGTGGGAGCTTGAGAGACCAGTGAGACTGTCCACCAGTGGCCAGTACTCTCTACCTACTGTGTTATCTGGAAGGGATGAGACGGCAACCACTGAGAGATGAAGCTCCAGCATGTTTTCAAGGCAGTGTCTGACCCACAGATAGTCAGAAAGCTGGAAGTCTTCACTCAAGAATTCCTCCCTGCCACATACCTTGAGCACATAATCAACCGACCATCCTTCGAATGACAGGTCCTCCTTTGGCAATGATTCCCAGAAGATTTTGAGGAGATCACTGGTGGTATGTGTCACGTCAGCTTTAATGGAAAGGACTGAACTATTATAATAAAGAGTCACTGAGAGTTTTGAATGAAGGTAACCTTGCTGGTCATTTGGAAGCACTGTGGAAGTTATCCACGGTTCAGTGGCATAAGCTATTGGATCCCGCTTTTTCAGTTCTTCCCTTCTTGGTGTGGCAAACTTTCTTCGGGTATAGCCTAGCTCACTTAAACGATTAGTGTCTGAGGAGTCCAAATCATAGCCGGTTAGCTCGTTCAGAATGCCCTGGAAGTGAATTCTCTCCTTAGAGGTGGTTTTCTGAGCCAGCACAGTGACACAGACAGTCTGAAGACCATCAACACCCTTAAACCAGGGTGCATCCAGAGTTTTCAATACCTGATAGTCGTCATAAATTTCATACCACTCCTCCTCCTTGTGGTACAACAGACTGTATCGTTCTGGGTCCAGAAGTGCAAATGGCTCTGAAAGTCTATTATTCTCCTGTGCTACCATACACAGACGCACACGAAGCTGGTGGACGCTGCATTGCGCTGGGAGCTTGATCTGAACGGGCTCCTGGCTGTCCAGTAACTGGATACCTTCCCTGACTGGTAACTTGCAAATAAATACAAGGTTGTTATCTGAGCAAGGTTCCTGTTGCTGGTGTGCATCCCATTTGTTCTCCATGGATGCTGGAATGGAAGTTAACATGAGCACATTTAACTATTTTAGTGAAGTTGTAAGATTAGGGTCTTTTCAAAAGAGGCAGTGATTTGTGCTGTTTGTGGTACAGAAATTAATTATTTCAACTTGCATCCTAGTTGGGGTGAGGGATAAGTTGGGCCATGATTGAGGTACATTTTTATTCATAATTGGAGTGGTGCCTGCACTTGCTAAACTCCTATTGTGATGCTAAGGTGCTTTGACTGATTGCCAGGACAGGTGTTAAGTTTTAGCATGTTGCTATGCAGTTGCTTGAATATAGAGCATAGTTCAAGGGACAAAACATATGGAATTCAAAGAGAGTGACTCCTGTAATATGTAATGTGACCTATTTCTGCATATTTTCATATGAAAAATAAAATAAAACCAAGGTGAAGTTATTGTCTTGGTGAGACTATTTTACATTCCACCCTTTGCTGATAGATATGAATGTTGCTTCCTCCTTTAATTTCCTGTTTGTGAAAAAAAAAAAATTTCTTTAGTTCTAAAAATCCTGGATAATTTTTCTTAAAAGTTTATTTTCACAGTGCTAGTGATTTTATATGTCGGTAAATTGCCAACATGTACTGTATATTTTGTGTGTGCATGTGTCTGGGTACATTTGTTTTGACACAAAACCCACTGGACAATGTATGTAACTGACATGCAAAACAAAAAACACAACAAAAAATAAATAAATAAATAAAAAATATCATATAACAAAAATGGTGAGTTTAGAAGATACACGGGGTGGCTAAACCTAACACTGCAATGTGTAATTAAAAATGCATTTTCATTTTTACATTGGTATCATTCTTGCCTCATTTAAAGAAAAAATAAAAATAAAAAAAAGAATATACCAGTTGCACCTGTCTTCAAATAAATACGGTTTTTAGTTTGAGGTAGATGGCTACAAAGGTTTTTGCAACACACAAACTGGTTCTGCCAGCCACTCAAGAAGAATGTATCATTCTTAAGCCTTGCTGGTGCTAAAGACTACAGACTGTAAGTACTATATTGTATATTCCTCCCAAAAAGTTGTTTGTTTTACAACAATTACAATACCAACTGAATGTCAACTTATGTTGTATGATTATAATGAATCAGAAAATTGCACTCACCTATACAACATGTGTGTCTTTGGTTTCAGGTCAGTTTCTGTGGCTTGTGTGTGAGCTACAGTTCAATTTCCCTGTAATGCATTAATGTGAAGTGACTGATTGCACAACAACTCATCACTTCCTCATTCCTTTGTCTTTCTGCACCTGTGAGGAAGAACGCTTTGATCACTTCATGCTTATTTCTTTTGTTGGTTTCATTTAATTCAGAATGGATTTTCCATGCCCAAATTGTTTTGTTTAATTGTTTTAAATAGTTATTTTCTATTATCTTATTGCCATCTCTCTGTTTTTAAACCACAACATTCATATTAGTTTAAATGTTCATCTTATAATTAAAAGAGGCTTTATATATGGAGAACTTGAACTGAACAATAACTTTAAAATGCTAAGGTAAAATGTTACTCTCTTTAATCACTAGAGGGAGCTCACCAATAACTATCTATAGTAGCCTATAGTTGTTAAGCAGGACCTGTTGGTTTTGCCACTTTGGTTTTCACACATTTTGCCAGAATGAAAATGGACTTTAAAAGAAACATTTCATCCTTATTTGAATTATTGCCATTTTCCCATCACTTGTTTAGCCTGATCAGATTCCAGATGCAGATGCACGTTTCAAAAAGTGTCAAATGCTGCAGTAATGTAACATGTTGTAGTACATGCAGCAACACCAACCTTTTTAATCACTGTCGATGCAGTAAATGATAATGATTATAATAAAATGGCCCATTTGGTCAAATTAAAAATAGATGTTTGGAAGAAAATGTGAGTGGTGCTTGAAGTGTGAAGCTGTGCTGTTGCTAAGGTGTTGTTTTTGTTAGTGTCTTGCTATGTGGTCTTGCTACGTGCTCTTCTCAGGTTTTTTTCCGTAATGCGGAAGTAACAGTCATTCGAGTCCAGTTAATGGATTTGCCACTTCCAGCAGATTACTAAGCACAGGAACTGCAGGTATCAGACATATCAATGGAGACAGTCTAGAGATATAAAGTTTAACAGAGTATTTTTATTATTTTGCACCAAATAATTATATCATTACATCTCACATATACTTATTACTTTGCACATTAAATTTAGCAAAAATTTGTAAATTTCTACACGAATTTCAACAAAACCAAAGAGAGTGGAAAGAATCAACAGTGCCTTCATAATGCATAAATGAGCATCTTACATAGATGGCAACATGATGAAAATTCATTTTTGTCACAATAAATGAACAATCAAATAAATACACATAAATATATAACATGTAACAAAACATGATTCTCTCCTTCATCTGTTCACATTTACATCTCAATTTTTTTCCCTCACAATTTTTAATTTATGAAGCCACTGTATTAGTCTCTGCAATTAAACCCTGATATTTTATACTGACATATAGACACGTATTTCACCTTCACTCATTTCTGATATATATTCTGCATATATGCCTTCTTCCAGTACATCTGCATTCTTGGTAGGTAATTATTAACACAATTATATTTCACAGCTTTAGGCATATGTATATGTTGTCATGGTTATATACAAGCTGTCAGATATGTACTTTAAACAATGCATTGAGTACATGAGCATCAGTGGGACCATCTATGAAATTCACAGACTTTGAGTGTTTTACTTCCTTTCTTGTCAAAAATAGACTAAATAATATAGTTGGTTAATAGTACACAATCAATCATATATTTAAAATATATAAATATAGATTATACTTTACAATAGGCCTAACTTTTACAACATTTTTATTGTTGGTTAATGCTAATTATCTCTTAACAATGTTTTAAAATGTCAACTTTAAAAAAATAATTTAATCAATTAAATTATGAACAAATCGGAATTAACAATGAACAATAGTTTATTTATAAACTTACACAAACCTACATTAATAAATGCTATTAATTCATGATGCGTAAACTAAACAAATTAATGTTAAGTGTAATCTAATTATATTAACATAGAAACGTCATGAGGAGATGCATGTTTTATGCGAACAAAAGGCACATTACATTTGAGTCAGATTTACTGTTTTGCATTCAAAATATCTTTCATTAAAGTTTTATATTGTGGGTCATATTAATCTTACAATAAACCATGCGATCCAGACTTACACATTACACACTCATCTATCCTATTTCCACTTCTGCCAGGAATGCTAACCTCTGAGGGCTCAGTTAACAAGCATTTCTGAAAATATCCTGAACCATCTCAAATAGAAGATGCGACTTCCTGGCTTTAACCCTGGTCTCGCTTACCGGTTGTTTCTTCTCCAGCACAGCAGCCTGGGCAGAGCTTCCCTCACCTCTCTGTTGCGCAAACCGTAGATGAGTGGATTAATGCAAGGAGGCACCTGAAGCATCACCAGCAGCATGATGTGTAGGGTTCCTGCCGACATCCAGTCTCCAGGGTAATCCAGCGAACGGATCATTGCAATGTTGCCCTCCAGTTCCCACAGAGCATCAGAGACTATCTTCAGAAAGATGGGGAGCAACTGAAGCAGCAGCATGGAGCAGTAGAATATCACCGTTTTGCGTGCCCTCTTGTTGACCTGCTGGAAAGGCTGAATGGCATTGCGTGCCTCCTGATACATGCGCAGGTACGAGAAGGAGTAGGAAAAGATGCAAAGCAGTGTCACCAAAAGTCCAACTACTTTTCGAAACACTGCAGAGCCTCGTGGAAAGCCAAGGTGGGCCTCTAAGGTGTCCGGCTCACAAAGGAGTCCCGTAATGGGTTTCCCCACCAATGAGCTCTTGTGCCCTAAACTGAGCAAACCTGTGATCACTGCCGATAAGCATATTGAAATAAGCCATGTGAGACTGACTATGAGGTAGAGGCGCTTGGTGGTTAGTATACTAATGTAGTAGATGGCCTGGCACACATATAGGTAGCGCTCAAAAGCCATGCAGGTGATAGTAAGCACAGTGCAGAAAACACAAACCGTGTTAATAAAGAACTGAGTGAGGCACCAAGCTCCATATGACAGCGTGGTCTTCTGCAGCAGACAGTGTGCCACTGTTGGACCTTGGGTTACAATGAGTAGGACGTCACTTACTATGAGGTTCTTCAGCAGGGCAAAGCGTGGCTCCCAGGATAGGTCTTCTGATCTCCCAAGACTGAACAGAGTGCAGCCGTTGACGATAAGTGAGATGATGGTCATCAAAGCAAAGACACACACCAGTACCTGCACAGCTGTATCTGACGGCAGGATGGATCTGAAGAGGCAGCGTCCCTGGTCCAACAGCTGGAGGGCGTCTGAAGTGATGTTGGCATCCTGGCTTGGACTCAGACACGCGTAGACTGCAGTCCATAGAATGGCACATGGTAAAGCACGTTTGAAACGCATTTTGGGCGAGGACGTGCACTTTTATGACAGCTTTGGGAGTTTGGCAACGCGGTGACTGATGTTCGCATTTGTTGCGCCTGCACGCGATGTGTCTTCAGAAAAGATGCAGACAGGTGAGTGACTTGAATGAAGGTGGGGCTTAAAGTCACTCAAAGAGGCATACCTCTCGTAAAAATAACCAGTTGAAAGAGTCGATTGTCCGTTAAGACTGTTAAATTGTTAAATCCGCAGAGGAGTAGGCTATTAGGTTGTAATCTAATAATCAAGGATTTTTTTGCTTTCTGCCCTAAAAATAAAGTAAAATAAAGAAAATATTTTAATGTTTCTTGATGTTATTCATTGTAATGGACAAAAATGTCAAATTAATAGCTAATCCATCTACAAACAACTATAAATTTGTTTAAATGTTTAATATTAATCCAATATGCAATTAGAATAATCTATCATTTGATTTGAAATAGATTAATCATTTGATTCAATTGTTGACATTTTTTGAATACTCTATTTAACCAACTTAATGAACTTTTTTTATTGATTGATTGATTGATTATGGGTGCAATTAAAGTATATGTTCATATTTGTCAAAAAAAACGGGTTTATAATAAATACAAAAGTACACTTATTATATTCACCAGTTCAAGTCACTCCAATCACAACAGAAGTGTAAACTTTTGTGGTGATTTTCGTGTATCATGGAGTTGACATTCAGTCAGAATTGCCATAAAATGTGATTTGCAACTGTTTTGTTAACTTAATACATCAAGTCATATCAGTTCAAAGATCCCACAAATGGTATATAATTGATGTCTGTTATTCGATAATGTTATTCGATTTAATTTGTATGACGTTTGTAATAATTTATTCACATGAGACGTTTTCTGTGCTTGATGCTGCATGCTATATCAACAAAATCTCGGTTAAGAGTTAAAATGCTACAGTTAAATTTATTCAAGCACAACGTCTATCCAACGTGCAGACTATTAAAATAAAACACAATTAACATAGTAAAATAAAAAAAATAAAAACTCTGTATGTAAATAGCCTATATGGCATTTATTGTCTTCGTATTTGATTTCGTCTTCTCTTGTCAATAATAGAAACACGATAATGAAAGAAGATCAAAATGTTAATAGAAGTGATTTAAAATAGAGTGAACTCATGGTGGTGAAAGGATGCCGGAAGAGTTGTCACAGCTGGAGGTAAGCATTGTTCATATACCCTTGCGTTGTGATTGACAGGAGTAGATGAACAACCCCCAAACCTGTTTAGAATGGTTTTCTTCATGTACAGAAAACAAGGGGAAAAGCCAAGGTTTACAAGCAACATTGATTTATCACACTGGTGTAGTCAACTGATAAACCAAATCATGTTGTTCAAAGGATATTGATCAAACATCTATCGACTGGCTTGTATTGCATTCAGTGGTGCAATTATTGTAGAATCAATGAACACTCTTGATAGAAAACAGGGTTTTAAGGAGAGGACAAGAGCAGGGGCGTTCACTGCTCTCTCCTTATTTAGCTTGCAACACATCTAGTTGTTCTCCAAGATTCAGCTGCTGTGCTTAAGAATGTCCAAGAATAGAGCGAAGAAAAAAGGAGGAGTGTTTGGCAGAGTGGCTGGAACTAGAGGTTGACAGTTGCTGCTGTCAATTACCTCAGCTTAAACGTCTTTTAAGTCTTTAAGGGTGACATTAGGCACTCATGAAGAATAAATGCTTGTTAACTGAGTCCCCAGAGGTTACCTATGTGCAGCAGCCCCACCAGTACACTCTGCCTTATGGACTGGATGGGGGCTGGATTAGAATCAGTGATGACAGGACACTCACTCTGCCCTGTGTGATTTGTTCATTTAAGTAAATCTATCCGTAATGAGTAAACAGCTATTCTGATGCTCAAAGTCATCCTCATAAGTATATGGAAACTTTTTTACTTATAGAGGTTAGTGAGATTAACAGGTTGAGAGACTGACGGAATATGTTTGTTTGTCTGTTTTATTTTAATTAATTAATGATTTGTTTGTGGGGGAATTCAACATGTCAAATTCTGATAATAATATAGATAATAAGGAGAAAACTGCATGCTCATAAGATAATAGACCGCCTTCATCACATCCAGACCATAATAAGGAGAATAAGTGGGCTTTCACTGGAAAGGAAGTTGGGTTTCATTACTTTTCTGGGCTTTCACTGGAAAGGAAGTTGGGTTTCATTACTTTTCTTGCCACAGGCATTGCTGCTGGATTAGAAGAACTGTTAAAGATGTATAGAACAATTTTAATTAATCATTTTCAACTCTCATACTGTGTACATGGGTGTTAGATTCAGTTGCTTTACTAGATATCTCTCCCATCAGTAGATACTGTATGAAATTTTGTCTGATATCCAAAAGCAAGGCAGCATTGTTTCGGACACAGGGTTGTGCCTTTAATTGAGACCATGACACAAGTCTACATTTGGCTATGACATCTTTACACATCATGACTTCGATTTTACTGTATTACAAGTTGAGTTACAAGTGTTTGTAAGTGATGGGTGTGGGTGTGTTAAGCATGTGGATCAACACTATCTACGAAGACTCTTCTTTTGAGTAGATATATTTGCAAAGCCTACGAAACTCTAGCAGTCTGAGGATTATTGGGAGAAACTGGATAAGGCATGGAATGGTAATGATGACGAACAGTTCTTAAAGGAACTTTTTGAAAAGAACATTTTATTAATCTAAAGAACTTTTTATGCAATGGAAAGGTTTCATGGATGTTAAAGGTTCTTCATGGAACCATTGATGCCACTAAAGAATTTTTATTTTTAAGACTGAAGTTAACTATTAAGCTTTCTCCAGTGGTAGAGCCATAATGGTTGATAGATTTCATTCAAACTACACAAATGAAGTGTTTCTGAAATTGTATGCTGTCTGAATATGAAGGCCTACTACATTTTATTAGGAACAAACTTTGCAACCCTTGTGGTTTATATGAATGTGTGTAATATGAATAAAATCCAGACTTATACAAAATTTTAATAGCAAACTTCAGAATCTCTGTGGAAGTAGTTGGTCATCCATGGACTAAATAATATAAACTCTATGAACTCCACCCATGTCACATGCTGTTTTTCATCTTCTAGTAGGAAAATAGGCATATTCAGACGCAGTGATTCATACTTCACAGAACTTTTTTTTTTTTTTACAGTCGCAATGTTCATTCCTCATCAAATGTAGTACACTCCCGTTTCATACAAATGCAACTTGTACCACCTTGCGTCTCAGTTATCATTTGTAGTGAAAATTAGCTCAGAGGCTTTAAGCTTTAGTTAATGTAGTTACAAGTAACATTAGGAACCAGTTTTTAACACCACACATATTTGTTTATTTGGTGAGTACTCAATCAGAAATAATTGTACAAAAGATGTCACTGGGGCAGTACCTTTTCAAAAGGTAAAATTTTTATATTAGTACCTAAATTGTACAGATTGCTACCTAAATGAAAGGGTACCTCCCCAGGGACATATTTTGTATCTTTTTTGAGAGTGTAGCTGGATAATAAACCCCTTCAGAGTAATACAATGACCAACTGACTGTGAAGCCTCATTATCATATTGTGATTCACTGTTTCTTAATATGTTTCGATCTGATGCAGATGTAAGTGAGCCGGTCAGTATAGACAGGGATACGCAGCCAAATTGACTGCTAGATGGTAAGACTGACAGATAAGGTGGAGAAGCACAGTCACAAGGGATCCAACCTTGTGTGTGGAAGTGATTGTAGCCAGCATCTGCTTCTGGAATCTATTTATCCACTGCTTAAATAACCTTGCATTGCTTTCCTTATTTTTTTATTTATTGGCAGGGAAATGTCGTTGAGACCATTTGTTCTTCCTTCAGCTAAATATGGGGCACTGGATTAGAAAGGGACGAAGAAGAAGGGTGGGGCTTTTTTAAGGCTGAACAGACATTGGTTGACACGTTCAGTCTCTAGAGTTTCTTGTCCAATCCTGGCCATTTTCTTGAATAGTGAGAATAATAGGAGGTCTTATTAGGGGAGTCTGGAGACATACGTTTAGGAGGAAGGCTGCTGGACAGAAGACTGTTATTGTTTTCAGATACGCTTTTATCTCAATAACGAGCTATCAATGTGGTAAGATTTCTGGAAATAAGTAGATATGGACGAGATGCTTTAGTCAGTCTTTGTATGATCACACAGAATGGATTCATACTTATGACAGGACAATTTTCTAGAAGATCTTGAAGAGAATGAACAAGTGGATATGTGCAGGTTTACTTGGTCTAAACCTCTACTTGTTCTAACTTAATGACATTAAGTTGATTTGGTCATATTGAATAATATTTTACTTGAATAAAACCAGTTTGCATAGATGCTACACATAAATCACATTCTGAGTGTAGAACTGTATATGTTAATATTGAGCCTGGACGAATATAAGGCTTAAATTTCATGAGTCATTTTGGCTTGTTGTGTTTTGCAAATATGTTTACAGTGCAATTAATATTTATATCATCACTACTGTTACGTATTTAGTGTGTTTTCTAGTGATTGACAAGTGACTAATTTTCTTTGCCTGTCACGTATGCTAGTGTTAGTGTTCGTGGTCTCTGGATACATGTGGTAAGCCACATCATCAAAGAGAGGGAATTTATAGGGTTTGATTACAGTGCTGAGACTATCATGGTCCTTTGACATTTGCAGTGTCATTCTGTGATTCCTCCTGAGAATGTGCATGTGAACAACAGGATTCTGACTTTAGAAGCGGATATATTATTAGAAGGGGTATATTCATGTTGGTATAAAATAGCATTTTTACACAAAACCAAAGCAAGAACAGGCAAAAAAGAGATCATTAATAAAATTAATTGATTAATTAGATTATTAAGTGTATTAAGTGTCAACCTTGAGGTTACCTTGAAAGTATTTTGCAGTGATAATCTTACACTTTTACACTAATGGTGTTTTTTTAATAATTATTTGTATAGTGCTTTTCACAATACAAATCATTGCAAAGCAACTTTACAGCAGATTAAGTTTCTACAATATTTAGTGGTAGCTTATCAGTGGTAACTGTCAGTTAATGTACGTATGGCAGACATGTACGGAAAAATCAATTAAAGACGTAATCAAACAGACGATGAACACTAACAGCAATTATTATATGATGCAATCAAACTTATAGCAAAATGTGGCGGTTCTGTAAGTTGTTTCAGGGTTGGCATCATCTGAGGTCCTCTGAGGGGTTGGCATCATCTCTTCTCAAGTGTTCTGGATCCAGACTGAAGCTTGTGTAAATCCTAGTGGCAAAAACAGAGAAACAAATAGAGACAAAATTAGCGTAGCTGCTGTTCCAACCAAGCAAAATTGATTTGTTTAACCCAAACTAAAGAATAATAATGTGCATTTGATCAAATATAACTGCAGTACAAGATTATGAGATGCATTATGTGAATGTGTGGCTAAAGAGATGTGTCTTTAATCTAGATTTAAACAGAGACAGTGTGTCTGAATCCCGAACGTTATCGGGAAGGCTATTCCAGAGTTTGGGAGCCAAATGCGAAAAAGCTCTACCTCCTTTAGTGTTTACCTACCTCCTTTAATGAACATTTATTATAACACTTATTATTACCAAATACTTTTTGAGGCCACTGAAGTTTCCACATATTTTTACTTTATAAAGTTGAACTCAGACAGAACTTTTTTAAAGGAAAAGCTTGTCATATTGTTGTTCCTGTCTGCTCTTTGTCATTAATATTTCTGGAAATATATTTTCCTTGCTTAATCCAAGGCTAGGAACCCCCTGTGAAGCTCGTCCAGTTCCAAATAACGAATGAACAAAGTCATTTAAAATGTTCAGTCTGATTTGTGAATGCCCCATGAGGCTTTTAGTATATTGCAATCTCTTTTTCTCATTAGCCCACTGATGCCCAGATAGACACCCGCTCTTTCCTGAGTGAGGAAATGATTGCTGGTATGTGAACTTTTACAATCTCTACATGATTTTGCTCATTCAAAACATTTGATTCAGATTGCTTTCCTTTAAGTGGTGAATTGTTAATGTATTTTTTATTAAATCTTATTATGGAGCTTTTCACAAAGTTTTCAAATCTTTTTTTTTTGGTCATCTCAAATCAAAGAGTTCAAGGCTGCTTTCGACACTGATGGTGGTGGTGATATCAGCACCAAGGAGTTATGAGGATGCTGGGTCAGAATCCAACCAGAGAGGAGCTGGATGCTATCATTGAAGTAGTAGATGAAGATGGTAAGACGGGTTGTGACCCAAAAATGTTTAAATAAGGGTTCACATGCAATAAGCTGGGACAGTTCACTCCTAAACCTGTATGAATTTCTTTATTGTGGTGAACGTGAACATAATAGATATTCTGAAGAATGTGGGTACCCAAACAGTTGACAGTAGCCATTGAATTCCATATAGTTTTTTCCATACTATGGAAGTCAGTATTTTGAAAATTCTTCAAAATACCTTCAGCAGAATCAAGAAACTAATACAGGTTTGGAACAACATGAGGGTGAATAAGGCTACGTTTACACTAGTGCATTTTCGTTTTAAAGCGGCGTTTTAAAATGAAAACAATCCTCGTCTACACTGCGTTTCAGAAACGTTCTCCATCCACACTACACAACCGAAAACGCAGGTCACATGACCATTCATGCAGGTACAACAATGTGTGAGGAAAGGTCATTAGGGCCCAAGAAAAAAAAAAACTTACAGTGTATACTACGGGTGTAACTGTTCTCAGTAAAAAAACTAACCATACCGTTCTCCACCCACGGTTCGGCACGCACTTGCATTGCGATAAAATTTGACAACGCATCTGTAATATGGCTTGTTAAAAATAATACGTAAAGCAGACAGAATTCGGCTGATATATGTTTCTGTCGATGGATACGCATTCTGGCTTCCCAATAGATTACAACAACAAAAGAAATTTAAAAAGAAACGTGGACAAACCAGTCACTCTTTGTAAACTTTGTTCAATGCGAGTGCCATATGCTGGAATACGACTAGTATTGATGCCATCACCACCCAGGTGTTGATAGTGCGCATGCGCCGGTGAGACCTGAACAGCACACGTTGCAATCTATTTAAACTAAACTCAGTTAAGCCTTGCCAGTTTAAACATTCAAGATCCAGAAGACACGAATGAGAACTCATGTGCGCTGTGAGAAAATTTGTGTGTGCACTCATCAGAAGTGCCAAACCCGAGCTCTGCGCAAATACTGAGTTCTCTTTCAAGACTTGTGCTTGAATGGACAAATTCAAATATTATGTCAAAATGCCTGTCTTGGTGAGTTTCCTAGCAGACAGAGTCGGTTGAATGAACAGTATCAGTGTAATGTTACTTGATCTGTGCATTGTCTTAAAGTGACAGCACTTTCTTAATGTTAGTCAAACAACAAAAGACAAGGAAATCACTCACTGCTCTTGATTGAACAGCTTTTGTAACTTTAATAAGGATTAATCTTTAATTTATACAGTCAAATATGCAATGTTATTTTACATTTGATTACATTATTCAATTTCTGTACCTAAAAACTAATGTTAGCCCTACCTAAAAAAAACCCCTGAAAAGCACTTTTTAGTTTATTTGTATCTTTGCTCTATTGTATTTATTTGTGCTGTTGCTTGTAGTTAGACTATGTATTCTTATTTTCTTTATTTGAAAGTATAGTCCTTTTTTCCCTAAAACACCACATACCAAATGACATACTAAAAACCATGACTCTAAAACCGTGATACAAACCGAACCATGAGTAATTTGAACCATTTGCACCCCTAGTATACACTACAATCTCCGAGCTCAGAAAACAAATATTTTTTGTCCCAAAAACGATTTAACAATTTGTAAAAGATTTCTACACTGTGCAGGTTTCTCTTTGTGAGGTTTGGTTAGCAGTGACTGAAACGCAGCTTTACACACAACTGCCAGTCTGCATGGAGAGGATCTTGAGACTCCAGTAGCTTCAAACACCTGTTTGCTGCTCAGCAGTGTTTTTTTTTTTACAGCTGGCATTACAATACAGTTCAATAGTTTGACAGAAACTTTACTTAATAAATCTTTATCTAACCAAGATCTTCTGTGCTCTAAGTTACTCACATATCTTTTGACAGTTCAATAATCTCTATTTGCTTTTTGCAAAATATTATTTGGTTTGATGCCTTTTGCAAAACATTGCATTGTTTCATACTTTTCATCTTCAGAAAGATCTTTCTTCCTCACCATATCGCCTGAGAACTGTGACTTGCTTAATAATGTGGAACAACCTCTTT
>NW_015505349.1:1593550-1656570 GCF_001515645.1 Sinocyclocheilus grahami | reverse complement strand
GCAGCTTTACACACAACTGCCAGTCTGCATGGAGAGGATCTTGAGACTCCAGTAGCTTCAAACACCTGTTTGCTGCTCAGCAGTGTTTTTTTTTTTACAGCTGGCATTACAATACAGTTCAATAGTTTGACAGAAACTTTACTTAATAAATCTTTATCTAACCAAGATCTTCTGTGCTCTAAGTTACTCACATATCTTTTGACAGTTCAATAATCTCTATTTGCTTTTTGCAAAATATTATTTGGTTTGATGCCTTTTGCAAAACATTGCATTGTTTCATACTTTTCATCTTCAGAAAGATCTTTCTTCCTCACCATATCGCCTGAGAACTGTGACTTGCTTAATAATGTGGAACAACCTCTTTAAGTAGGGTTTCCATTTACCTAAGAAGACCTGGCAAACTATTGAACAAACCTGTCTGAGATTGATACCAGTTATCTAAAAAGATGTTAAAAACAACAAACAAAATTCTGACTCTTTATTGCACAGAAATCCTATTGATATGTCACTTGCATAATAATTTGGAACACAGTGTATAATTTTTGGTACTATTATATCACATTATGTGTGTAAGCACCGTTTGTTGTTTTCTTGTGGCATCTGATAGAGCGTTTGGACCCGAAAGGGGTGATGGATGACGTCAGACTTAACACACAAATTGTGAGTCTTGTGATTCACACCAAACTCAGTCAACATGATGCCAAGACATTGAGGATGCTAAACTGTGAATGGACTTTAGATATCCTGAAAAGTGTTGCCATGGCGAAGGATTAAAATAATGGCAAAGAGGGGAAACAGGAAGAGTGTCATATTGTCTCATAAAGTGCATTGTCCAAACTTCTCAATACTTTGTACATATGGAGAACATTCTGAGGAAACATGCTGAGGTTCACTGGCAATATAGTTTTATAAAAATATTTTACAAATGCCTTATAGGTAATTAAAATCAATTAAAAATGTAGCGGAGTCATGCTACAACTCTATATCACGCTGGTTGAGGCGGCCACATGTAGAATCAGAGATTGGAGAAGGGATTCCTCACAAAGATGCATTTATTGAACAGTCTTTGTGTTGTCATCTGCTCCAATTATTCTTTGGCAATGATATCTGTATTAATGGTCTAAAGTAGGGCTGTCCAAACTCGGTCCTGGAGGGCCGGTGTCCTGCAGAGTTTAGCTCCAACTTGCTTCAACACACCTGACTGGAAGTTTCTATGCCTAGTAAGAGCTTGATTAGCTGGTTCAGGTGTGTTTAAATGAGGGTTGGAGCTAAACTCTGCAGGACACCGGCCCTCCAGGACCGAGTTTGGACAGCCCTTATCTAAAGGAACAATAAAGAAATATAATTACAACCATATTCTGACAACCATTTTCACACTGACATGATAATCAAACATATACAAATAAAGACTGATTAGACAATCAAGTCTGCATCCTTAAAGGGTTAGTTCACCCAAAAATGAAAATTAGCCCATGAATTACTCACCCTCAAGGCATCCCAGGTGTATATGACTTTCTTCTTTCAGACGAATTCAATCGGAGTTATTAAAAATTGTCTTTGATCTTCCAAGCTGTTTAATGGCAGTCAGCGGGTGTTGCAGTGCATCAGTCCAAAAGAAGTGAAATAAAGCGCATCCATCCATAATAAAAAAGTGTCTCACACGACACTCCGGGGTGTGAACAAAGTCCTCCTGTAGCGAATCAATGCGTTTTTGTAAGAAAAATATCCATATTCAAAACGTAACAATCACTTTAATCTAGCTTGCGCCAACAGTTGTACACGGAAGCAGCTCTGGGAGGATAACGTAAGATGTCAGCGTTGCGCATTAATAACAACCTAATCAATGCAAATAGGCATGATATAGTTGTGCAATGACGCGTTATTATTGTAAGCACATTACACAACACATATTATTGTACTGTGACGCAGTATAATATAAGCTACTGCCAATGCTAATACTAATTAGCGTGTTTCTCTCATGGCAAATTCCTAGAACCAAAGACATACTTATAGACTCTGTGTACAATTATGTGTGTCTGTTTCACACTCTTGATTTTCTAGAGCAGTGGTTCCCAACCCTGGTCCTGGAGACACCCCAACACTGCACATTTTGCAAGTCTCCTTTCTCTGACACACCAGTTTCAGGTCTTGGAGTCTCTACTAATGAGCTGATAACCTGAATGGTTGATTAAGGAGACATGCAAAATGTGCAGTGTTGGGGTGCCTCCAGGACCAGGGTTGGGAACCACTGTTCTAGAGCAGGCATAGGCAACGTCAGAGTGCCTGGAGTTTAGCACCAACCCTAATCAAACACACCTGAACCAGCTAATCAGTGTCTTCAGGATTACTAAGGCCAAAGCCACTAGAAGGCAAGCCTGCAACCTTTAGCCAAAAAAAGGGGTAATGGCTAATGCTAAAGCTTCCGGTTTGCCAGTACGTGGGAAAGGAGACCAGAGGCCGTTTTTTTTTTTGTTGAATGGAAGCAGGCATAGGCAACGTCAGAGTGCCTGGAGTTTAGCACCAACCCTAATCAAACACACCTGAACCAGCTAATCAGTGTCTTCAGGATTACTAAGGCCAAAGCCACTAGAAGGCAAGCCTGCAACCTTTAGCCAAAAAAAGAGGTAATGGCTAATGCTAAAGCTTCCGGTTCGCCAGTACGTGGGAAAGGAGACCAGAGGTCGTTTTTTTTTTTTTTGAATGGATGTCAATGGGGGAGAGGCTTCACAACAGCTTTTTAGAGGAAACAGCTTATCATTTAATGAATCGACAGCCTATCAGCTAATCTCCAACATGTTTGACACTAAGCAATACTTTTGGATTGAACTATTTTTAGAGTTTACACAGAAAAAAGTGCAGTTTTATAAGAGAAGTCACTGACTTTTTGCGACAGGTGGGATACAGTTTACGGCATTTTTCATTCATTCCTATGGTATCCGTAAACAGCGACTGAGTGTCGCACAACTCTTTCTGAAATTCAATGACGTCAAGGCTATAATGTGATTGGTTATTAAGGCACACGTGATCCAAGTTAACTGTTATGCTTTCTCCAATAGACCCTTTTTGTGCCAACGTCACACGTCACAGGATTAGCTGGAGGCAAAACAAAGGAATAACTGGAGGCGGCCAATACAAACCAGCACAGAGTTGGCTACATTAGGAGCTTAAAATGTCATATTTGAGTGTCAGAATCGATGGAGTACAGTCTCCAATTTGAAATTTTATCACATACCTGCTGCCATTGCCAGACAAAAAACCGACGACAGCTGTAATAAGACTGGACTGGACAGAAACGATCATCAAAAATGCTTGCGTTTGCAGTGCACACTTAATATCAGTTAAGGTTAAATAAACTGTTGTCATTTATGGATTATGGTTTGGTTACGAGTCTAAAGATTTCTCATGCATGCCCACCTAATCAGAAATTGGGGAACAAGTTAGCGAACGACTAGTGCCTTAACAAAAAGGAAACCGTTTGTGTCCTCGCACTTTCTTCTACAATTGCCATAAGTGCAGTTGTAGAGAGAGGGAACAGTGAAGGCCCATGTTATGTGTCAGGTGTGTGTTCAAGTAGTTGCATTTGCTTACAATTGCCACTGTTAGTACATAGTCTAAATATTTATATGCCCTCAATTTCTATTTACTATACACGCTCGGTTTCTCTATCTGGTAGGTGTGTCAGGCCACTCCTGTCAGATTTTTTAAATGGTAAAAAGTTCTAAGAAGATTATTAATAAAATAAATAGATGATTAGTGTCTTTACCACCTTCAGGTCACCTAGAAATTATATGGACATTCAGTCTAACAATGTATGGATGTCAAAGCATTAAATAACAAAATATCAAACCAATAGCTTTATTTTGTTAATTATGATAAAAGCACTAGCAAAGTTTGTTTGCGAGTTCTGTCTGATTTGATATTTTGTTATTTAATGCTGTGATAATTGTGTGTGTGTGTGTGTGTGTCTGTATCTACAACATAAAAGTTTGTTCATGAACAGATGTAATTATACACATACTCATGGGGATTCTTTTTCCTGACCTCCACTTGTCAATGAGTTCTTTTGAATTTCAAGATGTGAGGGAAGACAAGCATTTTCTTGCAGAAATGTATAATCAAAGTAATTGAATACGAAGTATGTTCAGAGTGGAGAGGGTGTGAACAATGCTAGGAAAGGGGCTTGTATGTTATTTAATCCCTTTTTTAATTTTCATTCCAGAGTTTCTTAAAATGATGGAGAACGTCCAGTAAGAAAAAAATACATTCCATCTTCTGCAACCCATAATGACAGCAGCCAAGACTCTCAAAAACAACCCATGCTGAGAGCTTTAAAAGAAAAGAGGATCGAGGAAACACAACATCAACAGGGTTCAAATCGCTAACAATAAAGATGGTTGGAATTCACTTTGAGGGACAGAGAATATTATAGATCAGTGCCGTCTTGTTGGAAATGTTCCTCTGGAACTGTGATGGTGTCTATAAATATCCCTTCAAACCTTTTAAGAGGAAACCACTCACGCCTCTCCCCTCAGCTGTCTTCTACTACACCAGCTTATTCCCAATACATTCACCAACCTTCCTTCAACCCCCTTCCCCTCTCCCTCACCCTTTACAGTGATTCAAAATAACTCTGCTACAGTATTAGCCTTGGGGAAAGACTTGATGTTGTCATGGCGATAAGGAATCTCTTTAGCTTACGGTATTGGTGTCTGCAAATCAATTAAAAAGGCACATCTTGGCCAATCTGCTTGTTTATTTGGCAATATTTTACTGTGATTGTATTATCTAAAATTATACAGAATCTGTGTGTAAATAATTTACAGCATTAACATTTTTAAAAGTTAAATGCAATTTCATGCCTAAAAAAGGTTGTTATGAGGCCAAATATCACAGTTCTATAAGCTGCAACTCATGTGATCTTCTCACCCACCCTGCCCATAATGTCACTACACCCAATCAGAAAAACAAGATCATCCCACCATATTGGTTTCCAGTACCCCTTGTCCAAAATACACAACACTTTGGCCGTCCAGTAGATCCATAGTGTTGTAGATTTTATTGATCTTTTCGCACGTTGATCTCTTCCGATATTTTTCATACTTACCCTGCCTACAGGACAGAGTCTTCACATGGCCAGAAAAGGGCATGAAAAATATCAATTTTTCAATCCTAAAGTCAACCTTTTGTGCCTGGAGCATGCAAGTTATACATATACAAGATTTCCATGTTTTCTTCTCATAGTGGAAAGCCATGTGATCCTTTTGACACCTCGTTGTCTTCAGGTCATATTGATGGAGGTGTTATCTCATGCCAATGCTACAAATGCAAATCTCCAGAGTTGCAATATGCAAAATGTAAAACTGGACTTCTCCGCTCTCCTCAAAATCTCCTTTTAAATCACTCCATTTCTGCCTGAACGTATATAGTCTGCAACCCCCTCCTCCAAATTCCCCTACATCCTTCTCCAATCCACATCCGTATCATTCCTCGCTCAGGAAACACATCCCATTCAAGGAAACTCGGGGTTAGTCTCTCGGGGTTTGGGGTACCTGTGTCGCCATTTGTGTTGTTGGGTTTTTGGTGGGGTGGAATGGAGTGGAGATCTAAACCATTTGCTATTCAGGGCACGCTGAAGATTTGCAACACAGCACCTTCCCAAGAGGTTTAGGGTTTCTCGGCTTGACTAAAGGGGGGTGGTGCAGAACACTATCAGCTCTCACCATTTCCATCTGAACGCTACTTATATTAAATCATTATGAGTCATTTTAGCTCATCAGTATGTTACTTCTCAAATTTAGTAGAAATTTTGAGGGGAATTAGTGAAAAGCAAAGTCTCAGGACAAAAGTCTGCAAGGATTTCATGCCTAAACATTAGTGTGGTCGACATTAACATGCAATTTCCACAATGAAATTTTACTAGACACAATAAATAATTATTCTATTGTGTCTTTGAACAGTTCTTCCAATAAATACAGCCTTTCTGACAATAAACACAGCAGAATAAAGAAGAAACCTTTTTCCTGTATTCCCGCAGACTGTTCTTAAAGTGTACTCAATTCACATTTCTATTGGCTTATGGGAGCCGTTGAACCCTAAAAGTTCAGGATTCTAAATCTGGAGGCCTGTGGGCGGGTCTTGGGTGGCCTGTTTAAAGTGTGTCAGAACTGTCACTTGACGTCTAGTCTTTCTGTTGGGGTGTGAGCGCGTTTACCACTTCTTATCTCGTGGATATAAGTGAGGAGGCTAATCCACAACCATGGTAAGAGTTTAAATAATCTATACGGTCAGTTTTGCTAAAGAACGCATGAAAACATAAAATGTGCAAATGGCCTAGTTAAAAAGTAATCAGAATTCCACCTATGTCATTATTAATAATGGGTAATATAAGGTTACAGTATTATTAATAGTTCCCTTGCAGTTTTGCATGCATTTAATAAAGCGTTATAATAATAATAAAAATAAGAAATAAAAATCAACCTTAAGATGATTTAATTTAGTAAATTTTTTTGATCTGTTTATTGTCTCTTTTACTCATTTTTATCAGACAATTGCTGTATTCTGGGCTCATCTTCGCCTGAGTGGAAATGTCTGATATAAACTGAGAGTAAATTTATTAGGTGTTATTTTTAGGTGACTATTATAGATTCAAATTGAACTGACTGCTAGTTAACTTGTGTTACAAGACCAAGGTTTCTCTCCAAAAACAACTTCTAAAAAAAAAAACTCTAAAAAACAAATGTCATTACACTCATTATGATAAATTCATCACACATTGCAGCAAAATCCACTGTAAAGTTACTCATTGCCATTTTTTCTGATGTAATAATGTTTTTTCTGATGTAATAATTAACATGGATAAAAATAGCTTGAAGGAGTTTCATTATTCCAAGATATCAAACCCTGAAAAATCATCCATGTATCTGTTAAAATATGCGTGTTTGGGACGGTGGTCAGAAATCAGTAAGATGGACATCCTGCTATTTGATATGAATCTTGTCAGCCGGTTAGGTTAAGTGGGTTAACTAAATCTTGAGGTGACACATTCCAAGGATCCTATTTCGGAATTACCATGTACAGTCACTGACTGCGAGGATAACATGTTGAGCCTTAAATTAGTCGCAAATTGTCTTGCAGGAGTGATCTGGGCACCATCTGCTGTTTGCAAGGCCTACAACGCTGTCTTAATGCATACATATTAGGAAAACAAAAACAAATGACTCTCCAGAAGAATCAAGATTTATTTTTTATCAGACTAATGCTTTGTACTGTTTATATCTGAAACTAACCTTTCCTAATGTAACCGCTTCACAGACTGACGCGCAACAGGAGGCCCGCTCATACCTGAGCGAGGAGATGCTTGCCGGTGAGTCTACAAGCAAACTGATAAAAAAGAATAGATTACCAATATCCGAGTCCTTCGGTTCCTTTAAACCGTATGCGTCTATTTCACAGAGTTCAAGGCTGCCTTCGACATGTTCGACACCGACGGTGGCGGTGATATCAGCACTAAGGAGTTGGGTACCGTCATGAGGATGCTGGGTCAGAATCCATCCAGAGAGGAGCTGGAAGAAATCATCGAGGAGGTCGATGAAGACGGTAAACAAAATGCCAGTTGAAAAAGTGGATACACAGGACTATGTAAGAGTATGGCCAGAAAAATACTCTACTGAAGCTCATTTTCGTGCGTTCTTGCGTTTTGAAATGCGACTACGCGTTGCATTCTCAGCGCTGCCGCAAGGAGCGCTAAAGTGAAAATTGGCGTAAATGTCAGTTATTTCTTTCAGGAAAAATACTGTCATCATGGCGGAGCAACCGTTTAAAAAGTATCTTGCTAAGAAAATAAGTTAAAGAGCAACTTACTTTGAATATTAAAATCCTGTTTAAACGCAAAAATACATTGATGTAACTCTATCGCCCCCTTCAAGCCGATAGAAGCAAGCACGTCAAGTCTGTGTTTGCTTGTTAATCGTCTGTCTTGTGTAAAGTATGTTTCTGGCCTACATGATGATGTCTACATACATTTGAACATAGTAATGATAATATCTGTTTGAATTTAAGCATAAAATACAAAAATGAAGATTGTAATAGCCAATGTACTTTTTACTGGAAACTATAGGCAGCGGATCCATCGACTTTGAGGAGTTCTTGGTCATGATGGTGAGACTCCTAAAGGAGGACCAGGCTGGCAAGAGTGAGGAAGAGTTGGCCGAATGCTTCCGCGTGCTGGACAGGTATGTCATTTGATATCTTCTTGTGTACACCTTTTTTAAAAAAAAATGTTATGTTACCCAGACTCACTTCAGCTTATGCAACACTATGAATCTGCAGGAACGGTGATGGCTATATCGACAGAGATGAGTTTGCTGAGATCATCCGCAGCACTGGCGAACCCATCTCAGAGGAAGAGATTGATGAGCTGCTTAAAGATGGAGACAAGAACAACGATGGCATGCTGGACTTTGATGGTATGATGGTTTATTAATTTCATTTCATTTATGAACACTAAATACGGTGTATGTGAAGTTAGATCAGCTATTGAAGCAACACCCATATCCCTTTTTCCTCAGAATTCCTCAAGATGATGGAGAATGTGATGCTTCCGCGTGCTGGACAGGTATGTCATTTGATATCTTCTTGTGTACACCTTTTTTAAAAAAAAATGTTATGTTACCCAGACTCACTTCAGCTTATGCAACACTATGAATCTGCAGGAACGGTGATGGCTATATCGACAGAGATGAGTTTGCTGAGATCATCCGCAGCACTGGCGAACCCATCTCAGAGGAAGAGATTGATGAGCTGCTTAAAGATGGAGACAAGAACAACGATGGCATGCTGGACTTTGATGGTATGATGGTTTATTAATTTCATTTCATTTATGAACACTAAATACGGTGTATGTGAAGTTAGATCAGATATTGAAGCAACACCCATATCCCTTTTTCCTCAGAATTCCTCAAGATGATGGAGAATGTTCAGTAAAACAGAGACTCAAGGACATTCCTCTCCCCTCTCACCCCTGCCGACTGAAATCTTTACCTCTCAATGCAACTCAAATTCACTTTTCCCCTTTTGTCCTCTTTCTGCCTCCATCTCACCTCTTCAGAAGACAGACAGATAAACACCTGTGTGGGGTTTGCCAGGGTTGGGCTCCCCTCATGCAAGACCCAAGGAGCCAAGCTGTGGTGTGGTTCACAGGTTCATCATGTTATGATGGTGCTCAAGTTCACTAGAAACACATGCCATGGTAGACCCCATGTTTGTAGGTGTTTAGTCTAGATTTAATCTAGATCCTCTTCAGAAGACAGACAGATAAACACCTGTGTGGGGTTTGCCAGGGTTGGGCTCCCCTCATGCAAGACCCAAGGAGCCAAGCTGTGGTGTGGTTCACAGGTTCATCATGTTATGGTGCTCAAGTTCACTAGAAACACATGCCATGGTAGACCCCATGTTTGTAGGTGTTTAGTCTAGATTTAATCTAGATTAGCAGCTTGTTACCGCTGCATAGACCAATGCCAAATCACAACAGCCACTTCACTATATTTAAGAACAAACGCTTGAAAACAGAATAAAAAATAAAACAGAAGTTGTTTAGTTGGTCTGACATTTTGATTTGTATGGTTTTGTTTTGAGGAGTTTATCAATTAAACATTTTTTTTTTCTCCCGAGTCTCTGACCCCAGTTAGTTGACTATTTCTGTATATACTAAAGACTATAACTAGTACTGTTTATGTAGCAGCAAAACCCAAACCACAAACTTTTATGAATATCACAGTGATATTTCATTTATGCCAATATGGCATTCAGTTTTATTAGGCATGCTGTAGGAATAGCTCTCTTTCTCTATTGCACATTTACATTTTCAACATGACGTTCTTTGTGTGCTGCAAGTGTGTAAATCAGTAAATTGTGTCTTGTTTATCTGGTCAATGGCTGATGAGTATTATTTGCAAATTAAAGGGTTGCACACTAATAATGCAAATACAGCTGATGACTGAAAGTAGGTAAATTACACATCCCTCGTCTTTGTGACATTACATACACTGGGGAACAAAACACTAAATGTTGAAAGAATAGAATATAATAATAATCTTGCACATTATTAACATGTCTTAATGTGATTTACACCTGCATGTCTACGTTATAGTTAGAATGCCTATTTTCCCTGAAAACTGAAAAGTCAGCCTCCCACTCCAAGTGTACAAACATCCAAAGCAAAAATCCCAAGATGTCCCCAAACGCCATGCATTAGTTACATTACTAATGCAAATGTGTCTATGTTTTGTGTGTAATTGTGAAGAATTATATCAGGCAATATTTACCAAAGCAATTAATTTTACACTTGCATTAACCCTTTAATTTGCAACAACACTGTGATAAATGTATATATTTTTCTTCAGAATATTTTATAAAAATAAATACATAAATAAAAGGTACAATGTAAAATACATGGTCTTCTCACAGCATGATATAATACTTATAAAAGTATCTCCCTGGATACAAAACATTTAAGAGTTTAAAAAATGATTGTTATATAGTTTATATACCAAGTTGTTATTAAGGATATTATACTAAGGTTGTTGTACATGTCATCTAAGAAACAGCCATGTTTCTTCAGATTTGTAAGGTGTATGGATATACTTTTCAAAATAATAATAACAACATTAAAAGTTTAACAATGTATCTTTATTGTACAACTGAAAAAGCCTTAAATAATGATAGAAATGACCATTCAAATTAACTGTGAACCGTCAAGCAACTGAAACAACACAGAGCTGTAAGAAAGAGGGCTAGGGTTTACAACAAGTAGCTAAAACTCCATTAAAGGCAACAATAAAACAATCTTTCTTCACGTGGATTGCATGAACAACATAGCAACAGATGGTCTATTTCAAGACCCATAATTTGCCTCGTCAAAGGCTTTGCGAGCCTTCTTCAGCTCCTCGTTCATAGTGAGCAAGTCCTTCACTCTCGCAAACTTTCTAGGGTCCTTGCGGATGAGAAACACAATGTCCTCCACCTGCACGCGACCCTGGCGCCCTATAGACATCGCCTTGTGTGTCATCTCCGTGATAAACTCGATCACCAGATCCTCCAGTATATCCACTGATTCGGTGTAGGGATTTTGGTCGTCTCCAAACCCATACATCATGCAGCGAAGCTCCTTGGAAAAAAGCCGCTTTCGTTTACCTTGGCCCGAGTCTACCCCGTTACTTCCGTCGTCTAAATCCTCATCAAAACCAGGATCATCCTCTTCCTCAGCCATTCTTGACACGAAACACAATGTGCTCGTTAGAAACAGTCATTGAAAACACAGGAGTCAGATATTCTATCTTAGAATCGACTAACAGGAACAGTGTTTATATAGAACTTACATGGGGAAACCGGGCAGGAACAAACACAAAGCACCCCAACCAGCAAATCCAATGACAGGAACTACTGTTCATTCTTTTACACATAACGCGCCACTGAAAGGAGACATTAAAACCGTCAGCGACCCCTAGAGTTCAGGATGACGAACGAATTAAAGGGTAGCGCTGGAAAGTTCGAATCATTTCCGTGACGTGGTTCTTTCGAACAAATCAATTCAGCAATTCTTTTACGTCACAACGCTCCAAATATTCCAATGAAGTCAACAGGAAACTATTATTGTTTATCTTTTTTATGTTAATGGTTGTATTAATCTATGTGTACTATTCTTGATTTTTGAGCATTAATAAAAAAATAATTAAAAATAAATAAATAAAAAAGTCAACAGGAAACTGGGCATCATTTTGCAAACAAATGTCTTTATATACTTTGAATATATTTGGTATTTTTATGGTGTACCTTATCATTTTATTTGGTAAATATAATGAAAACGTTAAACTTCTGTTTAATTTGATTTTATATTTTAATTTATTATATTTTTCTCTCGTTCGTAAACACTGTGGTATTATGTTGTTTGCTATTCGGATGTCTTGCATTATGTAAATTATTTGTGTTTTATCTTTAAATAAAACAAAACATCCCAAAAAAGTCATATGTAGACACGCTCTCTTGATGTTTTCTTCTTCTTCACGTGTTCATCAGTCAAAAGTTCACTAACTATCAGCTCACTCAGTTCTCGGAACAAGTCAGTGGTGATTATATATTACTACAATGAGCTGAGCTCTTGACTCGAGAACCGCTCAAGATCGCTTCAGTCCGATTCGTGAACGCTTTGTTCAGACACCGGTTTCAGCAAAAAGATTCGACTCAAAAGAACGAACCGAACAGCGCTAAAACATAGCAAACAGTAACTCTTCTGCTATCTAGCGCTGTTCTCAGTGGCTTGGGCATTTGGTGTGTGTTTCTTGCACACAATACGAATCAAGCCAAAACTTTAATTTCAAAACATCTTGAGTAATATGTGCAAAAGTCAAGATTTCCCGGGCTGCCGCCGCGCATGTGTCAGCAGGGCAGCGTCCACGTCACAGCAGAGGGAACTACACAGGGCTGTCTGTAGGCTCACAAACAGTTTTGAATGGCACCCTAGGGCCCTGAGACGACTCGCGTATCCAAATGATGGTTACATAGTGTTTAATGCTACCAGCTTTTCGTTTTCGAGGACTATGTAAACAGTGAGGTAAGAAAATGTGGCCACTGACCTTATAGCTACTGGTTAACGTTAGCTGTAAATGGCACAGTCGGCGTGCTCGACCTGTCACAGCATCAGCTGAGCTAACGAGGTTTTTAGGGCGTAAGACAACATTTAAGTTAGATTTGAAAAAAGACACAAGAGTTTTTTGCGTAAATGGCTAACGAAACGAAACGTCATAAGTTTCAGCCCACACTTTAACAGTCATTACGCACGTGCTGTTCTGTTACAATATGTTGCACTTTTCAACAAGTGCCTCTTTGATCAGTACGACACAATCGACTCGCGCACATCAAACTTTGGCCCTACATGTTCTAATCAACCTACTTTAGATTTTGATTTTCCACATGTTAACATACTTTTGGTCTAGCTCTGGTTAATTCGTATTACCCTCCTCTTTCTGACTGTTTAGTTGTCCCTTGTCGGATCCGGGTTTTCCAGGATGGCGTGCCCGACGCAATTCATCTGCAAGGCGCTGCGCTCTGTGGGCCTGGTGCTTTTCTACTATGTGTTTTCCATCGGCATAACATTCTACAACAAGTGGCTCATGAAGGTGAGATGTAGATCAGCTGGGTGAAAGCTTGCCTGTTCCTTGAATTTAATTTTGTTTGTTTGTTTTGGAAAGGGCACTTATTTTTGTCCATTTGGTTTGTATAATGTCTGTTTTTATCTCCGTTTTCTCATCTGCCTCAGGACTTCCACTTTCCTCTGTTCATGACGCTGGTTCATCTCGTAATCATTTTCTGTTTCTCCACACTGACACGCTTTGCCATGCAGTGCTGGATGGGAAAGCCTCGAGTGACCCTTCCCTGGAAGGTTTACCTTTCTAAAGTGGGCCCAACAGGTAAGAATTTTTTGTGTGTTTTGGGGGGGGAAAAACGCATCAGTGAGTCCGAAGACCATAAAATGTGTTTGAATGTGTGTCATAATGGTGGCTGAGGAGATATAACCCGTTATCTTTTTCTATCCAACACACAGTTTGGGTGGGTGAAGTCCACACTGATCTGTATAATGTCTGTTTTTATCTCCGTTTTCTCATCTGCCTCAGGACTTCCACTTTCCTCTGTTCATGACGCTGGTTCATCTCGTAATCATTTTCTGTTTCTCCACACTGACACGCTTTGCCATGCAGTGCTGGATGGGAAAGCCTCGAGTGACCCTTCCCTGGAAGGTTTACCTTTCTAAAGTGGGCCCAACAGGTAAGAATTTTTTGTGTGTTTTGGGGGGGGAAAACGCATCAGTGAGTCCGAAGACCATAAAATGTGTTTGAATGTGTGTCATAATGGTGGCTGAGGAGATATAACCCGTTATCTTTTTCTATCCAACACACAGTTTGGGTGGGTGAAGTCCACACTGATTGAATCTAGAGAATCTAATTGATCTCTGCTTGAATATTCTGGAATCTTGTCCATAAGCCTATTATTCATGATCAATTCATGTTCAAGTTTTAGCACAGAATTATTTGTGCTGATTATACTTTGTATTAAAGTGAGAAAGTGGTTCATCATTATATCTATACAACTGTTTGTCTGTGTCCATCAGCCCTGGCGACAGCGCTGGATATTGGACTGTCCAACTGGAGCTTCCTTTTCATCACTATTAGCTTGTAAGCATGTTACTATTATTTGGATTTTATAGTGCTTGCAAGGCAGAACTTTACTCTTATTCCTCAAACAAAAAACATCCCTTAACCTTAAGTGCTATAGACACACAGCTGTAATTCAAACATTTAGTAGACATTGGTAGTCTTAGATGTGCTATCTGTTTTTTTAAATGACATATTCAGATGTGATTGTGCAGTCAAATATTGTGTGTAATGTCTGTTAAAATTATAAAAATGTATAAATGTGTATATTAGTGTTCCTGGCAACCAGTTTCCTACATTTGTCTCATAGGAATCGTTTTGTCACATAATCAGATAAATAATTTTTACCCACATATCACCTTCATAAATGGTTACAGAGAAGAACACGAAACCAGACTTTCAAGTAGGGCTGTGCAAAAAATCAAATGTGATTTTCATGCGCATCTCATCAGTAAAGCCGCTTCTGGTGATTAGTAGTAAATCTCCAGCACGTGCGTTCAGATGGAGGGGCATTTACTACACAGAGCCGTAGGTCACTGACAAGCTACACAAAATCGCAGGCGATTCATTGCCAATTTTGAACGCAATTTTGTGTAGCTTGTCAGTGATCTACGGCTCTGTGTAGTAAATGCTGCTCCATCTGAAAGCACGTGCTGGAGATTTACTACTAATCACCAGAAGCGGCTTTACTGACGAGATTCGCATGAAAATCACATTCAATTTTTTGCCCAGCCCTGCTTTCAAGCAATTCCAAACACAACAAACTCACACAGAAACATGCACCTTGTTGCTAGGAGATGCATGATATTAAAACACTATGGCTGCGTCCGAAAGCTCTAAAATGCTGCCTTCGGAAGGCAGCATTCCAAGGCAGGAAGGCATCAAGGCACGTGTGAATCCAAAGTTAGCTTCACTTCCTGTCTCATGAGATACCTTCATCTGATCGATTTTTGAAGGCAGCATAAATGTATCCTTCGCTGCCTTTGATATCCCACAATCCTGTGTGTTCCATTCTGTGACGGTTGAGCTAAAAAAATAAAAATGTTGCTGCCTCAGAAGCCTGTCTGAAATCCATTTCATGAGGTGCCTTCGTGCAAAAACTGATAGAGCAGCAAGTCAGCTGCCTAGGCTTTCGGACACAGCCTATGTTCTGAAATCGGCTCAAAATATCAAACATATTTGATATCCTCTGACTGGATGAAATCAAAGCAAGCTTAAAATATCTCTTGTAGGTACACCATGACCAAGTCTTCAGCCGTTCTCTTCATTCTGTTTTTCTCTCTGGTCTTCAAGCTGGAGGTGCCGGTAAGTGTAAAATACACTTGATTCTTGAATAAAGGACTTAAAGTCAGCTATTTCATGCAATAAAGTAAAGTATTAGCTGTTGCACAGAATAAAGGCCATATCAAGATGCATTGTCCAGTTACCCATAGACAGCAACGTGCCGTATTTCATAAGACATCTTTTTATGTGAACTTTGCTGAACTGAACTGCTCTCTCTATGTGTCCATATAATCATTATAATCATTGGATGTCACTGCTGGTTAACATGTAGTTGTACTGCCCCCCCAACCCAGACCAGAGAACAGCATGTTATAAAGTGTGATGGTTAAAGTACACTAGACATTTCAAAGAGAGTGGATTCCTACTGTGGTGATGGATGATGAAGTATGTTAACAGCAGATCGTTAAAAGACTGTTAAAATGCTGTTTATTAAAAGCTGTGAGTTTTTCTGAGAGGTCACATTGTGAGACGAAAAATTTGGGAACTGCATGTGAGATGTTAAGTTGATTTTACCACTTAGTGTGTTTGTCTTGATAGGTGTTTCTGTATTTGGCTAAGCAGTCATTTGGGTGTCTCGCCAATGTAATGGTTAAAAAGACATTCTTTTGCTTCTAACGTTTTCCCTTAGTGAACAATTAACATGTAAATATAGCCAAAGTCACTGCACAGCTTTTGTCTTTATCTTATGTCTATGGTGATTTTGTCAGATGACTTCTTGATTATAAATCAGGATTTCAGCAGCTTGGATGTCACTGCTGGTTAACATGTAGTCGTACTGGGCCACGTTTCAGTCACTATTTCATATTCATTCTGTTGTCTGACAACATAAACAGAAAAAAAATATCTAAATGAGAACAGCTTTATTGGGAATTCAGCTGTATTAAAGTACAGTAAGTGAGCACAGAGTAGAGAAGCAAACAAAGGGCTGACACTAGACAGAATGCAAATATGACGTAATGATGCAATGAATATGCTAATTAGAACATGTAGTTTAGCGACTTTTTACAGGTTTTGGTACTTTCCATTAAAAATAATTGGCAACAGTGATTTCACAGATCACTTGGTTATATGGGCCATTTGGTTCACACCTTTACAGACACCGAGAGAGTTGGAGAGAGTCACAGTCAGGGTTTGAAAATGAACTTTTTTACTCACCAGACAATTTGGCTGCTAAATGTTATCAGCCATTCAGAATTTCTACTAGCCAAAACAAAAGATCATAAACCATAAAATAAATAAATAAATCATAAACAAAATTATTATAATTGCTGCTTTTGAATGGCTTTCATTTTTACAACACTCTTTCATTGCTTGCAGATACCATAAAATAAAACAGAAATAAAAACAAAGTTCTCTGTGAATTTTCTTATAAAACAGCATTCATTTCAGTGTAATTTCCAAGTACAGCTCACTCCTAAATTAATGCTTAATGGTAAACACTTTGAAGACAGGCTGTCAGTTCATAAAGTGTTCAGCTGTTTTCACATGAAAGTCAGCGTACTGAATTCAGCATATTGAAACCTCTCCTCTATTGACATCCATTCAAAAAAATATTACTTTGTCAAAGATTAAACAAAGTGGTGTTTGAAAAAAAACAGTGCAAACTGGAAAGAGAAAGGTTGATCTATGTTATTATATTTCATATGAAGCATAGACTATTAAAAAAAACATCAGACGTAAATATATCCTATCAAAAATAACTCAAATTAAACAACCTTTAAGCCTGGACAGCTGGTATTTTGTCATACATTACATAATATGTATGTTTATAGTGGTTATTAAACTAAATAAAGAAAGAGAAGGAAAATAAAGCAGTGTTTCATAAATGCATAAAAGCTGTACGCTGCCTCTCCAGTTTTGGTACTTCAAAATGTTCACATATTCTGGGAGTCGTGCTGGAACATTAATGGCAAGCAATCAGTAAAACATGCAGTTGCCAAGCCATTAGGTGATTTAAGAAAATCAATTGTAAAACTAACAGGAGGCCATTATAAACCAGTCCATGATTACTTTTGATTTTAGCTGCATTAAAGACCCCATTAAAAGTCATGAATGCAGTTTTGTTTTCTGTGTTGATGTGTTTCCTCGACTTGGTGTTTGTTGTAGTAATGTGTGCTGCCTGACTCTTTTGAATCTAACAGAACCCATTCCTGATCCTTGTGGTGTTGCTGATAACTAGTGGTCTGTTCATGTTCACTCTCAAGTCCACTCAGTTTAATCTGGAAGGTTTCATTATGGTCCTGTTGGCCTCTTTTATTGGAGGGATCCGCTGGACTCTCACTCAAGTGCTCATGCAGAAAGCAGAGCTTGGTAAGTCAACATGTTATGTGTGTTGGTTATATGGTGAAGTGGTGAATTCTCGTGACTCTTATGTCCTTCTCTTTGCCACACAGGCCTTCAGAACCCCATAGACACTATGTATCATCTGCAGCCTCTCATGTTCCTGGGCCTCTTTCCTCTGTTTCTTCTTAATGAAGGTCAGTCAGACACCAGTTTTTTTTAATGTATTAAAATATATGAAAATAAATATATTTTATAATAAAAACATTTCACAATATTACTGTTCTTACTGTATATTTGATCAAATTAATGCAGACTTGTTGAGCATAAAAGACACATTTTTGAACAGCAGTGTAGGTTCCATAGTCCTGGAAAATGTGGAAATATTAATGTTTTTCAAAACTGATTGTGAGGCCTGGAAAAACAATAGAAATTAATACAATTTGAAAGCACCGTTATTTTGTATAAATAATTTTGTAGAATCTAACAATGTAGATTTTTTTTCTAGCTATGCTCAGTTCTTAAATAATTTGCTGCATAGAAATTACTTTTATGAGTGTGATCTCTATAAAATCATTAAAAAAAAATCCTTATCTAGTCATCACAAACAAATACAAAAGCCATTCATTGGTCAGAATTTTTTTTCTAGATATGAATCAACATTAAAACTTTGCCTGATGTTGAGAATTATTTTTATGTTATGACTGATAACTGAAAAATTGGGCGATATTAAATTTGAATACTATATAAATATATGTAAATTAAAACATGAAAAAGTAAAAATCTAATAAAGCACATAAATAAAAATAAATAAGCACACTTAAAAGCCGGCAGATGACGATAAAATAAAATCTAAATATGATCACATTTTGTAAGCCCCAAACTGTGTTTGTTTCTGTATTTTTGCACAAATGTGTCGGCATCCTTGAAAATGGTCAGAATTTGAGAACTGTAGATAATTATTGGTGCTTCCATAATTAGATGTCCTCTTTTCTAACCAAAATGCAATGCCTGTGCACTTCAAAATAAAATTAAGGGTCAAGTAGCATTCATGCCCACAAACAAAAATAGCAATCCACATATAGCTCCCTTCTGGTGCAGAACTACATTCCCTTTCTTATTTGTTTAAAGGTGAAGTGTGTAGCTTTGAATGTTAAAATATTCCTAACCTAAGTGTGCAGAAATCAAGCATTGTGTTAGGTCAGACAGGCCACGTCAGTCAAGCTCGCATCAGCTGATAGTCAGCTGTTCCTGACGTGTACCAATCCAGTTTTGACACTTATCACAGCGGTCCATTTAAATTCCCATTCTCTAGCGTCTCTTCTATCGCATCGCTGCGCGCAAATCAACTCCCTCCTCCAACCCCAACTCCACCTAACGGAACCTTTTTTCCTTTTCTTCGTATACAGTTCACTATATTGCAAGCATTCTCTTATCATGTATTTTGTATTTTCTACAACTCCTGTAAATTGTGAATTGTAATTATGTATGCAATGCATATACTGGATCTGTTCTGTACCCCAGGGGGGTTTGACTTGCTGCTCTCCCCGCTCCGTCCAAGCATGGCTGCATGGACAGGCGTGGGGAGTTTTGCCCAGAACAGAACCATACCGCCAACACTAACTGTATGCTATATTATTGTAATAAATATACTTTGACGAAGTGGTCCTGACTGAAACAAACATAAGTATACCATTCGTTTACATATTACCGGTAGTTTCCTAGTGGAACAGAAATGATACTTTTAACCGTTAATTCCGATTATGAAATGATATCTCATTATAACTGTGTTTTCTGAATGTTAATGCTGGTACTATTATATGGTACCTATAATATATCACATTGATAAGACATCAGTAAATGCATCCACAAATAATTTATTCTGTCTTGATTAGTTAGGATAGCATCTGAAATACCTTCAGAAAACACACAGCTTTTGTTTTGTTAGTGAAATGTCATCTGCATTCCTAAAAGTCCTAATGGGACCAAATTTACAACCCACTTGCTAGAAAAGTGTGTTGAAACCCCACAAAACAATGAAAAACCTGTAACAGTGCAGAAACACTAACATTTTAAACTCCTTTTTTAGCCAAAGGATACTGATTTTTTTTTTTTTTTTTAAGGGAAGGAAATTATTGGTTAACAGCACAGCAGAAAAGAATAGTCTAGAATGTAAACTTGTTCCCTGAGGCCATTGTGCAACACTATGGATTCCCTAGACAACTGCACATAGGCCTTGGTGGATGTTGCTACATTTGGGAAAGAAATTTGCCTTTAAAATGCCTGGAATAATTTATGTGTCCTCTCTAGGCCTCTTGATATCTCTGTCATCCCTAGAGGATACATGCTGCGCATGTGCTTTCCTCACTGTTTTTGTCTGAGCAGTTGGCCGCACATTTGTTTACTTCTGGGCTGGTGGTGCTGCTGTGTCGGCCAGAATGCTTTCTTTTGCTTCTGATCCACTGCCAGTTAATGCAGAGCATGGATATTTATTTGTTTCCACACTGTAAAAATGTTACCTTAAGAAGCTATTTCTACTGAATTTCACCCTTAAAAGGACTTCTATTGCTTTAATCTAATGCAGTTAATCGTCATATATAATAGTAATAATTATAATAATAATCATTTTACTTGAATTCAACATGTTAATTTAACAACAGTAATAATATATTACAATATTATAATATTATATTAAAAATACGATATATTTTTACTTGAATTAAATCTAATCTGTCATAATTTTTATACCTGATAAAAACATTTTTTTACAGTGCATGAAAGTCCCTGCTTTTATAATATAGTACTATTGTGAAATAATATTTTTACAGTTTAAAATTAAAACTGATTTTATATTTTACAATTTTCAGTCTTCAGTGGCACATGATCCTTCAGAAATCATTCGAATATGCTGATTTGCTTCTCAATAAATATTTCTTCTTATTATCAATGTTTAAAACAGTTTAATATTTTATAATATAAACTGCTTAGTTTTGTTTGTTTATTTGTTTTTTTTTGTGGAAACCATAAAACTTTTTTTCAGGATTCTTTGTTAATTAAAAAGTTAAAAAGTAACAATGTAGAAATCCTAACTGTCAGTTATAATCAATTTAATGCATCCTTGCTAAATAGATAATAATTCTTAATAAAGAATACATTTTTTAAAATGTCTTTCTATCAAAAAAAACAAAAAACAAATCTCACTGATTGTCATGATCAACATCGCGTATAGCAGTCATAACTGGTTGCTCCAGGGGAGATTAAATCATCCGCTGCTCTGTGGAAACACCCACATTTTGTCTCCTACACATAACAGGAACTGGATTCCACTGAATCACAGCATTTGAGATTTAGAAACAAAAAAGCACCTGTGTTTGTCAGTAAATAAATCAAACAGATAGAAAAGTTACTTATTTTTAAAAGAAACTTGAATATTATGATGTATTATCACCTTATTAAAAATTAATAACGAATTGTAAATTTAAGCCAGACATTATCAAGGGCCTTTCTTTCTTTCTTTCTTTCTTTCTTTCTTTGTAGTGCAGTACATTCTTGTCCCACTGAGTAAGCATTCAGAACAGGTGAGGAATTTTTGAGCAATGATTGAATCAGGATAGTCATAAACTTTGCTCATATCTCTTCTTTCTGACTTCTCGTCTTGTTTTATTTGACCACTTTACATGTGTGTCCATATCTTTAAGTTAAATCCCTACACACTCTCCCCCTCTCTCTCACACACACACACACACACACACTCTCCCCCTCTCTCTCTCACTCACACACACACACACACACACACACACACACTCTCCCCCTCTCTCTCTCCGTGACACACAGACACACACGCAATCACACACTCTCTTCCCCTCTCTCTCTCTCTCTCTCTCTCTCTCTCTCTCTCTCTCTCTCCGTCTTTATCTTTGTCTCTCTCATCTACTGTTCCGCCCCGTGCTCAGTTAGGTGAGTTCAGACAGGTCTGCTGCAGTCTTGAGAAAGTTCACACAGCAAAACAAACAGCACACATGCCCACAGTGCTCCAGGCAGAGACAGACAGAAATAGAAGTTCATGTTTTACAATAAAATCTCACACACTGTGGTCTTCTTTGCAATTTCTCACTGCCCATTCTCTATATAAGTATAATAATTTACTGCTCTTATTTTCCCTCGTACCTTGAAATGAAAACCCACATGCTGTGCCTGATTTCGAAGTCTGCGCCTTCCGGTGGTTGCGTTTGTCAGTCGCATGCGTCATCAAGTCTGTCTCTTTTCAGAAAAGCAACATTTATATTCCAAAGAAAGACAGAAATTACTGTAATTTATGCCTCACAAGGAATTATATTCAATTTTATAATGGTAACTTTTCTAAAAAATATGTTGATGTATGTGGCCAACAAATGTGACCTCCGGAAGGCACAGCCTTCAAAATGTGTAACGGCAATAATCACTTTTCACAAGTAAATACTTGATTTTAGTTTTGATCACATAAAATTACTTAAAACTGCAATTCACCTTAATTGAATTTTTTGTTACATAATTATTTAAATGATTACATTTTTGTTTTATATATATATGTATATTTTTTTTTTATAATTTTTTTTTTTTAAATAGATGCACTCCTAATATTTTTTTAAGACAAAAGCAGTAAGTTTTTTTTTTTACGACCATTTTCCACCCTCTGACACTTAGTAAGCTGCAGGTTTGCTGTGCAGTCAAAAGTGAACTGTATTTTAACCCTGTCATTCAATTTCAACTTTGCAAAGCTGCATTACATTATGACGGGTTCACAAAATAATCTCAGTCTCAAACTGTTCAGACTGAAATGATCAGGAACATTGCAAATAGTACAATAAACCTTTTTATATAAAAAAATTCAAGCGAACATCCTTAGCTCAAGCGATGGCGTGAGTTTGGGATGGGACTATCTGCTTCTCCATCCAATAGAAGTGTTTGGTGATGCTAGTGGCATATAAATTACACACACAAACTGCTTTAAAGGGGTCATATGATGCGATTTCAATTTTTCCTTTCTCTTTTGAGTGTTACAAGCTCTTGGTGCATAAAGAAGATCTGTAAAGTTGCAAAGACTAAAGTCTCAAATCCAAAGAGATATTCTTCATAAAAGTTGAGAGTCAACCACACCTACCTAAAACGGCTCGTTCTAACACGCCCCCCACATGTCTACGTCACGATGTGGGAAGATTTGCATAACGCCGCCCAAATGTTCACGCAAAGAAAGAAGGCGTAACTCTGCTCACTCTAGCCCTCCGACCTTTCCTCACTCTAGCCCTCCGGCTTTTCCTCACTCTAGCCCCCGGCCTCTGCTCACTCTAGGCCACCGTGTGTGACGCTGTGTTTCGTTGCGAAAGCGAAACTACTTTGTTTGGCTTTCCAAAAATGAACACGACTAGAAATCAGTGGTTAAGTTGTATTTACAACACTGTTCCAGAACACTTCAACCCAAACATTCAGATGTGTGCAGCATATTTTATGGAGGACTGTTTCCTGATCCTGGTAGAGTAGACTACAATGCCGGCTGTTCTGACTCACAGACTGTAAGTACGTTTCTTTATATTTAAAGTGAGCAGTGTAGATTAGGGCTTGTTGTTTGTCATTTCTCCGATCACAAATGCAGACATGGTTTTATGTTTACGCGGCGCGATGCAACGCAACGCAATGCGTAAAAAGACAGTATAAATCATTATAATCCATAATTATGTCCCCACTGGATGCAATGAATGCCTCGTTTATAATGGGTTTTCATGTTTTTGAATCATCGCTCCGGCTTCACAGGGCATCACAATATGGTAAGGGGTGTAACATTTCCGTCACACGCTTGAGGTATTCGGCCAATCATAACGCACTGGATAGCTGGCCAATCACAGCACACCTCGCTTTTCAGACCGATGAGCTTTGTAAAAATCGAAGCATTTCAGAAAGGCGGGGCATAGAGGAGAAACTATAATGTACAGTATGTGGAAAATAATGTGTTTTTTTTTACCTTAAACCGCATAAACACATTTCGTTACACCAAATACACAAAATAATATTCTTTTTAGCAACATCATATCATGACCCCTTTAAATCTAAATCACCCTTTCTTGCTCTTTTCCAGAGGTTCCTCAGCCAGAGCTGATGCTCACTACCATACGCGGCCGTGCAACAGTGGCAGGCCTGGACCCCAGACAGGAGTATCTCCTCCAAGTTATGGTGCTCAATGGGACACAGGAGAAGCTCATTGCAAAAAGACGCTTCACTGGTAAGAGTGGAGGATTAGAGGATGTTGCTATGTGGTTGTGAATGTGGTTAGAATTGTCCTAGGGTGCTGTTCGGTGGTGTAAGTTACAGTATGCCTTAAAGTTAAATTCAGATTAGAGGTTTCCCTTCTGATTTGTTGTTGGAGGTGGGGGATCTTCCCAAAGTGCTTTTTGTGCACAAGAAGCAGAAATCTGTACGTCGAAGTTCCCAGCGGTCATAAGCTGTCAGCACAAAGTTCCAAAGTACAGAAACAATCCCTTTTAACACATTACATACTCCACACACACACACACACACACACACACACACACACAGACAGTGTTCAAAAGGGAACTGTCTGTAATTGACAGTGTGGAATGGTGGATTCCTGCTGGATTACAGCCTGGGACTGACACTTGTGTCTTTACAGGCACAAAACACTTTTGGAATTCCCTTTAAAACACATCAATGTCCCACCAAAATGACCTCCCTGAAAGAAACCTGATATGAAATGATGAAATACCTGACTTAGCATTCAGATTTCACTCCAGCTGTAACTGCTAAAATAAGAATGTAAATACCAGTGATAAAAGCATTTTGTTATAGGAGATCAGATTTTATTCCATAATAGCCTGGTGTTGTCATTGTCAAAAGATGCAGACTATGCCAAACATCTGTGATATGTTGGGATGAAAGGTTGGAAGAGTAGGTTACTGTGTCGCCTCGTGCAGGTCTGGACAGGCCAGTTGTGTGGTTTGGCTAGAGGGCCATGCTTGCTTGTCTGAGGGGGATTATTTCATTGTTCCCTCATAAAAGCCTAAGCAATAACTCAGTTTTTCCATGTGGATCTGCTTATATGTCAGAAAGGTGTTAATAAAATGGGGCTTAAACACTTGTTTTATATTATAGGATTTACCTAATAAATAAATCAGCAAAAATAGTTTACACACACTCTTTCCCTGTTCATCATTTCCTCTCAGTCGATGGGTTGCGTGAGGATGAGCTGATCCGTAGTGGGAACAGAGAGCAGAAGAAAAAAACTCACTCCATTGGTTCTGGATCTGGAGAGGTGGATGACGTGACTGAGGCTCTAGCGGCCTTTCCCACTGTGCTCTACCGAGAACCAACGACTACAGGTAGAGGATCTGCAAACATTGTCTGCCAGTTTCCTAGGAGTTAAATGCTTGTCCTGAGTTAAAAAGTTCTGTTCTGAAAGTCTAGATGGCGCAGGCTGATGGGTTGTTAAAGCAAACTGATTATATTCACAGCGTTAAACTATTTGGCACAAGCTGATTGGTTCATGTTGCATACGCAGCCAATGAGCTTACTGCTTTACATTTAAATGGCTGGTTAGCTTTCACTAGAGCATTTCCCTCCACCCTTCCCCTTCCCCAGCTCCACCTGTATAGATCTGCTATGAGTTATTATATACAGTATGCTACTTGTGCAGCAGCAGTATATCTTAAATACTCACAGCACCGTATCGGGGTATGTATTGGCAGTAGCAAATTCCTGTACTTGCTTTGCAGCAGCAGCAATAATCTATAACAAAAGCAATAACCAACAGCAGCAGCAGCGTAGCAGATCTGTTCCACCAAGACCAAATACATTAACATTGTCATATCCATTACAATGCTAAAATCGTCTGAGATTTGTCGTGATAGAACTATGTATGTATTTGTCAATGTCAACACAATCTTTTGGGAAATAGGCTTTTAAAGTTTTATATACTGCTGTTCAAAAGTTTGGGGTCAGTAATAAATATGTTTTTAAATGAATAAATATTTGTATTCTACAAGGATTCATTGCATTGATCAAAAGTAACAGTAAAGACATACATTGTTGAAAATAAAATTCAGATAAATGTTGTTCTTTTGAAATTTCTATTCATCAAAGAATCCAAAAAAATTAAGTCAGAATCAGAGGGAGCTTTATTACCAAGTATGTTTACACACACAAGGAATTTGACTTGGCGACAGGAGCTTCCGTTTCACTGTTTCCACAAAAATATTAAGCATCACAACTGTTTTCAACATTGATAATATTAAAAATGTTTCTTGAGCTGAAAATCAGCATATCACCATGTCCACACCGGAATAAATTACATTTTAAAATATATTCAAATAGAAAACCGTTATTGTAAATGTAATTATATTTTGCAATAGTACTGTTTTTTCTATGTTATTAATAATAAATGCAACCTTGGTGAGCATAAGAGAACTCCTTCAAAAAAAAATCTTACAAACCAAAAACATTTGAACAGTAGTGTATATTTCTTAATATTGTGTTCTAGGCATAATTCTAGCGATTATCACGTAAAATATGTGTTGATGTTGATATTTTATAGGTAATACAGTTTCAGTATTTTTAGATTTATGTTACACTCTAAAAAATGCTGGGTAGTTTCAACCCAACTCTGGGTCAAATATGGACTAACCCAACTGTTGGGTTAAATTTTTACCTTAAATTTTTAACCCAAAAGTTGGGTTAGTCCATATTTGACCCAAAGTTGTGTTGAAACAACCCAGCATTTTTTAGAGTGTAATAATAATTGATTGCATTAAAGTATTTTTAGTGTGAAAGCTCGGTGTACACCTGCTGTTGCAGTTTTGGCTCCAAGCTCCATGTGTGAAACAGTGTTACTAAAATGAAGTATTAACAGCATAACATTTCTTAGTGACAAACCAAACATACTTTATAGTTCCTGCCCAACTGGGTGTACAAAGCAGAGGAACTCTGTGCTGACCTTCCGTCCCGTAGTCTCTCTGTCATTATCAGGGTTTTACTGGTGGAGCTACAGATGGTTGAACTGGCGCCAGCTCTACTATCTAACCTATTAATAAGAGTCCATTCATCCCCCAAATGCCTGTAATTAATGCAGCTGTAATGGAACAGGAGACTGGACAAGGAGAGGAAGCTGCCCAGCTGTGCTGAGTGTGCATTTAGAATGAGATGGAGTGTAGGAATACTACAGACACCATCAATCGCTATTGTTACTCATCTAACTGTCAGTGATTTTTTTCAGTCAAAAATTTCAAATATTCTTCAGAAACCAAACAGTAACCAAATTAACATACATTTTATTTAAGCTTTTGATGTCATCTAACAGATTCTTTTTTAGCTGCAGTATATTTAGCTATTTATCTTTAACTCATAATGTCTTTCTACTCCTATAGAGTCTCCTGCTGTACCTGAGCTTGAGCCAGAAGTTGACAGAAACACCAAAGAAAAGAAAAAGAAGGACAAGAATCGATCCAAGACCGAGGATAAAAATGATCAAGAAGAAAATGGAGGGAAGTCGGTGAGAGAAGAGGTCACCATCACCAACAAACCGAGAAAAACCACCTCAACCCAAACTGTCACAGGTAATGCCACTCACATTTCAGATTAATTAAATCAATCAGATGGTCAAACAGTTAATGAAAAATCAATCCGTGCTCATTGTTATTGACCTCATATGCAAATATAAATGTAAAATGCACATTGACTGTGTTAGGGTCGGTGTTTAACAGAGTTAATGAGACGGGTTGATGTTTCCGGTGTCTGTGTAGTGAGGGCTAATAACAGAATTAGGGACAAAACAGAGTTAATGACACTGTGTAGGTTGTTATCAGGGCCTCTTGTGTGCCCTCAGGACTGAAATTTGTTCCCTCCTTCCTCCCATCTGTAAAAGAAACACACACATAGGGAATGCACCATTGAGGAACAGTATATGTATTGACAAATAGGATTTTGCAAAAATTGTTTTGTATAAGGAGCAGAGAGGATTGCAAAATGATTTCAGGTGTGAAAAGACCTGTGAATACCCCTCACAGCAAAATATAACTACAAACATGCACAGTCTAAGAGACATTAAAAGACATTCTCACACTCAGTTTAAGTTCCACTGCTTAACGCTTGATGTTACGCTTTATTAAAACGGCAGTGTGTTGACTCCTGCCCATGTGTCTTAAGCTGTTTCCACACGAAAGCCGTTTGAATGCAGTGCTGGAGCTCAGGCTGATCTGGTCCTTCTGGTAGACGGATCCTGGAGCATCGGCCGCACAAACTTCAGAAAAGTGCGTGACTTCCTGGAGGGCCTGGCTGTCCCCTTTCACATTGGACCACAGGGTGTGCAAATAGGTGAGATGTTATTTCATATCATCTATATACATTGTATATGCATTGCAGTTTCAAAGCTTAAATAAAAAAAAACTTAAATATTTACGTTTATACATTACCATTCAGTTTGGCATCTGTAAGAAATGTTATTAGAGTTTAAAATAAGTTTTTTTTTATTTAACTATAGTTTAAAATGAAATTTATTCCTGTGAAGAAAAGCTGAATTTTCAGCATCAGTCTTCAGTGTCACATGATCCTTCAGAAATCATTCTAATACGCTGATTTGCTGCTCAAGAAACATTTCTAATTATTATCAATGTTGAAAAGAGTTGTGCCGCTTAATATTTTTGTGGAAACTGTAATACATTTTTTCAGGATTCTTTGATGTATAGAAAGTTCAAATTAAAGGATCAGCATTTATTTGGAATATAAATATTTTGTAACATTATAAATGTCTTTACTGTCACCCTTGATCAATTTAATGCATCCTTGCTGGTTAAAAGTATTAATTTGTTGTCATTTCAGCATTATCTCAGTACAGTGGAGATCCACGTACTGAGTGGCATCTTAATAACTTCACCTCTAGAGAGCCGCTCCTGGAGGCCATCAGGAACTTCAGATACAAGGGAGGCAACACTTTCACAGGTAACTGTAGATATTACACCCAGTATATTTCTTAACAATCTGGGATTAATAAATGTTCTAAAAAGGAAGGCTCAGAGTCTAATTTCTTGTTGGATGAGCCATATTCAGAGTCGTTGGACAATGCAGATAAATGCATCCCTGTGAATGTATATTGTCTAATAATGTACATTGCTAGGCAACCTTAAAGATAAGCATTTACCTGTAAATATACCTTCATATTTTAGTTATTGGACTGATACTGATAACATTAACAAGCTACAAAAATTACAGGCTAGAACCAGTATAACCAATGTCATGCATCCTTTAATATCTATTGAACATTTATGTTTTTTTTATAATATTGTTGTTGTCACCATTTATAAGCAATTTTTTTTACAACGGTAAAGAGGGTTTTAGGCAGTCTGATTTGCATTATATCCAACACATCTTGTTCACTGTAAAGTTACTAAAAGCACAGCATCTTCTGGCTGCTTGTTTTTTGTTACCTAATAATCTGAATCCTGTTGACTTAATCCTATATGAAACCAATACGAGAGTTTTTCTGCAAATTTGAACATCTTCCCTGTTCATTTTTAACATTATAATGCCATTATTTCAGGCCAGGCTCTCATACATGCTCTTGAGAACAATCTGAAGAAGGAGGTGGGGGCACGACCCAACACCCCACAGTTCCTGCTGCTGCTGACTGATGGGAAATCTCAGGATGATGCTATTGCTGCAGCCAACAGGCTGAAGAATGCCGGCATAGAGATCATTGCTATAGGTGAGAGCCTCTTTTAGCAAATTACACATTAATTGTAATGAATTTCAGAGGTGCCTTGTGAAGATGAATGCTGTTTGCTAATGAATTCGCAACAGTTCAAAAGTTTAGAGTCTGTAAGATCTTTTTTTATGTTTTTGAAAAGTCTCTTTTGCTCACCAAGGCTGCATTTCTTGGATCAAAAATATAATCAAAACAGTAATATAGTGAAATTTTATTATAATTTACAATAACTGATTTTTTTATTTGAATATATTTTAAAATGTAATTTATTCCTGTGATGGCAAAGCTGAATTTTCAGCATCATTACTCCAGTCTTCAGTTTTACATGATCCTTCAGAAATTATTTTAGTATGCTGATTTTGTGGTCAAGAAACATTTCTTATTTTCAGGATTCTTTGATTTATTATTTAGGGCATTTGTGGCATAATGGTTGGAGAGTCAAATTTGTTAATCGCAGGTTCGATTTTCACTACTCACTGCTCCTAATGTGAGTGCATTAACTTGGTCGTTTAAATGCGGAGGACAAATTCTGATTATGGGTTTCCATACTTGGCCTTCATTTCACATTCACGTTGAATATAAAGTTCAAAAGAACAGCATTTATTTTAAATATAAATCTTATGTAACATCATCACTTTGTCACTTTTGTTTTTAACAATTTTATGCATGTTTGCTGAATACAAGTGTTACTTCTTTTTAAAAAATCTTACTGGTCCCAATCTTTTGAATGGTAGTGTAAATACTGTATATGTTATACTATGCATACTGAATATTATGCATACTGAAATGACCTATAGTTATGTGTATATTAACATATAAAGTGTTCTTTCTTTCTTTCTTTCCCACTCATGTCCAGGTGTGAAAAATGCAGATGAGGCAGAGTTGAGGCAGGTGGCGTCTGAACCGCTGGAGCTAAATGTGTATAATGTGAATGATTTTCCTCTGCTCAGTAAACTGGTGGGAAGACTAGCACGCATCCTCTGTGGCAAGATTGAAGACCGTATTAAAGTGAAGAGTAGGTCAATCACACACACATTAGCCTTCATTATATTGATCTGACAGGTTTCTACCACATAACCCCATTAAAACAAAACGGTATGTGTCTTTTGCGAGAAGGAATAGAGCGTCCCACTCAGGACCCAGTTCTGTCCTATCCCAGCCCAACTGATCTGCAGTATGTAGGACTAGGCTCGAGAGAGGTGCGCCTGCGTTGGACCATCCCCAGCAAAAGACATAAATTAGATCAGAAAAACAGATGGCTGCTTCTCATGTTTAAAATAACAACCTAAAGTGACGTGTGTAACCAAGTGGTTACACATACTTGGAATTTCGCTCTGCATTTTACCAATCCAAGTGCACACACATACAGCAGTGAGTAGTGATTGAATACACACACACACACACACACACACCATGAACACACTCCTAGCGCAGTGGGCAGCCATTTTTGCTGCAGTGCCCAGGGAGCAATTGGGAGTATTGTGGGTGCAAGAGAGCGCTGTTCATTCACTTCCCGCACCGACATTTCCTGACGGTACTGATAACTGAACCCATGATCTTCCTTTTTGTTCCTCAAAGATAAAAATAACATGAAACTTGAATGGAAACTGTCAGCCAGTATATGGTAGTAAAATGTCTACACCAACTGCTCTGGACACAAATGCTGCAGCTCTTTTGAAAGAAGGACTTTTGCGAACCCTTTTGTGACTGACATAAAATAATCACTGAATCATTTTGAAGCAATTCATTGACATGAACTGGAACTGATTCATAATGCAGTAATAACAAAATAGCATTTTTTACTTTTCAAACTCCCATGCTCAGCTCTTGACCCTGTCATACACCCTCTAACTCAGAAGTTGAGTTTCTTGCCACACCAAATCAAATTGAGTCCCATGCAGACCTCTTTCTCTAAGTTTTATGCTCATTCCCTTTGTTCTTTCACTCGTCTGTCTGTTTTTTTTCAGTTCCATTGCCGTCTCCTCTCAGTTTGCAGTTTCCCATGTTCAGTCACAGCACTCTGAAGATCACGTGGGTCCCTGGAGCTGTCGATGTTCCTGCACACCGCATCATCTACAGCACCAATCACGGCAGTGACGTCAAGCAGGTGAGAAGATCCCAGAAGTCACTTGTTAGGTTTTTGATGTTCCACCAAAACCTCTGAGTCTTCTTTCTTGTCACATTTTAGTAATACTTGTACAGCTTGTTACACTACTGTTCAAAAACTTGAGAAATAAATACTTTTATTTAGCAATGACCAGTGCTTGAAGTGGGCCGGTACGCACTGGTACGCAGTACCGGCACTTCAATATTTTAGTCTTTAGCGTACTGCCACTTTTTCGTGCGTACCGGCACTTATTTTTTTCCACTTCAAGCACTGGCAATGACTCATTAAATTGATCAAAAGGGATGTTAAAGACTTTAATAATGTTTCCATTACAAATAAATGCTAATCTTTTGAATGTCCTATTCATCAAAGAATTCTAAAAAAAAAGTATCACAGTTTCCACAAAAATATTAAGCAGCACAACTGTTTTGAACATTGATGATAATAATAAATGCACCAAATCAGCATATTTGAATGATTTCTGAAGGTTCATGTGACACTGAAGACTGGAGTAATGGCTGCTGAAAATTCAGCTTTGCATCACAGGAATAAATTACATTTTAAAATAGATTCAAATAGAAAACAGTTGTTTTTAAATTGTAATACAATTTCACAATATTACTGCAATTTTCGATCAGATAAATGCAGCCTTGGTGAGAAAAAGAGACTTCTTTCAAATCCATTAACAAAACTTAACAACTCCAAACCTTTGAGCAGTATTGTATGTCTCATTTATTCTCTCTGTTTCTCAGGTGGAGGTCAAAGGTGTGAACACAGTGTTGCTACAGAATCTGTCTTCCCTCTCCAGGTATCTGGTGTCAGTGCAGTCTCTCTACGAAAAGGGCCTGTCCACTCCTATCACAGCCAATGTCACTACCTGTAAGTTACACACATTTTTTTAATGTTTTATTTTGTTACTCCAATTTGGAAGATGTTGTTGATCTGCTCTTTGATCTTCTAGTAAGGGTCCCAGCTCCCTCAGATCTGAGAGTCACTAACTTCTCTAGCAGTGACTTAACAGTGCGATGGGAAGCTGCAGCAGATGACGTGGTCTCCTATCTCATCAAATGGATCTCTCTCAGTGAAGGAGACCTCAGACAGGTTAGATCCAACTCTTTCACTTCCTGTGTTATGTCTGTGCAGTCAATACTGATTGAAATAGCTACATAAATTTGTGCTTTAGCCTGTATAATAAGGTAATAATAAGTGGTAATTCATGGACATATTGCAGTTGACAGTAGATGGGGAGAGTGAGGGGGCAATCTTGGAAGAGGTTGAAGAAGATAAGGAATATCAGATTTCACTCTCTGCATTATATGCCGATGGTGCTCAGAGTGAGGCTGTGGCCATACGATACAGCACCTGTGAGTATATGCACTTATATAAGCACGTGATACCTTTGATTACAACACATGAATAACTGTTGCATTTTTTGTGCTGCTTTAGTATCTGGAGGCGGTCCGAGCAGTTTATCCATTTCAGAGGAGACAGCAGTCAGTATGCTGGTCACCTGGGTTCACCCCAACTCTCATGTGCTGCAGTACCGTGTGTCATACACTCCACTTAATGGGGATGTGAGGGAAAACACAGTGAGTGCTTTTAGAAGAGTGAAACCTCTTATTTTGTATTGCCTGTGTGTATTTGAATTGTCTTATCTCTATCTATGTGCCCTATAGATTCCATTTTTAGGGACCATAGAGACTTGGGTAGCCTACTTGAGCTATTATGGCAACCACCCAGAACCATTTAGAAAAAAGGCATTTAAAACCACTCAGGCCACTTTAGCAACCGCATTGCAATAGCTTGACAACCACCCACAACACCTGAAGATTGTGGCATTGACTTATGAATGGGCAAACACCAGTCGTATTTCTTCAGACAACGTAAATATCTAGTTTTCACCAAATAAATGAAAACATATGATAACTGAAATAAAAACATAACTGGAAAAAAAACTTTAAATTACAAAACAATTCAGTGACTCTCAAATTAATAAAATAACAATGACCTCAAAATCAAGCTGATCACTCAATCTTGATAGTGATAACACTAGATGGCCCTGAGAAATGTAACACTGCTATATATTAATTTATTATTATATTATAATATTGATATCACACCATATGATATCACACCATTCAAAAGTTTTAAGATTAAAAAAAAAGAAAATAAAAAGGATGCATTAAACTGATCAAAAGTGACAGTAAGGATATAGTAATATTTATATTTATATTTCAAACAAATGCTGTTCTTTTGAACTTTCTATTGATCAAAGAATCCTGAATAAAATGTATCACAGTTTTCACAAAAATATTAGACAGCACAACTGTTTTCAACATTGATAATAAGAAATGTTTCTTTAGCACCAAATCATCCTATATTTATTTCCGCTGAAAATTCAGCGTTGCATCACAGGAATAAATTACATTTTAAAATATATTAAAATAGAAAATGACAAAAAAAGAAAAGAAAACTGAACTAACGGATAAAATGAAAATCGAAATAAAAACTCAATTCAAAACTATAATAACCCTGGAGCATCTCACTATTGCTTAATATGTTTGCTGTGTTTTAAATGAGGTGAGGTTTAATGTTGTCATGTTGGTTAAATAGGTGTCATTGCCAGGCAGCGAGAGGCACGTCCTGCTGCAGAATCTGCTGCCTGACACTCGTTACAGTGTGCTGGTGACTGCTGAGTACCGCAACCGAGAGGGTGGCAGCGCCTCAGCCCAGGGGAAGACCAGTGAGTCTCTCACACACACACACACATCAATACAGTATCTCTAGTGTGTGCTGACCAAGTATATACTTTCCACTTGACACTGCACTGCCAGAATGTGTCTTGTATTTAATCTCCTCTCTGCACAACCAGCTAGCCTGCGGGTGAGCAGTGTGAGTGTGGTGCGGTCTGACCACTCCAGTATATGTGTGTCCTGGAGGCCCGTACCAGCTGTCAGTGGTTATCGCATAGTCATCCAGGCTCTCAGAGGTACCAGCTCTGAAATAAAGCATCATTAACTGTTTTTTGGAAAAAGTTGAACAGGCAGTTTGTTTTGGGTCATTTATTTCTCTCTCTCTCTCTCTCTCTCTCTCTCTCTATGTTTGTGCTCAGATAAACAGACTAAGGAAGACAAAGTAGATGCTGCTAGCAGCAGCCACTGTTTCTCTGAGTTGCAGCCTGAAACGATCTACCGCATCAGTGTGCACTCCCATCTGGGAACAGTAGAGGGCCCTGCGGTCACTATCCTTCACCCTACAGGTCAGAATCCTGTTGGAGACATACTTCAGCCTAAAAAATATCTGATGTTATGTTTTGCTCAATTGTAATAGCATGTAATTCTCTTATAAAGCAACTGCTCCAGTGAGAATCCAGGTTCCTCCTCAACTGCATCCCATACAAAGAGAAGGTAAGAGTTGCAACAGTTAAGGCCTGTTCACACCAAACACAAATATTTCCATGAATATTCAGCGTGACCAAGATTTTGAAACAATGCGCTTTTTTCATCTATTCATACCAAATAAATTAATTTGACAACAGAGCAAAGCTGTTTTTCTTTGGTGAGTGGATCGATTCTTCATTCAGCAATGTAAACGTAAATGAACTGAAAGCAATTCGCTTTGCTTTTCTACTTCACTTCTGGTGTGAACAGCCCTTTACGCTGCTTGTGGTAAAAACAGCTTTCTTCAAAGATAACATGGTGACTTTCTTTCCTTCTCAGTGTGTCCTGAGACAACAATCAGAAATCATGTGGTTAAAGGTATGGTCATATTTACATTTTACACTTATGCATTTGGCAGATGTTTTATCTAAAATTACTTAAATGGAATTTTAGGTGTACATATGTTCAATTCATGCATTCCCTGGGAATCAAATCAACGACCTTGGCATATGTCAGACATTGTATCAGACATGGGCATGCTCTACTTTTGAGCAAAGTTTTGCAGAGTAATAACCAAGATTATAGCCTACTACTTTTCTAAGAGAACAACATTGTGCCACTGCACGGCTCAACAGCAAGAATTGTTCTGTTTGCCCAGTCAAGCCAATACTTCATAATTTCACTGGTGCCCAACACACACAAATTATATATTGAAGAATTAAATGTTTGATGATATATTTTCATTTATATATTTTTTATTTCTTATTTTAATACATTTATAATTTAATATTATAAATGTATTTAAAAAATGTATAATAGTTATTTTGAGCCCTGTACCATGAACATGAATTTGTGTGTGTTTTCTAGGCTTTGACATGATGGAAGCATTCGGTCTAACTCAGAGAGCTCACTCTACTATCGAGGGTGTGGCAGCTGAACCTTTCATCTTCAGCACCTTACCCAGTTACACCCTCTACAGAGATGTACAGCTGACCCAGAGCACAAGGTGAGAAACACAAAACACACACATGCACATATTATTAAACAGCTGTTACACCCTTCATTCAGTGCTCACACCCTGTCTGTCTGTCTATCTCAGCTTCATCCACCCGGCTGGCTTTTCTCCAGAACACACCATCAGCACGGCCTTCAGGCTCTTGCAGGATTCACCCAGGGAGCCCTTTGCACTCTGGCAGCTCACGGACAATGACTTCCAGCCCAAGATGGGGGTGGTGCTGGACCGTGAGTGCCTGGACATTTCTGTAGATAAAATTCTAGAATGGCTCCAATTCAGTAGCAGGGCTATTGAATTGTAAATCCCAAGTTCATTAGATCCTTATTCTCTGTTCTGTCATTTAGCTGAGAAGAAGGTTCTGCTGTATTTCAGTCTGGACTACAGAGGAGAGATACAAGAACTGACCTTTGACCAGCCACAAGTCCACTCAGTTTTCTATGGCAGCTTTCATAAGGTTTGTGTGAAAGGTTTTTTGGTTACTGTCGATCAGTCAGACAAGCTTTACAGAATGTCCCATAGGAATGAACTGGAGATTTTCAACAATGATAGTTATTATTTGTATGTATCAGCCATTTCACTTTAAAAATGTAATCACAATGTAGGCAAACACTTCTCAACATCAGCTTAAAAGAGAAAAACCTCATTTGAAAGTTTACATTTTTATATATATATATGTATATATATATATATATATATATTTTTTTTTTTCAGTGTATTTTGGAGAATATCCATATAATAGTTTAAAAACGGTTTAAAAATTGTTTCCAAAAACACAGATCCTCTAGCAACAGTTTCTAGGAAAGGATTGGTCAGTAATGTTTTACAACAGGGCTTAGCAGAGAATCAGTTGAGTACTTTGAGTGAAGGAAGAAAAGAAATACGACATTTAAACTGCCACTGATTCTTCTCATCTCTTTAACTGATTGGCAGATCCATTTGTCCGTCAGTCAGGTGAGTGTATCTCTGTCTGTAGACTGCCAGCGGGTTGGCGAGAGGCCCGCACGCCCCCTGGGAACTTTGCCCACTGATGGTTTTGAGATGTTGGGCAAACTAGTGAGGACACGTGGACCTCACAGCGGATCTGCGGCTGTGAGTCTCACTTCATGACCAGAAACATACTGTGAACAGTAATGTATATACTGTATACATATTAAGGCATATTGTATTTTTCTCTAGTTTCAGCTGCAGTCCTTTGAGATTGTGTGCAACACTACTTGGGTATCAGAAGACAACTGCTGTGATCTGCCCTCACAGGTACATGATCAGTCTAGGTTGAGTTGACATATCAATATGGATGGCACTGAATAACATTAAGTAGTGCAGGATGTCTTATTTTAAGTGTCACTCTCTGTTCTCTAGAGAGATGAGGAGAGCTGTCCTGCCCCTGCTTATGCATGCACCTGCACCACCGACGTCCCTGGAGCACCTGGAGACACTGGGCCACCTGTGAGACTACAGTGCTGGATTTTTAAACTGACACAAACATTAGGAAGCTTGTGAAATCATTTTAGTAGTTGTTGAAATAATCAGTGTTATGATAATTATTGGTGTAATGATACGTTTATATTCAGGGGAGACCTGGCCCTCGTGGGGAGAAGGGAGAAAAAGGAGAGGTGGGACAAAAGGTAAGGAAACTTGCATGCAAAGTTGGGTTTGAACCTACAGCCATTATGTTAACCACTAATTTTAAAATGTAAACATTTAAACAATTTAAAAGTAACTGTTTTCAATTTGAATATATTTTAAATATATAATTTATTCCTGTGATGGCAAAGCTGAATTTTCAACAGCCATTACTCCAGTCTTCAGTATCACATGATCCTTGAGAAATCTTTCTAATATGTTGATTTGCTGCTCAAGAAACATTCCTTCTTATTATTAATGTTCAAAAAAGTCATGTTGCTTAATATTTTTGTGGAAACCATGATACATGTTTCAGGATTCTTTGATGAAAAGAATGTTTAAAATGTCTTTACTGTCACTTTTGTTTCTGTTTCTGTCCCTTTTGTGCATCTCTCCAGGGAGAGGTGGGTCCACCTGGTAAATCGGGCCCTGAGGGCGGCTTTGGCGCTCTTGGACCCTCTGGTCCTCGGGGAATAACTGTAATGGGCAAAGTGGTATGCCTACACTTGTTCTACAGAAAAGATGTAATGTATATTAGCATTTGGAACAGATTTAAACCCTCTTTCTTTGTCTTAATAAGGGCCCACCAGGAGCAAGAGGGGAAAAAGGAGATATTGGAAGGCCTGGGAGCCAGGTAAGCTTCAAAATCCATCTTATAGGCCATGGTTATAGCTGATCATAGTAGTGTTTTTTTTCCTCTGGAATATCTCACATTTTCTGCACTTTGTGTTCATAGGGTTTACCAGGGCCTCCTGGTCCAAAAGGTGAAGAGGGCATGGCTGGTCCTAAGGCAAGTCTCTGTGTGGTTTGAGGCAGTTATTGTCCTATTTGTGTTTGAAATGTTCAGTCTGTCATTCATCTTTGTGTCAATAAATTGCCCACAGGGCACCAGAGGAATGGAGGGTAATATCGGTAGCCCAGGAATCCCAGGACCAAGAGTAAGACAGCCATACTTATATGCATTCAAGGAGTATCTCATACTGTACATGCTTTCACTGTACTCTTTTTTTTTTTACATTTCTGTGTCTACACTTTGTAGGGTTTCCAGGGTATGCCTGGTCATCCAGGGCCAGTGGGAGAGAGAGGGCCATTAGGTTCTGTAGGGCCCACAGTGAGTAAAATTGTGCTGTATTACTCTTTCATCCATACATTCCAGCCAAGATAGATGTCCAGAAAGCATTTGATATATTTGAAAACATTTGGATAGAAATTGGCTAATGTTAAGTAGATGTTCCAGATTTTATTTTCCTCTTTCATAGGGTCTTTCTGGAAGTAAGGGTGAGAGAGGAGAGAAGGTGGGTTACAAAATGACATCTTTGCTATATGCAAACCTTAAAATGGATTTTGTTTGTTTTAATAGTTCTTCTGTTTATTAGGGTGAGCCACAGTCTCTTGCCATGATCTACCAGCTTGTTACACAGGCCTGCGAAAAACTTGTGCACAGTAAGTTGTATATTCACTACATCCATTTTAATTAAGTCACAGTAAATGCAGAATTTAAAAGCATCTTTAATGGGAATCTTGGCCTGAGTAACGGCATATCAGTTCTAATAAACTGTTCTAGATGAAGTCCTGAAGTTGGATGCTTTTCTGAACGAGATGAATCGAAAGCCAGTGCCCATCCAGGAACCAGTAGCACCACCAGGAGAGCCTGGGATACCAGGGGGAAGGGGGCCACCTGGATCCCGAGGCCCTCAGGGTCGACAAGGAAGCAGAGGAGAGTCTGGGAAACCAGGGTACCCTGGTGAGCAGGGTAAGCCTTGACACTTTCATTTCTTTGGAGATGCAATCTCCTAGGCAAACACCACATCTGATGGTTGCCATTAGATACATTAGTGTTTTTATTGAAATTCTGTATTAAGTTATGTAAATAGTTCTGTGATTCACTTATAGGACGCAGAGGGATGTCTGGTGAGAAGGGCTCTCCAGGAGCAAATGTGGTGGGACCACAAGGAATAAAAGGTTTTGCAGGTATTGAAACATATTTGTGTATCCCACAGCTGTGTTTGTAATTTTTAAAGGGGTCTCCATTATTTATATTATCAAATTTAGGTTTATTTAGCAAAAGTATCAAAAACATTGCAAATATATATTTTTAATTAGTATTTTTGTCTTGTTTTCAAATAAAATATCTAAAAAACTCGTTTGAAACAAGATAAATTTACCTGAGAGACACAATAAAGTAGTAAAGGAGTCTCTGCTGCTCACCAAGGCTGCATTTATTTGATCAAAAAATACAACAAAAACTAATTTGTAACTGTGATACACTTTTTTTCAGGGTTCTGTGATGAATAGAAAGTTCATAGTTCAGAACTCTTTTCAAAAGTGTCTTTACTGTCACTTTTGATCAATTTAATGCACCCGTGCTGAATAAAAGTATTTTTCTTTTTAAAAAAATCTTACTGACCTCAAACTTTTGAGCAGTTGTGTATATCTTGAATTATTATTTTTTTTACATCACTGGCATATTGTTTTTATTTGTCTTTGATTAAAACCCTAATCAAATTTAGTGAATTTATGATTAAAACATGAAAAACTATGCACAATAGGGATTTGAAAAATATATTTTTTCTATATAAGTGTCTTTACTGTCACTTTTGATCAATTTAATGCACCCGTGCTGAATAAAAGTATTTTTCTTTTTAAAAAAATCTTACTGACCTCAAACTTTTGAGCAGTTGTGTATATCTTGAATTATTATTTTTTTTTACATCACTGGCATATTGTTTTTATTTGTCTTTGATTAAAACCCTAATCAAATTTAGTGAATGTATGATTAAAACATGAAAAACTATGCACAATAGGGATTTGAAAAATATATTTTTTCTATATTTTTTTTTTCTGAAAATTATTCCTGTTATTTTATATACATTTTCTTTTACACAAACCCAAATGATATCTTGTAATGATTTGTTAAGTGTTAATTGCACCACTATTTATTTCTACTTCACCAGGACCTCCAGGTGAAAGTAAAATAGGGGAACCAGGTCCCAAAGGTGAGGATGGTAAAGCAGGACCTCTAGGTATTCCAGGAGCTTCAGGTCAGCAAGGAGAAATTGGACCCCCTGGTATATGTGACAGCAGTGGATGTTATCAAGGACCCCCAGCTGCAGGTAAAGCAATGTGTCATTGTGACCACAATAAAAAACAGTGCAAGTTCATGTCTGACCTGTGGGTAAAATTACTGTTCATATCATTTTTCAGAGGATCCCTACCTTGGATACCAGCCTTGAGTTGAGAAGTTACTGTTTTACTGCAGCACTGCCAGAATAATCTCTCTGCCCAGACTTCGTAGAAAGACACTGTGTGACTTAATGGATGGAGATTCTGCCAGACGCTGACTTTGAATGAGCCTGCTGATGGACTCTTTTGACTATATTTTCTCCTTGTGGTAGTTGATCTCAGCTCAATGCTTCCATTCTGAGATCACCAAAGCACTGTGACCCTGTCTTTTACCCAGCATTCAACCTGATCTACTGCTACGAGACTACAGTAGATTCATGTGCAGAACTTTTTGTGCAGCACAGAGGAAATCACAACACACTCAGACTCTATTTTACAGAGATATTTTGGTATCCAGACAAGGAACTAGTGTATTACCGAACAACTGCTAAAATCCGCACTAAGACTGTTTCTAATATTTTACTTTAAGTATTTTATTGTATTTAATGCACTGTATGGGTTTTAAATTTATATTGTTGAAGGCATATTACTTTCAATGTTCTCCATTCATGTTTCTTGACCTCTTTGTTTTTTGTATCAAGTGTTTTGTTTAAAAATATGAAATAAGCAAAGTTTTGCAAGAGCAATACAGATGTTAATATGAAATACACTGTGATATTATATTAATTGTCTTTATACATATGCAGAAGTGCTGTCCATAGTATTTTATTGGATTATACCAAGTGAACTGGTCTTTTGTTTTTGTGTTAATACATGTAAACGTGTCTGAAATGAAACTGTTAAAGATAAAAAAACAGTTGACTCACCTGAGATCCGTCATGCTGCGTCAATGAAATGGTTGCTATTCACATTCACTGAAAAACATTAAGAAATAATGTATAAAAAAAGATAACTGCTGTTTACAAGAATACCATTTTCACAAGCATAATTTTAGTATGTAATAACAGCAGTGAAATCACTCATAACGTGGCATCATTTTCATCAATCTTTCAAAAGCAAACTTTTTTTTTGATGTAATATAGTTTCAGATGCCTTGCTGGACCTATTAAATCAACAATACAATCCGAGTATTTCATTGGGGAAACCTTTTAGTTCAATGTAAATGGCATGCCAGTGCAATGAATACAACTTTTCATCGTTATAATTGCCGCAACCTGCAAATAAGTTATTTTCCCATTATTATTATTATTTTTTCTGGGTGTGCCCATAATAGGGTTAATTACTATTGTAATGTTGGAGTCTGAAGACTTTATCCCAATGTGCAGTGTATCTAACATGCAACTTTCCTGTAAATTGAAGCGATTAAACCTAGGGTTTTGCGACTAAATTGTATTGTACTGACACATTGCGCTACTATTGTACAACTGTCCAAAACAATTGTTGGATGATCTCAGTATTTGAACTGGTGAAATATGTGCTCCGGAACCAAAGGATGGCGCTAGTGATTTCTACGGACAACGTACCTGATGTAAACATCCGGTGTTTATTACGTCGGAGACATGGCGAGCAGGAGAGGTAATGCGAAGACCGGGGAGCAGGCTGACAAATATTCTGTTCTGCTGCCAACCTACAACGAGAGAGAAAATCTCCCATTGATTGTGTGGTTGCTGGTGAAGTACTTTGGCGAGAGGCAAGTGTGTTGTTATTTAAAGTCGATGGGTGAGAATCGGAATACAACCAATTGTCAGACTGTAGAGTCCTAATGATGAGCTGTCAGTGACTAAGATGAAGAGTCGCTAAGCTGAACGTAGATATTTCGTTGATTTTAAAAAGAGCGTTCTTATTCAGTTGGCCGTGTTTTAATGCAGTGGATACAACTACGAGATCATAGTGATTGATGATGGCAGTCCAGACGGAACGCTGCAGATCGCCGAGCAGCTGCAGAAGATCTACGGCGCTGACAAGATTGTGAGTTGTGCATTATGATACACACCACATGACTGACAGCTTGTCGAAAGAAATCATGAAAATCTGGCATCTCTCTTCTTTTTTTAGCTCCTGAGACCGCGAGCAAAAAAACTGGGATTAGGTAAATTGGCTCATATTTACTAATACTTCTGATAGCTATAGAAATAGCGTGACTGAGCTTCTTGTCATTTCAGGAACGGCGTACATCCACGGCATTAAACACGCGTCAGGAAACTTCATTATCATTATGGATGCAGATCTCTCGCATCATGTAAATACTCTTCCAGTGTATACTGTTTTGTACCTCCTTGAGTAAATCCTGATATTCATGGTGCCCACGGCCGTGGAAATACTAAGATAGTTTCATATATTTCTCTTGGATGGAGTACAACATGCTAACAAGCTTTATTGATATTGAGAATCATTATTTTGAGTCGGTTCTTTTCAGTGAATTTATGGAAGCTCATTTCTGCCACATAAGAAAAACAAATCTTGCTTTGGTAAACCATAATTATTGAGATAAAAAAAAAGTCCTAATTATATGATTTCAAAATTGTGAGAAGCGGTCATAATTATGAGAAAAAAAGTTGTGATTATGAGATACTAAGTCATTATGATATCAAAAGTCTTAACGACTCCTTAGAGAAATAGTAAATTAATTTTAGAAACCACTGGAAATGTCATGGAAATCAATTTGTTAAAATGTTGGATCGCTTCAAGCATGTTTACTCAAAAGTATCAGGAATTTAAAATGAATCATTTGTTCCTGCTTTCACCAAGTGAAAAACCTTCAGGAGCATTGGGGTACATTAAGTGTTGTTGTTTTTTTCTTCCTCACAGCCAAAGTTTATCCCACAGTTCATTGAGTAAGTCATTTTCTTTCAATTACCTTATGCCTCTACTGTTAAAAGACTTTTTTTATCTGCTCCTTGTTTTGTGTAGTGTAGTTTTACTATAATAGCATTATCATGTGCACTTGTATAGCAGCCACTTTCATGGATTTTTTTATTTGTTCAGAAAACGGAAAGAGGGTGGATATGACCTGGTGTCTGGCACAAGGTACAGAGGGGACGGTGGTGTTTATGGGTGGGATCTGCGCCGGAAACTTATCAGGTATGTGACCGTAAACTTCAGCTGACTACAGGAACTACGTTTTATAATATCCATCTATATTAGAAATTTGAGACTGTCTATTACTGCCATATATACATGCAGTGGGTATAGAAAACAATCACCCCCTTTAAAATAATCAAATTTTGTTGCTTTGCAACCTGAAATGAAGACGGACAGTTTGTTTTATCCAGCTGTATTTACATCCAAGTGAAAGATAAAACACCAACATGTCAGAAAAGAAATACCCCCTTTTGTCAGTATTTTGTTGAACCACCTTTTGCTTTATTTACAGCCTTTATTCTGTTGGGATATGTGTCTGTCTTTACTAACTTTGCACATCTAGACTTTGTGATATTTGCCCACTCTTCTTTGCAGAACTGCTCAAGGTCAGTTAAATTTGATGGTGAGTGTTTGTAGACTGCAGTCTTCAAGTCATTCCACAGATTTTCAATGGGGTTTTTAAGTCTGAGCTCTGACTAGGCCATGCGAGGACATTCATCTTTTTCTCCATCCACTGTGTGCTCAGTTTTGCTGTGTGCTTTGGGTCATTGTCATGTTGGAAGGTAAATATTCTTCCCATTGATAACTTACTGGCAGAGAGCAGCAGATTTTCCTTGAGAATATGACAGTATTTTACCCCATCCATTTTTCCTTCTATCCTGACAAGTGCTCCAGTCCCTGATGCAGAGAAACACCCCCATAACAGGATATGACCACCTCCATGCTTTACTGGAGGAATGCTGTTATTTGGACGGTGAGCTGTATTGAATTTCCGCCAGACATATAATTTGTTGTTGAGGCCAAATAATTTAATTTTAGTCTCATCTACCTCAGAATCTTCAAGGTTCATTTTGGCAAAGCTCAGTCATGACTGCATGTGGCCTTTCTTAAGGAGTGGCTTTTTTCTTGCAGCCCTCCCATACAAGCCACATTTGTGGAGAATTTGTAATATTGTTGTCACATGCACATAATTTCCACTCTGTCATAAATTCCTGCTTCAGAGTTGCCGTAGGCCTCTTGGTAGCCTCTCTGATCAGTTTCCTCCTGGCTCTTTCATTCAGTTTGGAGTGACGTCCTGATCCACGGAGGGTCTGTGTTGTACCAAATACCTTCCACTTCTTAATAATAGACTTCACTGTGCTTCTAGGCATTGATAAAGCCTTTGAATTTTTTTTGTATCCGTCTCCTGACTTGTGCCTGTCCACAACTTTATCCCGGAGATCTTTTGACAGTGCCTTGCCACCCATAGCTGATTGTTTGCTTCAGTTGCACTACCAAGGACTGAAATGCTCCAGGAAAGCTCTTTTCATGCTGAGCAAATCAAAATGACCACAGCTGATCACAGTCGAAAGTCTAATAGCTTGGTGTGCCATTGGGCCTGTTTACACTTGGTCACTTCATGCGTTTTTTCTGATTGGATAGCTATCCGATCATGAAAAGACCAGGTGTAAATGCCCTCCGAGACACATTCGAGACGGATATAAATCCGATCGCTCAAACCACTTCAGGAGGTGGTCTGGGCTGCATTCCAGACGAAACTCGAGAAGTGTAAATGCATCTGGTTGTTGAAACCACATATGTAAATTTTACTCCTCCCAAGATGTTAAAATAATAAATGTGTGAAAGCGTGTTATAGGCTATATGACATTAGCCAGACTGCGCATCGCTGCGGATGAGTAGCTGAGTATCTCTTCAGCAAGCCAACGCGCAAACTGCCACGAATTAAATGGAAAGTACCTAATATGCAGACGGTCAACACACAATCATCTTCATTAAAAGTAGTTAGACAAACTTATCTTTCCAGTGCTGATGCCGCACGCTCTCCTATTGCGGTCTTTGATCTTGAAATGAGCTGATAATTAATAAAATGCAGCGCTTATCTTTTGATTTCGTTGACGTGAACTCCGTTAAGTTTAAATATAGCTCGGGAATTGAAGATCTTATATCTGTTTAGCAACGACACATTTATGTGGCCAAGTGTAAATGGAAATGTTTTAACAAATCAGATAGATATCCGATCAGCGAAAACGCATGAAATGACCAGGTGTAAACAGGCCCATTGAGAAGGTGATTAGCTACACCTGATTTAGTTTACAAGTCATTTTAAGACTCCGTGATTTCTGTTTTTTCATTTTTTTTATATCTTTTCACTTGGATGTTATAAGTTGCACTGAGTAAAAACAGCTGGATAAAACAAAAACTGTGTCAAAATGTGATTATTTTAAAGGGGGTGATTCTTTTCTATAGCCACTGTATATATCACATCACTTTATGTATAATTGATTTTATGGCAAAAGATTACTTTTTTTTGGGAATGATTGTTTCCTTTTAGTCGAGGTGCAAACTTTATCACACAAGTGCTGCTCAGACCAGGAGCATCTGATCTCACGGGGAGTTTTAGGTAAGGGCATGTTAATAAATCAATCATTGTTCTTTTATTTATTTTTTTAAACATTGTTTTTATATCACAATATTGTATTACTGTCTCCTATCATGTGTTCTGCATTTCAGGCTCTATAAGACAGAGGTTCTTGAAAAACTAGTAGAGCAATGTGTGTCAAAAGGCTATGTGTTCCAGATGGAGATGATTGTCCGTGCTAGACAACTGGGCTATACTGTTGGAGAGGTCAGCACGCATCTCTCATTCCACATTTCTTATAAATCTTGTTATTCTTTAAACAAATAAAATCTAGTTTAGATCAGGGGTGCCCAACCCTGCTCCTGGCGATCGACTGTCCTACAAAGTTCAGCTCCAACCCTAATCAAACACACCTGAAGCAACTAATTTGGGTCTTCAGGATCATTTAAAAATTAAATGCAGGTGTCTTTGATTAGAGTTGGAGCTAAACTTTGCAGGACAGTCGATCACCAGGAGCAGGGTTGGGCACCCCTGGTTTAGATAATGCATTTACATAATAGGACTGTGAATTGTATTACTGTATTATACTGGAACTGTATTACATTTAATACATGTATTCATTTATACATTCATGTTAAGTAAAAAAAAAAATCTATTTAAAGTAGCAGGCTGCATTATTTTATGATTATCTGAAAGTGGTCTTGTCTGTCTATTACACAGGTTCCTATTTCATTTGTGGACCGTGTTTATGGGGAGTCCAAATTGGGTGGAAATGAAATCGTCTCCTTCCTGAAAGGATTGCTCACTCTTTTTGCAACTACATGACCTTTGACCTTATTTGGTTATGTTTAGTTTTGTGATATATGTTCAGTACTTATCACTGCAGTGGAACTGAAATTCATGCTTTCCAAGTAACAAGTTCATTACGATGAGTTATTTGTTCCATATCAGGCTACAGTACAGTAGTGTTTGGATTGCTTGGATTGACCACTTTCCATCTTCCAATTAGTTTGGTTAATTACTAGACTATATTTTGAAATGTACATTAAAATGTAAAAAAAAAAATCTACATTTTAATAAAAAGGACCAAATTGAGAAAGATGGATTTTTTTTTTCCTAACACTCTTCCAAAAGGTTTTTTTTGCAGCCATGGCATAGAAGAACCATTCTTGGTTCCCCAAAGAACCTTTCAGTGAATAGATCTTTAAAAAAAATAAAAAATTTAACCAATAATGCCAATAAAAAGAACTTTATTTTTAAGAGTGTATGTCATATAAACTGCATTTTCAAGGCTATAATCTTAAAATAAATTGGCATTGATGGTTCTTTGAAGAACCTTTAACATCTATGGAACCTTTCCATTCCACAAAAAGTTCCTTGTAGCCTTTGGATTTTTTAAATGTTCTTCACACTAAGAAAAATTGGTTGTTTTAAGAAGAACTGTTTCCAGAAAGGTTCTTTGGGCAACCCAAAATGGTTATTCCATGACAGTAGCTATGTTTCCATCACCCTGTTTTTATGTGCATTTTGAAGTATCGCATCAGAAACGAGTGATGGAAATGCCAAATTTCAGAAACAAATTCCTTAATTTGCAAAAACGTATTTACGCTCACTTGAGGTGGTTTTTGACTTGTGCAAAAAAGAGTTAATGTGAATAATGGGAGATGGAAACACATTTGCCGAATAAATTCTGACATAGCAAACATTAAACCCATGTAACAAAGCGGCTGTTTCCGCTGATGATGTTTTATTTACTGTTGGTTACTAGGTTACCAATACCACAGTCATCCACTCAAACAACTTCATGGAAACGCACCTAATTCACATTTGTTTTTTTGTCCTTTTTTGTGAATTTCGAAAAGATTTGCTTCATGTTTGGATGGAAACCCAGCTATTGCTGCGAAAAGCCCCTTTTGGAACATTTGTATATTGATCTTTTTTTTAACAGCCTGAGAACCGTTTTTTGTACTTCGAGTGTCTATAGAGATTTATGCTTTGAAATAAACATTTACTGCAAATCATTTTTGTTTTGCAATGTATTTGGACATTATCATCTGGATGTGTTATTTGTACAATACTTTGGACTTCCGTCAAAACTGATGGAAGTGGTATTAGGCACTTAATTTCACACATCAGTCAGTGTCAGTGGAAAACAATAGCCTACATCCTAAGAGAGCTACTGCCATCAATCTCTTGAGTAAGTGTCTACCCTATCTTGATGACATATCCAAAAAGGAAACATTTTCTTCTCTCTCTGGCTTTAGAGTGTCCAGTCCCAAATGACACCCAAACTAGTGTAATGCAAGGAACTGCTCGGGCGAGTTTGATGCAGCCAACACCAAGGGGGGAATAACTCCAGAGCTCAAGGACCAGAGGGAGGGGGAATCACCATGGCACAGTCTGCAACCCCAGCACTTCCCAAGCAGAAGTAGTGCCGGTGAGTTGCGCATGAGCGCGGTACAGCGCCACCACCCGAACTCATGCTGCTCGGATGCTGACTGAGTACTGAGGCACTGTATACATCCAACTCTGCGGGGGTAGATACCAGATGCAGAATTGACGCATACGCCTCTATCCAATCAAGTTTCCCCCTATGGGTTCATTCCATGTAACTGCACCCATTTACACCAATTTCGGGAGCATTTAATAAAACATTTTATGCGCGCACAGACACACTTGTGCATTTCGGTTAATCTTAGATGGGGGGTAAATATTAGATTGGTGGTCCTCTGACACCTCTCACCACATAATCCCCCACCCACCGCCTCTCCGTCGGAACAATGCTTTTTTTATGCTAATCAAACACACATGTCACTTCCGCCCCTTTTCACACGCCATTTTGGATAGTATAGGTACTGGACCGGGTCGTATTGTTTAAGTGGATGGCGGATTACGTTAATTGCTGTCAATTACATCTCGCGTCTTGTGGACTGTGCATCATCGCAAACGCAACACGCGCTCGGCGGTTCTCACTCCTTTTCCCTGCAGGACCCCCGTAGACCCGCACAGACACTGCTAGATGAGTTGCGGCTTCTCATTCCCGGCAGACAGACAGCTCTGGGTCGGCCCGTGACAGGAGTCGAGCTCCCTCTCTCGGCGTGGTGTGTCCGCCCGGGAAGCGGAGGACGAGGCGCTCGGTTCGAGGGACGGGAAAGTAACATTACGGGCTGCAGCTCGCGGGAGCGCGGGCCAGGTAAACTCGCTCCCCGTTGTGCGTTTGGGGAACGAAACCGACCGAGTATTGACTAAGAGACCTGCGAACTTACTATTAATAACTGGAGGAAATCTGAAAGGAGTAAACCAGACCCTCAGGTGGAAAACGTTGCTAACGTTATGTGTCATACAGTTGTTGAGCAGTTCTCGCAGGTCGTGAATTAAAAATAAAGTTTTTATTGCTGTGTTCTTACCATTGTAACTGAAGGTTTGGTAGCAAGCCGGGGGGGTTTATCGTTCACACAGACCTTAAATCAGACCGCTCGCTCCAGCCCGCTGTTATTTCTCCGTTTGCTTTAACAGTTAGGCTAACTCCTCGCGAAAAACTCGCGCTGCAACGAATCAATCCTTAAAGGGACCGTTCACCAAAGATCAAACTAATTATGTCATCGTTTATTCGCCCGCTCGTTGTTCTAAGCCCGCATTACTTTCTAATATAAGCTAAGGGAAATGTTAATCAGAATGACAGCCTCAGTCAGTTTTATTAGAAAAAAAGATGCACTGAACGTGAATGGTGACTGAGGCTGTCATTCATCTGCTTTTGTGTTTCACAAGTCGTGTATGGAGTAATATTAGGTTGAATTAATTATTTATATTAATTTGTATTTTATTCAATCTTTTTTTTTTTTGGTGAATTGTTCTTTTAATTAACGAACAAGTGCTGTCAGTTCAGCGCCTGCAGTTTTAGTAATAACGAATCAAAGTTGGCTTTTGGCATGTCAACAAACCAGACAGACCAACGTGTGACTGCTATTGGTCTCTAATTGGTCAGTTGTTTTCCCCGTAAGTGTGTTGTCATACTCATGTACTTTCCTTCTTGATATTACTCTATATAGTTTGTAATGATTGTTGGTCTTTGAATGGTAAGTTTGATATTTACCTTAGTATTTACCATCCTGGGTAGTATAGATGTCATTCAGCAAATTGCAGTGCTTGAATTTGACATTTAGACAGCTTATGTTTATCATGCTGTGTGTGTTTAATATATACAATATTATTTTTTGCAACTGTAGCAGTAGTGGGCCTTTGATGAAAAGATGGTGCTGAATGTATTTGACAGCACTGTGTTTTTCTCATTAACACAGGGTCCATGTTTTTGGATATGGACGACCATGAGACAGTTAATTAAGATGTTTGCTTGTGTACATGCGTATGTATCCAAACCAAGTCATCTGTATGCTAGGAGATTATCAAATAACCTCCACCCAGAGCAGACACCGCAGATATGGCTTTCCATGCACTGACCTCTACTGCTTCCTCAACAGGAGGCGCCATTCCAGGGCTGTAATGCAAAAGCCTGCATAAAAAAGGGAGCGGAAAAAGAACAGGCAGAACAGGGAAAGGCTTATATAACATGGAGGAAGAGCTGTCCTCTAGCGCCATCTAGAAAGGATGGGAGAAAGTCAGTGAGGAGATGAGGAACGCCTAACCAAAGAGAGAGAGAGCTCCTATTCAGTGCCGAAGTGAATTTGCTGCTCTTTGTTCAAGCAGGGTGTACCGTATGATGCTTGTCATTGGTGACGCCAAGAGCTGATGGAGGTTTTCCATGAAGGCAGGTCAGATAGGTACATGACCTTTAACCTTAGTTGAACTTTGACCTCATTTTTGCAGGCTGCTGTGGGATCGGCGTTATTTAGCATTGCAGTTGTGCATGTTTGGCTCTTCATGTACGATATTCATTAGAGCATAGATCTGCAATGCTGTTACTGTAGAATGTTGGCCACAGATTCATTGGACACATTTGTGTTTTTCGGTTGTGCGATCGTATTTTGAAATGGTGCCATCCCATAGACATCAAGTACTGAAGCAGTTGTACTTGGTGCTTGGAAAGATTTTGATTTGCTTTATTACATGTAAAATAGATTAAATGTATTAAAGAAATGAATACTTTTATTCAGCAAAGATGCAGGAAACTGTTAGAGTAAAGATGCACCAGAAGTGACAGTAGATTTCGGTTTCAAATAAATGAATTTTGTTCATCAACAAATCCTGAAAAATAAAGCATATAATGAAGCATTTCCACAAAAACATTAAGCAGCATGGCTGTTTTCGACATAATAATAATAAATGTTATTAATAATAAAACAATTTTAAGAAATCTTTAAAATGTTAATAATAAAAGCGCCCACCAAATTAGCATATTAAAATAATTTCTGAAGGATCATGTGACAGAAGACTGGATTAATGGTGCTGAAAATTCAGCTTTGCCATCACAGGAATAAATTAATCTTAAAATATATTAAAATAGAAAACAGTTATTTTAAAATGTAATAATATTTCACAATATTACTGTTTTTACTGTATTTTTGATCATATAAATGCAGCCTTGGTGAGCATAAGAGACGACTTTCAAAAACATTTAAAAAAATCTTTTGATTTCTTTAATCGTCACCTCATACGTTGACTCTCCTTATTCTAATTAACATTCTTATATGTAGAAGTGCCTTTGATGGTAATTGCATGCCACCATACAAAGGCCGCAAATAAGTTTCCTGTTGTGAAACGTCTCTTTGGAATTTAATTCATAAATACATTTGTTGGTTGTGGTTTTTGATGAAGAAATAAAAGTAAAATAAGAAAGCGATTATTGTAGAGTGTCAAAAGCTGTCTTTTTGCTGTCTGTGTTTAGGATGCAGCTCATTTTCCCAGGTTGTGATGAGAAAGATGCAGTCAGACACCTTTGTTTTGCTGTAGACCTTTTCCTCTCCTAGTGACCATTTCTCTGACATGAGCTTGTGATTATGATTTGGATTAAGGTGCATTTAAATGGTCAGATTGATAGTGTCACAGTGAGATATACTGATATATTATTCATGAATTGTTCCCTGAAATTATTCAAACAATACAAAATGTGTATTATTCATTCACGATGGTTATAATGTTGAATTTATTTTCAGGTGGCAGAATGTTTCAACTCCCAGTGAACAACCTCAGCAGTCTAAGGAAAGCGAGGAAGAATGTGAAAAAAGTGCTGGGTGACATTGGCTTAGAGTTTTGCAGGGAGCACATTGATGTAAGTAAATTTCTCTCTATTGTCTCCATAGGCAAGGAAGTACATGCTCAACATCATGGACCATCTGACTCACATTAAAGGGATATTTCACCCAAAAATGAAAATTACTCCATGATTTACTCACCCTCAAGCCATCCTAGTTGTATACATACCTGCAAACTAGTCGCTTTTCAGCAAAATTCGCCGTTTTGTATCAAAATATGTCATTTTTGTGAATCGTCTAGATCCGAAGACTTAGACAGGAGCTAGTAGACAGGAGTGTGTTCGACCAAAGTCCCTTTCTCAGTTCGACTTGAAGCAGCAATGCACAGAACGATCGCTGTATGACATCAAAGCACCGCGAGAGCTACAGTGAGCAGATGGCTCCGCATGCTTTCGAATCGCTCTCGCGGTACTTCGATGTCCGGTCGGTCTGCGCGCTGCTGCTTCAAATTGAACACACGTCATCTCACAGCCGGTCCGTTTCGACAGCACACTTGTGCTCACATCCGCATGTAAACCATAGACTGTATAAAAACATGGACCTAGTGTCCGTGACATCACCCGTAGATTTCCGAAGAGGGTTTTTGAAGCTCAAAGTGGGCGGAGCCGGCCGTCGCCATCTTGGCAGCGCGTCACTCCCAGATAATCAAAAATGGGCAAAGAGGCGGGATCAGATTGCTGAAACCACGCCCACCTAGCTCAACAGTGGTGACAGCAGCGGCAATCCACCTGTCACTCAAGTGGCCACGCCCTTAATTATGCAGAGCTTTAAGTCATAATATAATTTAAATGGATGAGTTATAAAAACATTCACCCCCTCACAGTTGTCATGAAAAGCAAAATTAGCTATATAGACAAATTATTTTTTGAACCAGGCTGTAAACATGTTTTTTTCTGCTGTAAAGTTGGGCATTTTAACATGGGGAGCCTTTGAGATTGACTCCCTTTTGCAGCCAGCCTCTAATGGCCAGTCAATGAATTACAGTTTAAATCACTTCCTTGTTGGCTTCACGAGAGAGAGCGGGAGGTTGCCGCTTGATGTAAACATGTCGTCGGCGTGAAAGTTCTTCATTGTGAGTTAAACAGACACAAAGTTCGCAATTTGTAATACAATATTGACTGTTTTTGCTCAAGTTCGCTGACGAAGTTTCAATCAAAGCCGCAGCAGAACTGTTTTGTGTCTCAGAGCAACACAGCGGTGTTTCGATACTTAATGAATCCAAGGTTTTGAATGAATCAAGTGAGTCAATGATTCAGTAACCCATTCATAAAGACCGTAGTCACTTGCCTCGTTTTTGAATGAATTACTCGCTCATTAAAACAGTAATTTACCTTAAATTACTCCACTGCTCACAAAGAGATGTATGAACACCGATGACAATAGAGTTGCACTGTCCAAAAAGCTTGTGGTATAAATGTGCTTTTTTTTTTACTTGAAGCATATGTTGTCTTTTTCCTTTATTTTGTTGTCAGAGTGCACCAGAACGCTTCATTTACATGTTAAATTCTCAAAAATGTTCTTCTGGGGGTTGGGGTGGATGCCCCCAGACCACCCTACAAGGGTCATATTACGAACTATGTCACCTTTTTGACGTCTTGTGAGTTTGCAGGTATGTGTATATGACTTTCTTCTTTCAGACGAATACAATTGGAGTTATGTAAAAAAATGTCCTGGCTCTTCCAAGTTTTATAATGGCAGTGAATAGTGATCGAGATTTTGAAGCAAATTAAAGTGCAAAAATCAATCATAAAAAATGACTCCACAGGGGGTTTAATGAAGGCCTTCTGAAGTGAATCAATGCATTTGTGTAAGAATAATATCCATATTTAAACTTTATAAACTGTAATCTGTAGCTTCCGCTAACTGTCTTATACAAATATACTATGTGTGTCCACGAGAGAGTGGCGTCCAGCGGATGACATAGGACGAGAATATGCTAGTTTTGCGAGAACCAAGTTTTGTTTCAAGCAAAGTAAAACCAGTCTTCTCTTGGCATACATCTAAATCCTCCGACTTTTTTTTGACTTAACAAATCCTTGTTTTGTACTTCTAATTCATTACTGGTGTTTTGTTTTGCTCTCTTGTCTGAGCTTTCGCGTTCATCACTTCAGTTTAATCTCCCCCCCTCCCTTGAATAGTACTATTCACTATTCACTTCTATTATAAAGCTTGGAAGAGCCAGGACATTTTTAATATAACTCCAATTTATTCGTCAGAAAGAAGAAAGTCATATACACTTAGGATGGCTTGAGGGTGAGTAAATCATGGGGTAATTTTCATTTTTGGGTGAACTATCTCTTTATGACAGCTCCAAATGATTTAGCGTTTTCACGTTACATTCTTTGTCACAGTGTAACTATTAGCTGTGTAGCTGTGAAATATGTGGCCAATCAGCTTGTTGGTATGCTTTTACTATTCGTCTTCTAACCTTGAATCTTAAGTGTTTTTTTTGTTGTTTTTTTTGTGCAAAAGCAATAACATATGATGCTGTTTCTTTAGATTATAAATAGGCCCATGTAAACTTTTTGTATTTGAGATTGCCAGAAACAAAGCCGCCTCTCTTGTTTTTGAATAAATTCACTACTGACAAAATTACTGCATCTGCCACTAGTTCCATTGTTTCCAATTGTATGGAGACATAACACCACAAAGGAAAATCTGTGTGGATGTTAAGTATTTGTTGTATTTGTTGGCTGTATTTTATGTTTTGTTATTGATCAAATTGAGCAACATTGTGAATATCACCGTGATTTGTAATGCACATTTTGGCCATTAAATTTCCTAAAGACCATGCCAGGTATCTAGTTGCTTGCTTGTGATCTTTAAGAAAGAGCTATTTTATTAACATCTCTGATTGAAACCTCAAGTAGCAAGACTGTAGGCAGAGTTAGGAAGTTTTTAATTTTTTCAGCTAATCGGTTTGTGTGAACTGTTTGATTTATTGATTCAGTGCCAAACAATTCAATAGTTTTTTTTCAGTCTTCATTCGTTTCCACACCTTTGTCTTTTTACACTGAAGTACGTATGCAAAGCATTTTTAAAAAACTTTCTAAATTTTTTTTTTTATATGGGCTTAATCTTTATTGTATTGCGACAATCTTGCACTGTCTTTTTCACTCTATACTTTTCTTTTTCTCCTCCAGGACTATAAGGACTTTGTTCCCAATGAGTTCTATTGCCAGGTATCTAGTTGCTTGCTTGTGATCTTTAAGAAAGAGCTATTTTATTAACATCTCTGATTGAAACCTCAAGTAGCAAGACTGTAGGCAGAGTTAGGAAGTTTTTAATTTTTTCAGCTAATCGGTTTGTGTGAACTGTTTGATTTATTGATTCAGTGCCAAACAATTCAATAGTTTTTTTTCAGTCTTCATTCGTTTCCACACCTTTGTCTTTTTACACTGAAGTACGTATGCAAAGCATTTTTAAAAAACTTTCTAAATTTTTTTTTTATATGGGCTTAATCTTTATTGTATTGCGACAATCTTGCACTGTCTTTTTCACTCTATACTTTTCTTTTTCTCCTCCAGGACTATAAGGACTTTGTTCCCAATGAGTTCTACATTAAGAACACCACATGGGATGATGTGTGCATGTGGGATCCCTCAATGACCAAATCACAAGTGAGTAGTAACTCAAGTCTTAATAAAGGAAAGGAGAAACATTTTTTAATAATCTTCTGTCTGTTTTTTAAACCAATCTCCATATTTCTTTACCCATATTTCCTCTGTCTTTTTAGGTGTACCGCTCAAAGCCATTCTGTTGTTCAGGATGTACATTCTCCTCCAAGTTTTTCTCCGCCTACAAGAGTCACTTTCGTAATGTGCACAGCGAGGACTTTGAAAACCGCATTCTCCTTAACTGCCCCTATTGCACTTACAATGGGAACAAAAAGACTTTGGAGACACACATCAGACACTTTCATATGCCCAACAATGTTGTGCGTCACAATACTGGAGGACATCAGGGGGTAGGGGTTGGCTTGAAGGATGGTGCTCGCTTGGATAAGACACGTGATAATATAGAGCAAGCAGTGTACTACTGCAAGAAATGCACTTACAGGGACCCACTATATAATGTGGTGCGAAAGCATATCTACCGGGAACATTTCCAGCACGTAGCAGCACCATACTTAGTGAGGCCTGGTGAGAAGACAACACCAGCCAATGGGACAACGGCAGGCTCTGGTACAGGAAGCAGTACTGATTCTTGTGGTACCATCAGTACGAGCACAACCATCCACTGCAAACGGTGCCTCTTTGTACCTCGTACCTATGAAGCCCTTGTGCAGCATGTCATTGAGGACCATGAGCGCATTGGTTATCAAGTTACTGCTATGATTGGACACACCAATGTGGTGGTACCTCGAGTGAAGCCTGTGATTATGGTGTCCCCTAAAGCTCAGGGTGATAAGGGTATCATTGGTGTAATGCCAAAGGGTACAGTAGTTACTGGAGTACGGCCTTTATCTGCTCAGCAGCTGAGTCGAATTGTTATTCCTAAAGGGAGTTTGAATTCAAGTGGGCTCCTGTCAGGTGTTCACCTGAAGCAGGGGGCATTTGGTCTGAAGCCAGGGACTACACAATCCTGGACCATTGGAGGACAACAGGTGCAGCTTTCAGTCCCACAGCAGTCTCAAACAAGCAAATCGCAGCTTTCTGCTAGTCTTCGTAGTTCAGTTTCTGGATCATCATCCACTTCCATACTAAAGATCCCTCAACTGAACTCTCGAGTTCAGGCAGCAGCTACTACAGTGCCATTTGTTACTTCCAAGAAGGGCAACTCTGTCATTGGCACATCGTACACTCAGAAATGGAAGATCTGCACCATCTGCAATGAGCTCTTTCCAGAAAATGTGTACAGTTCGCATTTTGAAAAGGAGCACAAAGCAGAGAAGGTTCCAGCGGTGGCCAACTACATCATGAAAATTCACAACTTCACTAGTAAATGCTTATACTGCAACCGTTACCTACCTAGCGACACGCTTCTTAACCACATGTTAATACATGGCTTATCTTGCCCACACTGCAGGGCCACGTTCAATGATGTGGAAAAAATGGTGACACACATGCGAGGGGTGCATCCCAAAGAATCTGCTGGGTCACGGACAGACTCCCCTCTTACATTTGACCTCACGCTTCAGCAGGGAAATCCCAAGAATGTCCAGTTGATCGTCACCACATATAACATGCGGGATGCCCCAGAAGAATCAGTGGCATTTCATGCCCAAAACAATGCATTACCACCATCATTGCAGGGGAACAAACCGGTTATGCCACCAGTCCCAAAGATACCCTCAGATGCCTCAGACACCATTCCGGCTAAGGCTACACCGCAAGCAGCTGTACCTTATAAGAAGGATGTAGGCAAAACACTTTGTCCTCTTTGCTTCTCAATTCTTAAGGGTCCTATCTCAGATTCTCTAGCTCACCATTTGCGTGACCGTCATCAAGTTATACAAACGGTTCATCCTGTGGAGAAGAAGTTGACCTACAAATGTATCCATTGCCTTGGCGTCTACACTAGTAACATGACAGCTTCCACGATTACTTTGCATCTAGTGCACTGCCGCGGTGTCAGCAAAACTCAGAACGGCCGGCCTGCTCCCTCTGCAAGAGTTGCACAGGCCCAGGGGGCTGGTCTCAAAAGGGCGGGTTTAGCAAACTTCGATCAAACTGAGCCAAAGAGACGCAAATCCGGAAGTGATGACCAGACTGGGCATAGCCCACCACTTTCAACTGACAAACAAGATGAACCTGTAGTCTTTGCCTTGGACCCGAAGGGTTACGAGAATGAGTCCTACGAGACACGAAAAGCTTTTCTCACTCAGTACTTCAACATGCAGCCTTACCCCACTCGTCGAGAGGTGGAGAAGCTTGCGTCCAGTCTCTGGCTTTGGAAATCTGACATTGCAAGCCACTTCTCAAATCGAAGGAGGAGATGTATGCTGAATTGTGAAACCTTAAACTCTCGGGTCCTGCTGGGATTTAAAATGCAAGACATTATAGATTTGCAGCATCCCATAAACTTTGACTCAAAGTGCTATTTCAAGAACCATAACCGTGAACATAAAAGACGAACTACTAGATATCGGATAGGCAGATCTGCCAATGCCATTCGCTTTCGGCAAAGAGCTACAACCAATGGTGACCTGCAGCAGAAGCATGGGACGCTTGCAAGGGTTTCCGCCAAAGCCTCACTCTACTTGAATGGTCAAAATGCCATCATCGGGAGCAACTACAATGATTCAATGAAGAGCACCTTAAAACCTGGAGCACTTGGCAATTCTGAACCAATTGCTGTGGACTCGGACAGCGATAATGAGGAGAATGTGCAGACTGCACAGTCACTTCGTAGGGAGGAACCAGAGACAAATGATAAAGTGGATGGGAGTGACTCTGACATCAGGGAGGACGCCCACAGCGAAAACGGTTATGGGTCAAAAGACTTGTTAAACGAACCAAGTGGCGAAAGGGAGAGTGCCAGTCAGGTATCACAAACAAGCTTGAACAATCAGAGACTCAGTTAACCAAGCAACAGGTCTGATTTCTGGACAGGGTTAATAAAATGCACATGTATACTTTTGAGTTATGTTCGACGTACTCCAACAATGCTGCCTCGATGAACTTCTAGACCTTGGTTACAGACAGTAGCTATAAGGTTCTTTTTTTCCCTCAACTCCTAAAGCCATTTGAGAAAGGCAAAAAAGTCATATTTTACAGTTTGAAATATGAAGATGTTTGATTGTGAAGCTGGGGTCAACTTTTCCTCAGGATAGGGAAAGAAAAAGCTCAACATTTACCAAACAATACATGATTTGCCTTCAGTTTATGTTTCTTTAACATAACCAGAAACATACTTTTTCAGCTGTTACACATTGTGGCTAAAAGGAGTGTTTATTAGAGCCAACCTTAAATTTCATGTCAACATATAGTATCGGTAGTGTATATTTGTACAGTCTTTGATATGTCTAAGGAGATGTGTAGGTGTACTCACTGATGAAAAAAAGACTTGCTATACTTTTTGTGCTCCCGCTTAATGGTCATATGTTTAACTTTGGTTCACATAGACAATGGATGTGGCTTTGGTGGCTGTTTTTCCTGTTTACTTTTATTAACAAAAGTATAGCATTTTGCTTAAAATATATATCAAAGTATAAATAATGCAAAATGAAAGAACATAATCTCTTGCTTTTGTTTTGCCTGTTTATAATTGAAGAATCTTTTTTTTATAAATATGTATTTACCATCCTGTAACTTGTTTTGCTTCCAGAGCAGCTTTTCATACATCCACGTCTGCCCTAAAGTAAGGGTATATGGCAGTTAAATGGACCACTATAGCATTGTGCTAGTAGATTAGCCTGTTAGGTTCAGCCTCCACTGACTGTTTTCTTTTTCAACAATTACACACTTTTTCTCCACCAGCTGGACTCCTGTTGTGACCTCGGGTCCCAAATGAGCATATCTATTCGGTCTAAGTTTCTGTATGTTTAAATTTGTGACCTCCAGTTTATGTTGTTTTTGTTTTGTTTGTCCCCTTTATTCTATTTTCCTTCATCGTTGCAAACATTTCTGAACAATAAAGTGCTGTATTGTCCTTCTCACAATGTTTCTAACCCTGGCCAGTCTCTATTTTCTTTGTCTTTTTCTACTGCATGACCTACTGGTTTTGCTGGTTTGGTCTGCTGCAAGCTACACATTTCAGGGCTGACATGTTTTTCTTTTCTTTTGTGGACTAATGTGTAAAATATGGTGTATAATATTCAAAAAAATATATTATTGTATAATTTGAGCAACAGTGTTCTTGAAACACCTTGTAATGCAATTCTCTGATCTTGTCATCTTAGTTTGCATGGCCACCTAAATTGTTAATGTATTATATTTTGAGTTCATAAGGGATTTGCCAATGTTCTTTATTCGAACTTGAGATTTAAAAAAATAAAAATAAATTTGACAAAAAAGTAATGTATACAGTAATGGAGAATCCACTTACATCACTTTCACGTATAGCTTTTTTTTACTCGCATTTTAAAATTAAAATTAAACGCGATTCACAACCATTTCAATGCTGAAATATAACATCGAGTAAAACAGTTTATTTATTCACTGGGTTGTTAAAAAGGGTCTCTAAATGACAAGTGGAAAGAGGTGAGGGATTAATGAACAAAAGAGGCTTCTACTTTTAGGTCAGACAAGATGTCCAAGGTTGTTCTCAACTCAATGAATTCAACCCAGATTGATTGAAATCTATTTGCCATCCATGCTAAAGAAAAGATTTTGTAATCTGTATGCCATGAATTGTGTCATTTGAGACCCTGAGGTCAATCTACTCATGCCTATAAAGAGAATATAGTATGTAAGAGGGATTTCAAAATGGGGGGGATGATAAGGAAGTGCACTGTCATTCTCAGAGATTGACTTTTCCTGCTTTGCAAGCCTGAGGGAAAGAGAGCAGCATGTGTGCTCCAGTTACTGGGTGTGTGTGGGAGGGTTGGGAACTGAGTGACAGGCTGAAATGAGACCTATCTGGCTGGCTGATAGAGGCCTGTGCATGTCCACAGAGCAGTATCAAAATGGGGGAGGGGAACATGAGAATGTCTGTGGGAAAACTATAGTGCCCCCTGCAGCCAGAGAGGAGCTCTGCCATTTCTGAAGTGAAAAGCTCTGACTTCACCAGACCCTATTGGCTGACTTAAGCTAGTACTGAAACACTGCTGCATATGTACATTCAATTGAAATCTGATGTTTCTTTAGATCTATTCTGTGATGTCAAGGTACGGTCAACTCGAGAAAATTGTAGCACTCCAAAAAAAAAAAAAAAAAAGTTGCGGCTGCATAGAGCCAGTAGGATATTTGAAAATGAGCAAGAGCAACCGCACACTGATCCACTCAAGACTAAAAAGTCTACAAAAACATATTTTTAATTTTTATATATTGCATTGTGCAAAGTGCATGTGAATTAAAAAAATGGACACGAGCAAGCAAACGTTTCAGCAGATTGCTACCTTCAGTGCTCACTTAACAAACAACAGTCACCCTTTTTAAGTAGGTCAACAATTAAAGACAATCAGCTGAATTCAATTATCTCAGGTAAACCTCAATTAATCACAAGCAGAATTCCACAAAAGTTTGATCATTCACATATATAGCAGAAATTTACAAGTGTACAGCTTCAAAGAATGACCAAACATTACAAACACAGCAGGAGAGAGAGAAGATAAAGCAGTAACGGCAATTCCAATTTTTACAAAAAACAAGAGAGTTCTAGTTCTTCATTCATACCCTCAGGAAATAAAGATTTAAGTTCAAAGATCCAGAAAGCCTCCCTTTGCAACAACTTCTTATCTCTATCTCCGCCTCTTCTATGAGGTAGAATCCTCTCGATGCCCAGGAACTTTGACGAGAAATTGAAGATGTATCATCCTGTCTCCTAATGGCACTTGTGTGTTCAATCATTCTTGTGCGTAATGCACGTATAGTTTTGCCAACATATAGTTGTAAACATGGACAGATGATAATGTAAATAACATATGTACTCTTACAAGTGATCAATTGTCTAATCTTATAGGTTTTTAGTGTACAAGGATGTGTAAATGATTTTACAGGAAGTACAGTTGTGACATGGAAAATTACCCTGGGCATCGACAAGAGTAGTCAGAGAAGAGATGTAGGTGTCAGCATAAACAAGCTTATCCCTCAAATTAGAGCTCCTGGAAGAAACAAAGAGTGGTTGATCACTAAATACATTCAATAACTGGGGATCACTTTGGATAATCTGCAAATGACTCTTGATAATAGTTTTAATATCATTACTCAATGGACTGTATGTGGATTTAAACATACATGAAAAATTCTTGTTTCTTTTATTCATAGTCAAATTTCTTTCCTCCTGTTTTTGTAAGCTAGAAACCTTCTCAAGTGCAGTGTCAAGCCACTTATTAGGATAACCCCGTGATTTAAAGTCCATATACAAGCTCTGGGCTTTAGCCTCAAAATCCTTTCTTAGAACAAATACGATGGAGTCCCGAAAACTGGCTATAGGGTAAACCACGTTTTAAGGGCATTGGGTGAGCACTCTTAGCATGAAGAAGACTGTTCTTAGCTGTGTATTTTCTATAAAGAGAGGAGACTATTTGATTATCCACAATTGATATAGAGGTGTCCAAGAAATTGACACCAGTGATCCCCACATGATATGTGAATTTGATGGAAGGCCTAAGACAGTTCATGTACAAAACAAATGCTTCAAAGTCACTTTCAGAACCTTTGTAAATAACAAAGCAATCATCGATGTATCTCTTAAACAAAATGATGTTGTCAAGGAAAAGATTATTGTTGAAAACATAGCTGTCCTCCAAAAAAAAGTATAAATTAGCATAATCTGGAGCTATAGTGGCCCCCATGGCGGTGCCCTCAATCTGTAAATAATAGTGATTTTCAAATAAATCGTTTTTAGTGAGTATAATTTCAGCCATTTTACTGATAAATTTGGTCAGAAGACCATCATCATCATCATCATCATCATCGCGTAAATCAAGGAAATGTTCTAAAGCTAGTAAACCTTCATGATGTGGAATGTTAGTATACAGTGAGGTAACGTCCATAGTTGCCAATATAAC
>NW_015505349.1:1589977-1590957 GCF_001515645.1 Sinocyclocheilus grahami | reverse complement strand
TAGTGTCACGAATTCGGTCCATAGACTTCCGTTTATTCACCACCAGAGGTCACCCTTTCCATTACATTGACTCTCGCACAACACAAACTGTTGCATAGCACCCTGGACTACATATCCCATCATTCTTTGCACCATTTGCACACTGCACTGATTGCACACAGCTGTTTCTAATCACCTGACTCACTATATAACACCCACTCTAACCACCTTTCTCTGCTGAGTATTGTTTAGCCTGTACCCCTTTCCGAGTCTCCGTGTTTTCCTTGTTTTGCCTTGCCTGTTTCTGCGGTATCTGATCTTTGCCTGTTTTCCTGTTTTTTTCCCTCTCGTCTCGCCCCTGTGATTCTGTCTGCCTATCGGTGACCTGCGCTAGCCCTAGGTCTATTCTTGTGTTTTGCCCGCCATATACCTGTTTGCCATTGTTTGACCCTGCCTGTTTACCATGTCTCTCTCTATTAAAAGCTTGCAGATGGATCCACACATCTCGCGTCTCGTCAGCCGCGTTACAGAATACTCAGCCAAACACTTCTGTTCATGAACTCATTCCCCTGTCTGCAGCACTTCCCGTATGGGGGGTTGCTTTATGGTGTATCTGGGCCGCGTACTCCACCGCCGATTTGCTAGAGGCAGCGGCACCGGCTACAACATCTCCAGAGGTGGCTGCTTACGCTGCAGAACCTCCCGAGGTAGCAGTGTCCATTGCTGTGCTCCCAGAAGCCATGGTGTCCACTGTTGTCTCTTCGGAGGTGGCGGCACAGGCTGCAGAACCTCCTGAGATGGCGACACTTGCCTCAGTTCCTTGCGTGGTGGTGGCGCCCAGCAACGCACTCTCTGCCTGTCCTGTTCCGGCCAAGGAGGTCGTCTGGGAACTCTTTGTCTGTCCTGTCATGGCTATAGAGGCCGTTTACGAACTCCTTGCTTGTACTGTCACGGCTATGGAGGCCGTCGGGGAATCCTCTTCATGGTTATGGAGGCCGTTT
>NW_015505349.1:1586175-1586593 GCF_001515645.1 Sinocyclocheilus grahami | reverse complement strand
AAAAAATGCCTTGAAAAGTAAAGAGACAGCATAAGCCTTACTGAATGCAAAGAGGTCTTTTGACTTCTCAAAACATTCAAGGACATAGACATGCTGAAAGGTTGCTCTAGTTTAGAACTGTATTAAGCATGTTATAAAATCTCTTAAAAGCGGCTTCTTCTGCTGGAAAAGCTGAAAAATGTTTTGGCTCTGAGTCAACATCTGTGTGTCTGATTTTAGAGAAAATGTCACCAGTGTTATCAGTCAAAATAGATTCTGCATTTTAAAACAAAATGTAGTATTTCCTGCAGAACTGTATGAGAAACTGTTGTTTTCTGTAATTCCTGTAAAACATTTAAACTTATTTTTATTAAAATTTTTCAACTGAGATCAAAAAGTATGAAATCACTGCACTATATATATATAAGAAAGATAACTA
>NW_015505349.1:1585578-1585828 GCF_001515645.1 Sinocyclocheilus grahami | reverse complement strand
CGCGAGGAAGAACGCGACACTGTGTGTGACTGAAGTGGTGGCTGTACCAGAGCACGCTCACAAAATGGAAGCGGCAGTGGAGCCTGATCGCAAAATGGCGGCCACACTGGAGCACGCTCACAAGATGGCGGACACAACAGCATCTAGTCAAGTCACGGTTGATCATCATGAGTCAGGTCAAGTTACAATTCATTATCATGAGTCAAGTCTAGTCACAGCTGTTCTTCCTGAGTTCAGTCAAGCCACAGCT